>NC_135917.1:9148004-9715018 GCF_964194155.1 Cetorhinus maximus | reverse complement strand
ATGATTGCACTCCAAAGTAATTCATCATCTGAGAGACACCTTGAGAGGGAGGATGGAGATCAATAGATAAATGTGAGTGTCTCTCCCTTTCTTTCTGGCAAGTCTGCTGTGCATGACAGAGAGTTTCTATATAAATAAAACTTATATATAAAGTCCTATTTCCTCAGCTCCATCCTGCTCCTGTCAGTGCAATGAGCCCATTCCTATCAGGTACAAGCCTGCTGCTTCCAGCTCATCGCATTGAACCACAGGCTTAAGGGGACTTCAAAGCGTAGCTATTTACAAACTGGTCAGTGTATCACTGATGCTTTCTAACAGGCCTGGAAACAAAATCAGGTTGGAGGTTAAATACACAATCTGGACCCGCACCGAAAGCAAGACCCCTAAAGAGAGAATATACTGAGTTTGTTTTACAAGGCACTTTTAATGCTACAATCAACAAACATTGCACGCATCCCAAACGTGTTTTTTTTTTATTCTGCCAACAAGCCGCCGACGGGATGGGATCCCTGCAACAATCCGTGAGTTGCTCTCAGCACAGTTTCCCAGGCGAGATGCATGTGCACAACTGTTTATCTCCAAACATCCTGCCAAGTGGGCCACGCAACAATGTGATGTACTCCGCCATCTGCAAGGGGATTGTGACACGGGACCAGTGTTATCACTGGATCTCGTGGATTCAGCAGTCTGCAGGAAGCCATTGTACCACAGATAATGGAAGGTTTTTCCTCCCAGCTATTCAAGTCCAACCTGCTGTGTAATTGAAGCTGTACAATGGCATATCCAAACTCAGTTTCCACCATTCATTTACTGACTCCCCTCCCCAACCCTGAACAGATTACATTCCTTTTCATTCAGGCACCACCTTGGCTTAAACCTCGAAATGCCTTTTTTCTTTTTCCCATTACAAGGCCTGCAATTCTTCCTTTTTATTTTGCATTTCTTTTAAATGTGCAGTAATTAGAGCTTCAGTCCACCTGTGGATTTCCCACTCACACACAGATTGACACTTCAGGAGGAAATCCAAATGGATCCAATTTCATGCTCCCCTGTTTTGGTAATAATGGTTAAGCCTAGAATTTTGCTTCTGAATTTCAGCATGTTCAGAAAGTTTGTGCGAGTGACATGATATCCTTTCTATTCTCCAGCCGTGCTCAAGGTTGTTTAATGTGAACACTAGTTCTGGACCCATGCTCTCCAGTTAAACAACCTATTGGCAGTTAAGAACACTTCACCGTGTTCTTAATAACTGGAACATGCCATCCCTTCAAGAACCCATTCAACATATCCACTAACTCATTCAGCCCATCTTAGCTCATCCATACAGTCCTCCCATCCCAGCATCCAACTGGCTCTTCAATGCTTTTCGGCTCTGCCATCCTACCCAAAAGGCCATTTCAATCATTGCTCACAAAGGAGTGGTTCCTGACGTTTGTCCACATTTTCCTCTCATCAATTTGAACTTGCCCCCTTTGTCCAAATAGAATCATAGAGGTCTACAGCACAGAAAAAGGCCCTTCGGCCCATCGAGTCTGCGCCGGTCAAACAAGTACCTAACTATTCTAATCCCATTTTCCAGCACTAGGCCCATAGCCTTGTATGCCATGGCATCGCAAGTGCACATCCAAATACTTCTTAATGTTCGTAGAACCTCTCCTCACAAGTTAGACAACTCCCAAAGCCAACCCAGTCACTCTTCTCTGAACCCTCTCTAACCCACTAATGTCTATCTGAAGGTCGTTGCCCCAGACTACGGACAAAGGGGTCATCCTCAAAAGCCTCACCCTCCTCCCGATTTCTCATTCCCCTCGGCGTCAGGCCTCCAGCAGCCTCCTTTTGTGGGGGTGACAGGAAGGGGTTAACTCTGCTTCTCCACTGCACCCCTCCCCCCACCAAAATATCCTCTCTCAAACTAAGGCCCCATTCATCCATCACGCCTGTCCTTGCTAACTAACCACTGGTTTGCTGTGTCTCTTCCCCCACCCCAACCACAAGCATTAAATTTGAACTCCACACCTTAATTTTAAATCAGTCCCATGTACTTATCCCACCTCACCCCTGCAATTTTTCTCCAAAACACTTCAGTTTACGGACTCTGACCTTCTTGCTCCTCTTGTCACAGTCCCAGGCTTGACTCCCTCTTACAGAAGCCTGCAGCTTTCCTCTGTGCCTCTCAGTATCCTCCAAAGGGCCCATTGGGCACCCCTCTTCACTGCCTCCTCACAAGCAGCAACCCCAACTGCCCCATCCCACTCTCTCACCGACCTTCCTGCTCAGTGTGCCCGCTGGGGGCTCATCCTGCCAATCTTTTTCCTGTCCAACTCACCCCTCCCATTGCTGACCCTGTGGGCTCTGCCAGCGGATCACTGCTATTCTCCACATCTCCCTCCAGAATGTCCATTCACTTGTGAAGAATGCCTTTGCCATCCATGAACTCATTGTGGATGAGTGGATCAACATCATGGCCCTAATGAAACCCGGCTGAGGGGTGATGACACCTTTGCCCTAAATAAAGCCTCCCTGCCTGGCCCTCTCTTTCACCACGTGTCCTGCCCACACTTTGATAGTGCTGATGCGGCCCTCATCACCAAATCACACCTTGGCCTGATCTTCAACTCCTCTGGCACTTTCTCTTGCTTTGAACATCTCACCTCGTTCCATCCCTCTTGCCTCTCATTTAAAATTCACCACCACCAGTGCAATTTTCTCACCGCGATATCTTCACTGCTTTCCTCTCTCAGCCTCTGCACCGAGTGACTTCTCATCCTCGGTGGTTTCAATCTCCATCTCAACTCATGGTCCCGCTCCTCCAAATTCAGTGTCCTCTTCATCTCCTTTAATCTCTCCCTGCATCCCCAACCCAAATTCACAGCTACCGCCTTGACCTTGCTACTCCCATCATATCAATCATGGAGAAGGCCTTTTCTGATCGCTTCCTTGTCTCACTCAACACTCACATCTGCTTCCCCCTTCAAACCCTACTTCCTTCTGTTTTCACCTCTGGACAAAGTCTCTGCCATTTCACTTATAACTGCACTCTCAAAATCCCATTTGACTATTGACCCTCCATTCACTGCAACCTTTCTGCAGCTATCAACACCCTGGTGGTTACCACTGACCAGAAACTGAACTGGACTAGCCATATAAACACTGTGGCTACAAGAGCAGGTCAGAGGCTGGGATTCTAGTGGAGAGTAACTCACCCCCTGACTCCCCAAAGCCTGTCCACAATCTACAAGGCACAAGTCAGGAGTGTGATGGAATACTCTCCACTTGCCTGGATAAGTGCAGCTCCCACAACACTAAAGAAGCTCGACATTATCCACAACAAAGCAGCCCACTTGATCGGCAGCCCATTCACCATCTTCAACATTCACTCCCTCCACCACCGACGCACAGTAGCAGCAGTGTGTACCATCTACAAGATGCACTGCAGCAACTCACCAAGGCTCCTTAGACAGCAACTTCCAAACCCACGACCACTACCATCTAGGAGGACAAGGGCAGCAGACACATGGGAACACCACCACCTGCAAGTTCCCCTCCAAACCATACACCACCCTGACTTGGAAAGATATCACCGTTCCTTCACTGTCACTGGGTCAAAATCCGGGAACTCCCTTCCTAACAGCACTGGTGGTGGTGAATTTTAAATGAGAGGCAAGAGGGATGGAACGAGGTGAGATGTTCACACCACATGGGCTGCAACAGTTCAAGAAGGCAGCTCACCACCACCTTCTCAAGGGCAATAAATGCTGGCCTAGACAGTGAAGCCCAGATCCCATGAAAGGAGAAAATAAAAAGCAACCAATCTGGTCAACCGCAGCCTCAACTCCACCTTTGATGCCACAGTCCCCAATAAACCATTACTCTCTCTCCCTTGCTCCCCACTCCACCCCACCCAGCCATTTTCCCCAATACTGCCCTCGTCTGTGCTCCCTTAGGCCCAATGAATGCAGACTTAGAACATAAGAACCTAAGAACTAGGAGCAGGAGCAGGCAATTCGGCCCCTCGAGCCTGCCCCACCATTCAATACGATCATCAATTGAACAGAAGTGCCAGATCTGGCTGGACCACATACAGTGCTATCAGGGCCTGCTGTTACCTTCTAAAACTGCTCCAGGATCATCCTGGAATGTAAAAGATAACCCCTCAGCTTCTTTTCTCAACTGAAAGCCACCTTCTTAAACCCCTCTCCCATGTGTCCTTCACCCTCACCTCCAACAACGCGCGAAAATCTAATGGGTTTTTGTCAGCAAGATGGGGAACACCCCATCAGCCGTCTCCGCCACATCCCTCCCTTCCACTAGCCCACCGGGCCAAACTTCCCCTAATCCACCCCGTGCCCTAGCCCTGAACTCTCATCTTTCTCTCCTATCTCCCCTCATGCCCTCTCTGAGCTCACCTTGTCCATGAGACTCACCTCCTGCTCCCTCGACCCCATTCAGTGTTAGCTTTCACATGTACGCTGATGATACCCAGCTCTACCTCACCCCCAATTCTCTCAACTCCTCCACTGTTGCTAAACTATCAGACTGCTTATCCGACATCAAGTACTGGATAAGCAGAAGTTTCCTCCAATTAAATATTGGGAAGACCAAACCCATTGTCTTTGCTTCCTTCCAAGAACTGTCCCCTGGCTATCGACTCCATCCCTCTCCTGAGCAGCCATCCAAGACTAAACCGGAATGTTCACAAGCTCAGTGTCATATTTCACTTTCGTACCATCACTAAGACTGCCTATTTCCACCTCCATAACGTTGCCCTTCTCCGCCCGTCTCAGCTTATCAGCTGCTGAAGCCCTCACCCATGCCTTTGTCACCACCAGACTTGACTATTCTAACACACTCCTGGTCGACCTTCCACATTCCACACTTTGTAAACTTGAGGTCATCCAAAACTTTGCTGCTCGTGTCTGAGCTCACACTAAATCCTTTTTCACCCATCATCCACGCACACTGACCTATAGTGGCTCCCAATTAAAATTCTCATCCTTGTTTTCATATTCCTATAAGGCCCTGTCCCTCCCCATCTCTGTAATCTCCTCCAGCCCCACAACCCTCTGAGATATCCGCATTCCTCTAATTCCACCTTCTTCAGCTATCTAGGCCTAGAATTTCCTCCCTAAACCTCTCCGCCTCTCTACCTCTGTCTACTCTTCAAAGATGCTCCTCAAAATATACCTCTTTGACCAAGCTTTTGGCTGTCTTTCCTAATATCTCTATGTGGCTCAGTGTCACGTTTTATTTTATAATCCTCCTTTAAAGCACCTCGAGACATTTGATTACATTAAAGGTGCTATATAAATAAAAGTTGCTGCTGTGCACAACACTCCCTCTAATGACTAATGGAAGTATCTTCCGCCACTTCAACCCCGTTCTTTATAGCCCTGTCCGAAATCTTTAGGCCTTGGCACCTTTGAAAAACCTTGATTTTTGACCAAGCTCTTGGTCACTTCTCCTAATCTTTCCCTCCCAGACTGAATATCTGTTTCCCCACTTCTTTCAGTTTGGTGCCTTGGGACAAGGCTGCTACATGCTGCTGTTCTTCTGATCGATCTACACCCCTAGGAACGCGAAAGTGCACAGCGCACTCACCCAATGTAATTGGTTCGGAGGGAGATCTCGAGCTCCCGCAATACTTTAGTTGATTCTTGCACTCGGCGCCTGAATTTCTGCAATCAAGAACAGAAGGGATGAGGTTAGCATAGGGTGCAAATTTGGTTGGTTCTTTGCTGGGGCATTAAACAGAGGACCATACAAAAGGCACAAGTGAAAAATAGTGCAACTCACCTGTAGGTGCACAGTTACACAATTGCAGACCAGACTGTTCACAACCTAATTGCCCCCGAGATGAATTTCTGGCCACAGCTCCACATTGTCACTAAGACCATTGATTTCTACCATTTCAACATCGCTCAACTTTGCCCCCCCCACCACCGTCTCAGCTCATCTGCTGCTGAAACCCTCATCCATGTCTTTGTTACCTCCAGACTCGACTATTCCAACAGATTCCTGGCTGCTCTCCCACACATTCTACCCTGCGTAAACTTGAGGTCATCCAAAACTCTGCTGCCCATGTCCTAGCTCACACCAAGCTTCCCCCGTCACCCCTTGCTGACCTGCATGGGTTCCCAATTAAACAACTGATCAATTTTCAAATTCTCATCCTTGTTTTCAAATGGCCTCACCCCTTCCTATCTCTGTAACCTCCTCTAGCCCAACAACCCACCAAGCTAATTTTAATTTAATTTTTAAAAATTTTATTTATTTATTCATTTCTCCCCCACCCCACCAGGCCATCTGTCACTTGTTTCCATGTTGTGCTTTCACAGAGCGCTGGCCCTTATTTTGCTATCTTACCTTTATGCCACTATTGACACTTTCTTTACTCTTCAGCACTAACGTCAATACTCCATTTGTCTTGTGTCCGTGACATCTTTGTCGATCTCTCCTCAGCTCCCACCCATCCCTGGCCTCCTATCTTGCTCCACTTGCTCCACCCTCTCAAATAGTATGAAATCCATGACAACCCCTCTTTAGCTCGGAAGAGTCATATGGACTCTGAAGCGTTAACTTTATCTCTCTCTCCAAAGATGTTGCCAGACCTACTCCAGCATTTTTTTTATTTTTATTTCAGATTTCCAGCATCCGCAGTATTTTGCTTTCAATCCTCCAAGATATCTCAGCTCATCTAATTCTGTTCTCTAGAGCATTTCCAACTTTAATCACTTCGCCATTGGTGGCCGTGCCTTCAGCTGCCTGGGCCTTGAACTCTGGAATTCCCTCTCTAAACCTCTCCATCTCTCTACCCATCCCTCCTCCTTTAAAGCACTCCTTTAAACCTGCCTCTTTGACCAAGCTTTTGGTCACCTGTCCCGATATCTCCATATGAGACTTGGTGTCATTTTTTGTTAAAAATAATGTCCCTCTGAGGTGCCTTGGGATGTTTTATTCCATTAAAGGCACTATATAAATGCAAGCTGTGCACATAATCGTGACTCAACCATATCTCTGACTCTCCCAGGAAGTTAGACAAAGGAATGGAGGGTATGTCGAATAAGATAACGCTGCTAATATAGTGATGGCTACAGGAGATTCTCAAAGATGGGACGCTGAATTCGGGATACATGTTTCTTATTAATTTAGGGTCCAGAGTTGCCACTTCACCACTATGTCACGCCCAGTGAGTGATCCACACCGAGTGATGCTGACTACACAGGTGGCGATGTCATTGGTTACAAAAAGCAACAGGGAGGTGTCACCAGAATGATAGCAATGCAACAGGCATGTGACAACTTCAGGAAAACCAATTCTGCCGATGCACAAACATGGTATAAGGATACCAGGGGTAATTTCCTCCTTCACTGCCCTGGGCAATAGCATGGGGGAATGAATTGCCCCACCAAAATAAGAGGGACAGAAATCAGACGGGTTCTAAAACGTTTGGGTTTTGACCACATTAGGGTCCAACCCAAACGGTGAAAGTGAAAATCCCACATGCCCTCCCCTCCACTTTTATTTTCACAAGATACAGATATAGAAGAAGCTGCATTTTGAAAACAGCAAATCAATTTTCCCCCTCATTTTCTCCTCGACGTCTTTCTTTGCCCCCCATTCAGAGGGCTGGCTTCTCTAAACACTGGCCTGGAGCTAATCACAGAGTTGTGGATGATTTATACAATACGTTGGATTTACAGCACAGAAACAGGCCATTTAGCCCAACTGGTCCATGCCATGGTTTGTGCTCCACCCGAGCCTCCGCCCATCTTATCAGCATATCCTTCTATTCTTTTCTCTTGCCTGTGCTTATCTAGCTTCCCCTTAAATGTATCTAGGTTAATCGCCTCAACCGCCTGTGGTAGTGAGTTCCCCATTCTAATCACTCTCTGGGTAAAGAAGTTCTCCCGAGTTCTTCATTGGATGCGTTAATGATTGCAATCAATCATTTGCCTTCCCTTTCTCTCTCGTGTGGCAAAACCCACATCGCCAGAACCCAAAGGAAGCTTTCGAACCCATTGTCCATTGGATTGTGTGAGGGAATCCTTACGCCAACTCACTGATCTACCAATCAAAGACAGCTACAATTGTTACTTGGCCCTCTGGGCCAATTCTTAGTATGGACAAAGACATGTTTAATTATTGGTGAATTTGGGGCTCATTAAAGTGAGGGTCAATGGTATCAAGATTTGAAATACCTGCACACTTAGGGGAGACAGTGGCAAAGTGGTAATGTCACTGGATGAGTAATCCAGAGACCCAGATGAATATTTTGGGGACCTGGAGTTCAAATCCCACGACAGCAGCTGGTGAACTTTTTGTTTTTATCTTTGTGTTTAATTGACTGCCACCTCTCTTCAAGAAATGCCCTCTTTGAAGAAGTACGGTTCTGTCCTCCGACAGGATTTCCGACTGTCTCTTCTGCCCTGCTCACCTTCATTGCTTTCCATTTCTCTCCTGGTGTTTGACAAGGTGTTTACTAAAACCCGCTTTCACAGCCATATCTCCTTTCTCAGTGACTGTCTCCGTCTCCGACTCACCCCACGTGGTTTTCAACTGAAATTCCATCCCTCTTGTTTCGAACCCACCCAGGATTACAGGTATCTCCGGGACATAAAACGTTTCTCGGACTGCTGTTCCCGTCGCATTCTGAGATCCACACTCAGTGCCATGCGCCGCCATATGAACACACTCGACCTCTCCCTCCAGCAGCACCGCCGCACCCTTTTTCAAAGCTGCGCGTGCCCCCAGTTTCATTTTATTCTTCGCCTCATCCGTCGCCTCAACAAGAAACTTTTTCTCTTTCTCTCAAGTGCTAAGGAACGCAAGCTCCAACAACTCATCGACTCCAACACCCATCTGGGACCCTCCACCTCTGCTTGTCCCTCCGTCCTCACCCCATCTTCCAATCTCAGCCCCAGCCGCATATTCACTATACCCCCTGACCTTCCCCTCTCCGATGCTGAACGTTCAGTGCTCAGCAAAGGACTTAGTTTCATACCCTTACGCCCTCATCTCAATGAATTTCGGGCTCGGCATGATGCTGAACTCTTCTTCCGCCGTCTTCGTCTCCGTGCTCACTTCTTTGGGCAGGAGTCCTCTCCCCGTTCAACGGATCCTTTTACCCACCTCCAATATTCTCCCTCCACTTGGACCCCTCCCTCTGGATTCTTACCTTCTCTTGATCTTTTCATTGAGAACTGTCGGCGTGACATTAGCCGTCTCAATTTCTCTGCTCCTCTCACCCATTCTAATCTGTCTCTCTCTGAACTCACTGCACTCCGTTCTCTCAGGTCCAACCCCAACATTGTCATCAAACCTGCTGACAAGGGTGGTACTGTTGTTGTCTGGCGCATTGACCTCTACCTCGCGGAGGCTGAGCGTCAACTCGCAGACATTTCCTCCTACCTCTCCCTGGACCATGACCCCACCACAGAACATCAAGCCATTGTTTCCAGGACTGTCACTGACCTCATCTCCTCTGGAGATCTTCCTCCCACAGCTTCCAACTTGATAGTCGCCCAACCTCGGACGGCCCGCTTCTACCTCCTACCCAAAATCCACAAACAGAACTGTCCTGGCAGACCGATCGTGTCAGCCTGTTCCTGCCCCACGGAACTCATTTCTCGTTATCTTGACTCCATTCTCTCTCCCCTTGTCCAGTCCCTTCCCACCTACATCCGTGATTCCTCTGACACCTTACGTCACATCAACAATTTCCAGTTCCCTGGCCCCAACCGCTTCCTCTTCACCATGGATGTCCAATCCCTCTACACCTCCATCCCCCACCAGGATGGTCTGAGGGCCCTTAGCTTCTTCCTTGAACAGAGGCCCCAACAATCCCCATCCACCACTACTCTCCCCCGTCTGGCTGAACTTGTTCTCACCCTGAACAATTTCTCCTTTAACTCCTCTCACTTCCTCCAAATAAAAGGTGTGGCTATGGGTACCCGCATGGGCCCCAGTTATGCCTGTCTCTTTATGGGGTATGTGGAACATTCCTTGTTCCAGTCCTACTCCGGCCCCCTCCCACAACTCTTTCTCCGGTACATCGATGATTACTTCGGTGCTGCTTCATGCTCTCGTCGGGACCTGGAAAAATTTATTAATTTTGCTTCCAATCTCCACCCCTCCATCATCTTCACATGGTCCATCTCTGACACTTCTCTTCCCTTCCTTGACCTCTCTGTCTCAATTTCTGATGATAGACTGTCCACCAATATCCATTACAAGCCTACCGACTCCCACAGCTACCTCGACTACAGCTCCTCACACCCCGCTTCTTGTAAAGACTCCATCCCATTCTCTCAGTTCCTTCGCCTCCGTCGCATCTGTTCTGATGACGCTACCTTCAAAAACAGCTCCTCTGACATGTCCTCCTTCTTCCTTAACCGAGGTTTTCCATCCACGGTCGTTGACAGGGCCCTCAACCGTGTCCGGCCCATATCCCGCGCATCCTCCCTCACGCCTTCTCCTCCTTCCCAGAAACATGATAGGGTCCCCCTTGTCCTCACTTATCACCCCACCAGCCTCTGCATTCAAAGGATCATCCTCCGCCATTTCCGCCAACTCCAGCATGATGCCACCACCAAACACATCTTCCCTTCACCCCCCTTGACGGCATTCCGAGGGATCGTTCCCTCCGGGACACCCTGGTCCACTCCTCCATCACCCCCTACTCCTCAACCCCCACTTATGGCACCTCCCCATGCCCACGCAGAAGATGCAACACCTGCCCCTTCACTTCCTCTCTCCTCATCGTCCAAGGGCCCAAACACTCCTTTCAAGTGAAGCAGCATTTCACTTGCATTTCCCCTAACTTAGTCTACTGCATTCGTTGCTCCCAATGCGGTCTCCTCTACATTGGAGAGACCAAACGCAAACTGGGCGACCGTTTTGCAGAACACCTGCGGTCTGTCCGCAAGAAAGACCCAAACCTCCCTGTCGCTTGCCATTTTAACACTCCACCCTGTTCTCTTGCCCACATGTCTGTCCTTGGCTTGCTGCATTGTTCCAGTGAAGCCCAACGCAAACTGGAGGAACAGCACCTCATCTTCCGACTAGGCACTTTACAGCCTTCCGGGCTGAATATTGAATTCAACAACTTTAGATCTTAAACTCCCCCTCCCCCTCTCTCTCTCGCCCCCCACCCCCCACCCCCACTCCCCCGCTTTTTTTTCAATAATTTATATAGATTCTTCTTTCCCCACCTATTTCCATTATTTTTAAATCTAAAACCTTGTTAGTCTTTCCACCCCACCCCCACTAGAGCTGTACTTTGAATATCCTGTCTTCCATTCTTAATTAGCACTTTTCTTAGACAAATATCACCACCTTCAACACCTCTTTGACCCTTTTGTCTGTGACATCTTTTGATTATCTGCTCATCTCCACAATCACCACACCCTCAATGTCTCTCCCCCCCCCCACCCCACCCACCTTAAACCAGTTTATATTTCTCCCTTCTTCTAACTATGCTTCAGTTCTGCCGAAGGGCCATGAAGGCTCGAAACGTTAACTGATTTCTTCTCCGCCGATGCTGCCAGACCTGCTGAGTTTTTCCAGGTAATTCTGTTTTTGTTGTGGTGAACTTTGAGTTCAATTATAAAACCTGGAATTGAAAGCCTGCCTCAGTAATGGTGACCATGAAACTATCAATTGTCGTAAAAACCCATCTGGTTCACTAATGTCCTTTAGGGAAGGAAATCTGCCATCCTTACCTGGCCCGGCCTACATGTGACTCCAGGTCCACAGCAATGTGGTTGACTCTTAATTGCTCTCTGAAATAGCCTAGCAAGCCACTCAATTCAAGGGTAATTAGGGATGCTGGCCTTGCCAGCGACACCCACATCCCATGAAAGAAAAAAAAAAACACTTGGCAGCAAACAAGCTGTTTTCTGACATTTACTTTGAGTGGGGTCTCTTGCTTGCTGAGAGGCCCTATTGGATTCTGACTGGAATTTCTGACCCGTGTTCTCCATGGGCAAGACTCCTCTCAAGGAGTAAGAAGTCAGAAAATTACTGTGTTGACATCCAGCATTCCCAGGTTGAGAACAATGCCAACTGTTTTATTACCGGGCAAGAAAGCCGCCTACCTTAACTCAGCACGCCAGCATTAAAATAGCAGCCGGTGCCCAATGTCATCACCGGGCCACGATCTGAAAATGTCAAGGACCCCGTGGTTCTGGGTGGACATTTAGCTCCCAAGTCAAAATCGCCAGGGGCGGGGGCAGGCTTCTGATAGCTGAAGGATAGATAAAGAAACCTGGGCACTTTACTGGGAGGGTTGCAATCATCTCCTCAATGCCAAAGATGAAAGGACAGTGCGATATGCCTTCATAGAAAATATTTTTAAATAGACACAGCTCATGTGTCATGCCACCATTTTAACTGACTTTCTCTGCATAACAAGCCCTTTATTCACAAGTGTGTAACGAAAGTTTCTTTTACCTTCCTGGTGACTCCTGGGTCCAAGTAGCTCTTCAGTTTCTGGATGTAGGTATGTGGAGGATTCTTCACCTGAAAGCGCTCCTGACAATGCAGACAGAAACAAAACAAACAGTCAAGTGGTCATTTAATCTCAAACACAACAGAGAGAAAAAAGAGAGAGAGAAACGAAAAGCTTTCTTCAAAATGCACCTGGCAAATGCAGGAGCAGCCTCAATCCAGCTTTTCAATATTGAGAATAAAATGTTTTCACTTCACACCTAGAATAGTGGGCTTATGGCTAAAGAACCAGAGGGGAGATGAAGAGAGATTTCCTTACACAGTGACTAATCGTCTGGAATGCACTGCATGAAAGCAGGTTCAATAGTAACTTGCAAAAGGGAATTGGGGAAATATTTGCAGGGCTTTGGGGAAAGAGCAGGAGAGTACCAGTTTATATTTCACTCCTCTCCTATTTTTACTTAGTTCTGTTGAAGGGTCATGAGGACTCGAAACGTCAACTTTGCTCTTCTCCGCCGATGCTGCCAGACCTGCTGAGTTTTTCCAGGTATTTCTGTTTTTGTGTATGGGAGTGAGACCAATTGGATTGCCCCACCAAAGAGCCAGCACAGACACATTGGGCCGGATGATGCTATGTCACAACAGATAAACATACAAGTAGTACAAATCATTGCAGACATTGCTGTACCTGGAGCATTTAACCCCCACCCCAGTTTTGTCTCCTCTCCTAAAAGGTGCTGACTCACACTGGGACGCCTCACCCAGGAAGCCATTTTCGAGCCAAGCCACGGAGTTTTGGCAGGATATTCAGGCACAGGAAGCATCACAACGAAGCCCGATTCCATCCTTGCTCAGTGTCCACGTATTCGCTTCCCACTGACAAGTGATCTGGGGACAGAAACCCTCCCCAAAGCAGAGATGCAAGGCCACCAGTAATTGCCTCGAGCCGTTTAGCAGCTTTGAGAATAGATTACTCAGGACAGACCAAGAATTGAACCAGGGTCCGTCAACTGTTCGTTACGATTAAGCACATTTACTCAATGAGGTGGTGGGAGGAGGCAAGATTGAATCTTCATTGCAATGCAAGCCTAGATTTCCTAAAGCAGCATTCATAATTCTGGTGAAAACAGTCTCTTGGGCATGCTCAACTTTCATCGTTCCATCATTGGCGACCATGCCTTCAGCTATCTAGGCCGAGCACTGGAATTCCCTCCCTTAACCTTTCCGCCTCTCTCTCTCTCCCTCCTGCTTTCAAATGCTCCTTAAATTCCCTCTCTTTGACCAAGCTTCGGCTCACCTGCCCTAATATCTCCTTATATGACTCAGCATCCACTCAGGCTTGATAACACCTGTGAAGAGCCTTCTAATATTTTACTGTTAGAGATGCAAGTTTTTGTAGTCCATTGGACTATGTGGGGGTTTTCGGGGGGTGGGGGGCAGGCAAACAGAATGGATATTACAGCATCATGTATCTAAACTCATCGGCCAATTTTTCAAATGGGTACTCCTGTTGGGGAGCCTCACCCCACCGGGAGTGCGTATTATGGAACTGCACGTACATTTCCCCACTATTTTCCAACCATTAAAAAGAGTGGCAGAAAATCATTGGCAGCCAGCTGTGATTTATATCTGCTGCTGCCCGCTGAGGTTCCCTAATGGGAGAACGTATCCAAAAACTTGGCCTTGTGAGCCTAAGGCCCAGGCTGACCAATTTTGCCCAACCTCATTGCCCATATCTGAACCCTGCACTGGAGCCTTTTGGAAACAGGGCCTGCGGACTTCTCCGATGCAGCAATCCTAGGCCAGTAGAGTTTGAGTGGCTCAGGTGCTGGCACAGAGGACCAAGCCGGATGCTAATCCATGCAGTTGATGGCACAGCCGATCCCTGACAAGTCTCATGTCAGTAGAACCATTCCCTGAAGAGGGGAGAGCGTGGGGCCTGAAACAGAAGCTCATCAATGGAAAGCGAATTCCTGAACAAGTGTTCCAAGGTAACATTCCATCCCCCAACCTCTCTCACCAAAAATGCTCAAGGATAACAGCACTGGAGGTCTCTATATATCTTAAGTGGGCTAGACAGGTCCCAGCAGATTGGAAAATCACAAATGTGACACCTCTATTCAAGAAAGGAGGGAGATAGAAAACAACAAACTGTAGGTCAGTTAGCCTAACATCTGTCATTGAGAAAATGTTGGAATCCATTATTAAGCAAGTCATTTGGAAAATCATAACAAAACCAAGTTGACTCTACCGGATTGTATGAAAGGGAAATCATGTTTGACAAACTTATTTTAGCTCTTTGAGGATATAACAAGCAAGGTGAATAAAGGGGAACCAGTAGATGTAGTGCATTTGGGTATCCAAAAGGTGTTCAATAAGGTGCCACGGAACTGCAAAAGAGCTCATGGTGTTGGAGGTAGTATATTAGCATTGATAGACGATTGGGTAATTAACAGGAAACAGTGCTGTAATCAATGGGTCATTTTCAGGTTGGCAATTTTAACTGGATGAGTACGACAGGGATCAGTGTTGGGATCTCGACTGTTTACAATCTATATTCACGACTTGGATGAAGGGACAGGCTGTATTGTGGCCACACTTGCTGATGATAGGTAGGAAAGCAAGCTGTGAGGACACAGTCTGCAAAGGGATATAGATAGGTAGAGAGTGGGCAAAAATTTGGCAGATGGGAGCATAATGTGGGAAAATGTGAGGTTATCTACTTTGGTAGGAAGAATAGAACAACATGATATTATTTAAATAGAGAAAGACTGCAGAATGCTGCAGTACAAAGGGATCTAGGTATCCTTGTGCATGAAACCAAAAAGTTACCATGCAAGTACAGCAAGTAATTAGGAAGGCAAATGGAATGCTAGTCTTCATTGCAAGGGAGAAGGAGAATAAAAGTAGGGAAGCCTTGCTACAACTGTACAGGGCATTGGCGAGGCCACATCTAAAATACAGTTTACAATTCTGGTTTCCTGACTTAAGAGGGATATACTTGCATTGGAGGCAGTTCAGAGAAGGTTCACCAGGCTGATTCCTGGGGTGAAGGGATTGTCTTGCGAGGAAAGGTTGGACCTGTACTCATTGGAATTCAGAAGAATGAAAGGTGATCTTACTGTAATATGTAAGACTTAGAGGGGGCTTGAAAGGGTAGATGCTGAGGTGCTTCCCATCGTGGGGGGGAATCTAGAATGAGGGGGCATAATTTCAGAATAAGGGGTCATTAATTTAAGATGGGAACGAGGAGGAATTCCTTCTCTCAATGGGTCGTAAATCTTTGGAATTCTCTACTCCAGAGAAGTGTCGAGGCTGAGTTATTGAATATATTCAAGGCTGAGATAGAATGATTCTTGAGCTATAGGGGAGTCAGGGGTTATGGGGAACAAACAGAAAAGTGGAGTTGAGGGCAAGATCAGGTCAGCCACGATCTTATTGAATGGCAGAGCAGGCTCGAGGGGCCAAAGGCCCTGCTCCTGCTCCAATTTCTTATGTTCTTATGACTGGATTCTAAGTACCTGGTCACAGATGAGATCCCATTTTTTCTCATTGTCATATTGTCGTAGTAGCCGTGCTTTATCTGGTGGAAGGTTCATAGAGTTCTGCAAAGCAAACAGATACAATGCTGTTAATTTCCAGTGGGACAGATTGACAAAATTAAAGTGAACTCCTACATGTATGCACGCAAACATAATCACTGAGCAATGTTCAAAAATCTGGGGTAGATTTTCAACTGGTCACCCCAGGTGTAAAACTGGCACTGTGGATCAGGTGCCCTTTCTGGTACCTGCCTGATTTTCATTAAATCGATAGCAATGAAAATCAGGGCACTTCTATTGTGGGGCACCCGATCCAAAATGCCACTTTTATACCTTGGTGGCATGTTGAAACTCACCCCCTTGTTTCAAATGCCATCAGCCCTCCCCGCAGTGCGCTCAGGAGATTGTTGGCCCATAGGTTGTCAAGGAGAGGGCCGATGGGTGAGCAGGACCGAGTGTGCAATAAGATACGGGCAGCATGGTGAATGATCGCTGCTAACCAACTGCCCACACCACTGAGGCGGAAGTTCAGAATCTCATCAGGGCGGTCGATGTCGAGTCTGTGTCCCCTCCATGTCATGGTGCCTGATCTGAAGAGTTTCTCTCCAGCAATGTCATTGTTCTGCCATGCTGATTAAGCCAGACTTTCGAGTTCAGCCACCGCCCCTAACATTCTATGCCAAAGCCTTGGCTAACAGGACTGCATGCTGCAGCATAGAAGATAAAAACTAAAGAGAGAGGCTATGTTGGGCCTGCGAGAACACTCAAGTCATGTCATTAGCACACATACCAACCAGCAATTGAAACCAAAAGAACATTTTTTTTTACTATACAATACTGATACTGAACTCCCAGTGCTCTGGAGACTAAATTACTTTGTGCAGCTTGTGCCTATGTCAAATAGTGAGAAGAAACGGACTTGCATTTATGTAGCGTCTCATCCCAGCTCTCAAACACCAGCAGAGCTTCGCAATAAATGAACTGCTGTTAAACATGGCGGCCATTTAATGAACATCAAGGTTTTCCAAACAACATGATCGCTCAGTTCATGTATTTCTGACGGTGTTGATCGAGGAAAGATTGCTTGCCAAGATACCTCTTTGCCATCACAGGACCTTTAATTTGACTTAAACCAGTAGAGAAGGCAGAGGGAGCCTTGATTTCACATCTGATCTGAAGGGTGGCAGCTTGGGTGTCAATCGTGGATCAGTCAGCAGCACTCTTGTCTCCGAGTCACAAGGTTGTGGGTTCAGGTCCCACTCCAAAACTTGAGCGCAAAAATCAAGGTTGACTCTTACATGCAGCGCTGAAAGACCACCAGAGAAGCCGCCTTTCAGATGAGACATTAAACCGAAGCCTGCTCTGCCCCCTCAGGTGAGTGTTAAAAGATTTCAAAGCGTTATTCCAAAGAAGAGGAGCAGGGGAGCTCTCCCAGTGTCCAGGTCAACATTTATTCCTCAATCAACATCACTAAAATAGAATTTCTGGTCATTATCACAAGGCCATCTGTGGGATCTTGCTGTGCGCAAATGAGCTGCCGCGTTTCCTACATCACAACAGCAGCTACACTTCAAAAGGTTGGCTGTAAATCAGCTATAAAGCCCTTTGAGACAGCTGGCGGTTGTGAAAAGCATGATATAAATGCAAGTCTTTCTTTCCAAAGGAACATGAAATCCTGGAATAGAACCCGAACCGACAATTTTTCAGCTCAGAAGCCCAAGTGTTACCAGATAAGCCAGGCTGGCACACGAACTACAGGTTATCTCCTGACTTGTGTGATTGGTCACTATGCAAACACACTGGTGTTAGAGACGTATGTTGCAGGCATTAATTGCCATCACATTTCAGGATGTTTTGACCATTTTTGATTGGATTTTGATTTTGAGTGTAAAGAGTTGGGTTAAAATGTGCTTCTAAATTGAAGCTCACTTGTAAAGGGCAGGTTTCTCAAACAGGCCACATGCTGAGACGCACATCTGAAGCCAGACAAAGCCATCTGGCTGGATGACCTCAGCCAATGGGGCTTGTTAAAATACTTTCCAGCAAACATTACACCTTACAGATTGGAACACCTCATTCTTTCTTTTCGAGTTTGGCATGGAGCTCATTGGAATGGTTGCCCACACGTAGGCAGGTTTGATTAAGAGCTCCATTGGCCCACGCAGAATCGCCAAAGTCAGGAGGCAAATATCCTTGCTTCCTTCCCATTCAAAGCTTTTGAGTCAGCTGGCTTTAAACAGCAGTTTGTCTTTTGTTAAGGGAAAAGCCACGAGGGCACTTGCTGAGGCAGAGGGTCAAAATACTATAAGATAGTTAGCAGACCTCTTGCTTCAGTGAGGTCAGATAGCCCACTGAAGCAGGGTAGCATGGTGTATTTATTAGTTTCATATTATTTTGTGGGAGCAGGTTGCATCAAGTGATTCAACTATTGCTCTGTACATCCACCTTACTGCACAATATTCAATGCACAGTTCAATAATTCAAACCAGGCCTCGTCTCAGTCTGCCTCTGGAGAGACTGAGGAAACACCACGAGTGAACGGCGTGAATATCCAGTCCACGTCATAAAGGGAATTTCATTTTTACACGCCTGGGGCCCACTGCTGCACCCAGTAGATATCGAGTCACGCAAGTCAACTCCCATAAAACTAAGACACTCCAACCATTTATGCAGTGACTGCCACTGCTGAACCCAAGGAGGTATTTCTCGCAGAACTGAATTCCTGCTGATCACCTTCATCCAATAATGGCACTTGCAATCTTCAAGAAAGATAGCAACTGCTGAGATAAAAGGGAGGACAATGTTTGATCTCTTGGTCCTGAGCTGTGTGTGATAAACAGGCCAAGGATCCTGGTGCACTTCAGTTGCCTCCTATTCCCTGGCTATCAGGAATCTTGGATCATGCAGGATTAATCTGCTTTTGGCATTTCCCAGCTGGCTCACTGAGGGCGTAGGAAGAACAGACAGACAGAGGAAGTCTCGATGTCCATCATCCTGGATCAGAAGGGCTCCAATAATCGAGAGGTACCTCATTGAATTGCCTGGTCACAGAAGTGTTATTAAACACAATCCTGGAGGATCAGAGGTAACAGACAACCTTGGCATCTGAACCCAAAAACCATCTGGCTGTAGATGAGCCAACCCTCTCCTCCAACAGTTTACAAACCGAATCTCAGCTTGGATAATCTATTTACTCAAGGTTAAATTGAACCAAGAACTCTGAGCCAAGCCCTAAGCACTAAAAACAAATCATTGAATTGGTTCAGCTCAAGTGTCACAGATGAAGTTATGCAATAACAATGGACTTTATTCCCTTAAAAATAACAATCTCTCAATAGCTTGGTTATTATTTGCAACAGGAGGCTGACCTTTGTAAAGCGGTCCCACATTCAATCTCAAATCAATCAGAGTAGCAATAAGAATCTCAGTGGCTGGAGCAGGATGGGAAAAATGGGCCACAGTTCTGGCTCTTGACTACTTTCAGATGGTTACAGCACTGAAGGGAGACCATTTGGCCCATAGTCTCTGTGCTGGCTTCCTCTCTGCAAGAGCAACTCAGCCAGTCTTCATTGCCCTGTCTTTTCCCCATAGCCCTCCTGTAATTTTTTTGTCTTCAAAATAACTATCCAATTCCCTTATGAATGCCTTTAATTGAATTTGTCTCCACCACACTGTCAGCCACAGCATTCCAGATCCTAACCACTCGCCGTTCAAAATGTTTCTCCTCATGTCACCATTGCTTCCTTTGCCAATCACCTTAAATCTGTGCCCTCTGGTTTTTGATCCTTCCACCAATGGGAACAGTTTCTCCCCATTGACTCTGTCCAGGCCCCTCATGATTTTGAACACCTCTATCAAATCTCCTCTCAGCCTTCTCTTCCCTACAGCTAACAGCCCCAGCTTCTCCAATCTATCCACGTACCTGAAGTCCCTCATCCCTGGATTCATTCTCATTAATCTTTTCTGCACTCTCTCTAATGCCTTCACATCCTTCCTAAAGTGCAGCGCCCAGAATCGGACAACAATGCTCCAGCTGAGGCCTAACCAGTGTTTTATACAGGTTCAGCTTTGTTTTTGTGAGCGTGTGCAAGAGAACAAGTGCTTATGTGTGAGCTCGAGTGTTGAGTGAGGAGAGTCAAATATCTTGCCATCAAGACTCATGTAAAGAAAGAGGGGGGTACTGAAGGATGATGGACAGCTGTGCAATGGTTGGTCAGCAAGGAGTCAATGCCTTCAGGAGAGAAGGGAAGAAAATAGAGGGACCAGAGTATTCTGTGACCTGCTTACCCTTCCCTCAACCATAGGGAAGAGGGTGGTCAGAGAGCCTTTAGCCAGGCCACTGCCACTTTATTACCCATGTTCTAGACCGGGAGAGAGGCAGAAGGTAACTTGGGTTTGGATCAAGTAGGGAGAGGCTGTTTCCAATCACAGGAGAGTCAGCAATCAGAAGACATGGGTTTAATATCATTGGCAAAAGAAACAGAGGGGAAAGGAGGCTTTTCTTTTTAAACGCAGCAGGGTGTTACAATCTGGAAAGCACTGCCTGAAAAGGTGGTGGGGGCAGATTCTAATGATAATTTTTCAAAAGGGAATTGAATATATACTTGAAAGGGGGGGGGGAGAAATGGTTGGGCAATGAGGAAAGAGCTGGGGAATGGGGCTAATCAGATAGCTCTGGCAAAGAGCCAGCAGAGGTATAATGGGCCGAGTGGCCTCCTGATGTGCTTTAAGATTCAACAATGGCAGAAAGGGCTGGTGATGGTGCAGTGGTTGGGGGCAGAATTAAACAAAGAAATCATCCCAGTTTCAGGTTGCTTTTATTGGTAGTCTGGGCAGCCTTGAACATGGTGAAGAAGAAAAATAAAATCTCAAAGCAGCATTTCCATCTCAGAACGGAGACTTTCAAAATTGTCTAATAATGCAAACGACATCATTTCCTGTCTGGTATGCACAGGGGCTGCTCAAAGCCACACAGTGAGTGCGTCTCACAGAACATGCCTAGTGATGACTAACTGCTGCATTTTGCTTTTTTAAAAATATAATAATGACGAGAGCTCATGTAGGAAGAATGCAATGAACTAGAAATTCTAATCGAGCCCACTTGAAGCCCACGGTTTGGCTCAATCCAAAGATTGTATAATTCATTTCCTTAGCAGCCGCTGAATTTGTGCACTCGATTCACGTTTGAACAGAACGCATTCTGGGCAGAATTAACTCCCTCCCAGCTCCGTGTTTCCCCTCATAACGTTCATGTAGGCTTTCTGCCATATCGGATATCAAAGGGAGCCTCCCAGTGAGCTCCCTCGCTTGCTCCCTACACATCGGGCTGAATGGCCTCTTTCTGTGCTATATCAAGTCATTAGCTCACATAGCACTGAGCCAAGGAGATTAAAATGGCTCCAAGTTTGATCCTCGGTTTGCAACAACAATAATTTGCATTTTGGTGACACCTTTAACATAGTAAAATATCACAAGGCACCTCACAGGAGTGCAGTCAAAATTTGGCACTGAGCCACATAAGGAGATATTAGGACAGGTGACCAAAAGCTTGGTCAAAGAGGCAGGTTGTAAGGGCGAATTAAAGGAGGAGAGAGGGGTAGAGAGGCAGAGAGGTTTAGGGAGGGAATTTCAGAGCTTAGAATCATAGAATGGTTACAACACAGGAGGCCATTCAGCCCATCATGTCTGTGCTGGCTCTCTGCAAAAGGGACGAGGAAACTGAAGGCATGGCTGCCAATGGTGGAATAATGAAAATTGGGGAGGCTCAAGAGGCTAGAATTAGAGGCGTGAAGATAACTCAAAGATTTGGAGGAGGTTACAGAAATAGGGGGTGACAAAGCCATGGAGTTGATTTGTAAACAAGGATGAGAATTGTGTCCATCGTGAGTTAGCTGATCTCAAGCCTCAGGATGGTCCAGGTCATGCCATTACCCACTGGCTTGGGATTGGGAAGGAAGGAGAGAGGGGAGAGCAATGAGGCAGGATTTTCACTTCTTATCCCTCTCCAGTGACCCCCACGTTGAAAAGCACATGTCTGGATGTTGAGTGGGAACAGAACTGGACTGAGTATCGACTTCCTCCGCAGTCAATGCTCACCATCTATGCCAACATGTGAAGGTTGGTCACTTGGGCAAGTTAGTGGGAAACTGGGCAAAATTTAAATACTCAAGCTCTGGGCTTCTGAGGCAAGGGTTTCAAATGGCTGTTAACTGACAAGGACTGACCCCTCCCTCACCCCCAACCCCTAGCCCACCATTAACAGAGGGGAAGAAAAACAGTCACCACGACTGCCTCAATGTTCAGCTAAGCAGAAGAGGAAGAGATTCTTTTTTTTTTAAATCTGTGCACTCGCTTTGCAAGGGTGAAGAAAGGAGAACACGAAGGCGGGGTGGGAGGAGAGGGGAAGTGCACGGCTGGGGGTGACGCAACCCTGAATCTCAACACAAAGCTGGTATCTCTGCTGTAATAAGCACAAGGTACACTTGCTGGCTGCCAAGCCAATAACAGTTCTGCCATTCCTACTGTGTGCAGGTCTGGCAACAAGCAATACATTAAGGTCTCTCCTGGCCAGTTATACGTGAACAGGATTGGATTTCTTCGCCTCGATCAACATGTTTATATGAAGAACATGCATTTTATACAATTTCCAACTCCGGCTCTCCCCTGCAAAACAAGGTGGATCTGCCAACCTTGGTGAAAGGAGCCCTTTGTCTGAAATTAACCCCATTTTACTGAAAAATCTCACAGAAGCCTGGCTGAATTCGGAAAACCCAGGAAGGCCACGGGACAGGAACGTGGGTATTTTGGAAGCTGGAATTAAGTGGTAACCTTTCCAGAGAGCAACGGTCAAGCCTTTGCAGGCAGCAGCGAAAGTGAGGCTGGATTATAAAAATTAATAAACCGTTATTGGCACAAGCCAGTATTGAAAGGGCCCTTGTAATTTTACAAATCTGTAAACCGAATAGTGGGGAAAAAAATGACAATATCACATGGTCAATAGTCTTCCCTGAACAGCTCAGTGGTTGGTATCGTGAGATGTGGCTCTGAACCACACACACCCCTGAGGACCCCAATTTTGATTCTTAACCTCTATTGTGATTGCTGATCTTGGCTGGGATAGCAGCACGACCACTAAAATTAAACTCAGGCTCCCCAGGCAAGAGCAAGAGCAACAAGGAAATATTAACAAGGACCCAAGTAACCCTTGGTGGAGCATCTGACTTGGCCCTAGATTGGCAACTCCGGTTAGATGCGTTCCTGAAGGTTTCATCCCACGGCATTCCAGCTCCAATTTATTTGTTAAAAAACATAAGCTAGAAACTACATATATTCATGTGCAGGGACCTGCCCTCTGCATGCAAAAGGAACATGTCAAGACATTGCGTCTTTTTTGAATTAAACAAAACTTTGGGGGGGGGCAATAGTTCCCTGGTGCATTCTCCATGGCAGTGCCTTGACCAGAGTTTACTTGCCAACCAATCAGAGCCATTTTCTCCTCCAGTATAAACTGCTGTTCCCTTTGAAATTTGGTACTCTTGCATCTAGCCTGATGGGTGCAAGATGAAAAGTTTCAAAAGCATGTGTCTTTTTTCAGCAATAAAAAAAATTCATGTTCAAAGACTAATGGGGAAAAAAAACAATTTTTCTTTCAATGGTTCCATGTTTCCCTGGTTGCTCTCAGAAGTGTCCTGGAGATTAATCCCTAATTCCTGGAAACTCCAGGGCAATCCTGGAGGGTTGGCAACCCTACTCAGCTCCCCTTATGATTCAATTGGCTATTGACTCAGCCCTGTTAAATGGTTCTTTGAGACAAAGTAGCAGAGAGTGGTTACATCATGAAATGGTAGAACCAGCACAAGTCAAACTCTTCAGGACAGTACATTTTGTTATGACAGAGATCAGTCAACAGGGGGGGCTCCTGGTTTCAGTTACACACTGGACACCAGTGATCCAGCTTCCCACATTAAAGATTCATCTCCTAGACACTGCTGTGATTAACCCCTGAGAAACATAGGTGCATTAAAGAAACAATTGTGCACTTGCTCCCTGCCATTTACTTTGAACACTTTCCCTTACCAGTTATAAAAATTTTGAAAGGGAAAAGGCCATTCGACAGGACAGGAGGTCACATGGTGAAGCCTTGAGGAATGGGTCGACCAGAACTAGACAGTCCAAACTGTGGTAGCTTCACCACTCAGGCCAGAGTTCAAATGCATTGAGTACACTATGGGACTGAGATTTGCATTTGCTCATGAGGCACTCGCCCGAGTTTAGTGGGCTCCTCATCTGCTGCCAAACCAGCAGTGGTGAATGTAAGGCTTGTGGGAACGAAGAACGCCATTTTAAGGGCCCCATTTTAAACTCCCTCTGTTGTTTCTTCTCATTTCTCCAATGGCTTCATTTTCTTTGACATTTTCAGGAGATTTGACCAATAATAATCTCGGACACTGTATGTGCATGAAAGGGAAGAAAGCAACCAAAATGGCTGCCCCCATAAACGAGCACAAAGGTTCAATTTGAATTATGCGCTCGCCTCTGAAGTGAAGACTGTGTGGTCTTTGAATTTAGCTATTATAATTCAACTGTTTACTTAGGCCTATTTTCTCCCACAGGAAGCGAGGACAACCCTCAAGGGAGGCTATGGCTGGCTGCTGCAGGGAAATGGCGAGACATTAGTCTCTCTCACAAAAGTGGATTCAGTTCAAGCCATGCGATGGATGAATCTTTTCCCCTCGAAATCCCTGAGGCTGTTTTTTGGCAGAGGAAGTGCAGGCCCGACTTAATCCCTCACACTACCCGACGTGCTTTCTGAACACTATCTCTGTTGGGATAAACAGCTCTCCTTCAGTAAGATATCCTGCTCACGACACGCATGCACTCTTAAGGATTCAGGTCATGAAAGGCTGATAATGCAATTGTACAGCGGCTTTCGCTGTCTTCCAGGTTGGCCCCAAAGCACTTCATAGCCAATGAAGGACTTGACCTTTTTGAGGTGCAGCCATTGTTGTAACATGGGAGATGCAGCAGCCCATTTGAGCACAGCAAGCTTCCACTAACAGCAATGAGATAATTGGTCAGGTGATCTGTTTTTACTGGTATTGGTACAATACTATCATAAATGCCAGCCATGGCTTAGGTGGTAGCACTCTCGCCTCAGAGGTAGATACTCAAGCCCCAGTCCAGAGCCTTGAGCACATAACCTAAACTGACACTTCACTGAAGTACTGGGCGAGAGAGCTGTACTGTCTGAAGTGCCCTCTATCGGATGAGACATTGAGACAAGGTCCCATCTGTCTGCTGGTAGACCTATAAGATCCCATGGCACTGTTTCAAAGAAGAGCAGGGGAGTTCTCCCTGGTGTCCTGGCCAATATTTTATCCCTCAATAAATTAGCTCATTGTTCATCGCATCATGGGGCCTTGCAGTGTGCATATTGGCTGTACATGAAACACCACTGACTACACTTCAAAAGTAATGTATTGTCTGCCACTTTGGCTCGTATTGAGGATATGAAAAGTCCTGTGTGAATATTCAGCTACGTCTTTCTGTGCAAAATGCTGGCAGCAGAAGGGCCCCTTGCCCCAAAGCACTTAAGGCAGGTATCATTTTTAGTCCATTTGGCTGTTATTTTGCCATAAGGTAGCTGATTTACACACAGCTTAGCCCCACATTCTCACCCCTAAATCAGGGGCGTGTGCCCACATCAAGAGCACACACAATCTAGGCACCCCCCACCCCACCCCACCCCCACCCAAGGTCGTGCTGCATTATCAGGAGTTGCCGCTGTTTGGGTGGAACGTGAAATCCGTGGTCTTGCCTGCCCTGTTCAGGCGGATTTTGAACATTTTGAACAGCCAATGCCAACCAAGTAAAAAGTGAACTGTTTGTTCATCTCAGTGCTGTGCACAGAACGGTAACTGAACTAAGCTCCACAAAAAAAAGGCACTGTCCCTCAAAAACGTGACATGGTAGATTCCAGAGTTTGCTTTGGACAGTTGATCCTGCAAGACTTCACCTCCCCTTGACATTACCCCGACTGTATACCTGCCATGTGGTTCGCACAAGTAGCACTGCAAGGGTTAAACAACAGAAGCACACGGAAAGTAAAACCGCATGTGCAGAGAACAAAAAGCCCATTCAGAATTTTTTTTAGTAAATTGCACAAACTAGCACTTTTCTTCCATTTCAGAAAGAGTCTCTGCTTCAGATAAGGGAGGAAGTACAGTCTCGTATAATCCATAAACACAGATGTAAGATTTGTTGGGAGCTCTTTTGCCATTAACAGCACTAAATCATTCAGGCCAGGATACTGGGTTATTAAGTCGCCCCCAACCCAACAGTGCACATACAATAGAAACCAGATGCCCTTCACGGGCCAGTTATTAGAATTCATTCAGAACCTTGTGACACTTTAGGATCGGACCAAAGCTTCTGGTAGCCAAAGACACTAAAAATCTTCAATGCAAATTCTTAGGAATCTGACTTTTAAGAGAAAAAAAATCATCAGTTCCACAAGTTGAACGAAACCGGTCAGGAGTCGATACTGTTGACAAAATATTGGCTCCCGCCCAAGTGGATGAGCCCTGCTCTCCATTAGTTGAGCCAATTCCCGGATGGCCTTTATCATCATCTTGGTTGCAAAGAAAGGAGGAAGCAAAACTTCAAAGGACAAGGGCCAAGGTCCCGAGTGTCCGATCAACGCAAGTTCCGATCATAGATGGGAAAAGCAGAGGAAATCTCCCCATGGCTCAGGGGTAGTATTTCAGCTACTCTGTCTGCTACTGAGTCACCCAGACTTTGGATTGCCAACTCATTCCTGGAGGTTTTGTCACATGACTATCCCCACACTCCTGCCATTGGTCACCCGACGTGTCCATCGTCATAGTTCGCCACCTTCCCACACCAGCTGGGCAGTAGGCTGATCGTCCATTGGAACAGCTTCTTTTGCATCCCCTTATTGAAGTGTTCAAAGAACTACTTTTGTCTTTTTTCAAAAAAAGCACCATTGTTTTTAAGCTCTCTATGACTTCTCTCCTGGGTTGTTTGCAGCATTGGCCTTCAATTCCTGGAGGTGCCTGGAGGTTTGGCAACCCGAAGCTCCAGCCTGCACTTGATTTTAAAATTCTCATCCTTGTTTCCAAATCCCTCCATGGCCTCTCCCTATCTCTGTAATCTCCTCCAGCCCCACAACCCTCTGAGATATCTGCGCTCCTCTAATTCTGGTCTCTTGTGCATTTAACCGCGCCACCATTGGTGACTGTGCCTTGAGCGGCCCAGGCCCTAAGCTCTGGAATTCCCTCCCTACACCTCTCCGCCTCTCTACCTCACTTTCCTCCTTTAAGACACTCCTTAAAACCCATCTCTTTAACCAAGCTTTTGGTCACCTGACCCAATATCTCCTCATGTGGCTGTGGGTCATACTTTGTTTTATATGCTCCTGGGAAGCACCTTGGGATGTTTCATTACGTTAGAGGTGCTACATAAATATAAGTTGCTGTTGTACTGAGTTAGCTCATTTTAACCTAAAAGCAGATACCACTGGACTAGAGAGAAAAAAAAGATTAAGAGTTCTCGCTTCTGACAGCACAGGTAGAGACAGATTCAACCTTGACTGAGATACTCCAGTAGTTGAATATCCTGCCTACTCACACAAGGGCTCAGTCATTGTGCACCACAGGGAAACACTGGAGCAGAGTTCAGTAAGAGTCAGCACTTTCAGGAAAGAAGGGAAATCGAGAGGAATAAACCTTGAATATTTTTCCTAATCTCTAAGTTTTCTTTCTCCTCATTTTAGGCAAACGAGAGGTCATTCCCAATGGAATTCACACAGAAAATGGACCAGGCAGTGGTTTAACAGAAAGACTGCCCTGGAGATCTAGATATCCCTCCTATACAACTGAAGGGAGGTCTTGTGGCGCAGTGGGTAGCATCCCTGCCTCTGAGCCTGAAGCTCCGGGTTCCAGTCCCACCACCGGACTCGAGAAGGTGCGTTCATGATGGTCGATTATCAACCTGCAAATCCTTCCAGCACATGCCAATGGCAGGCGGTAAGAGTGGGAGAGATTCCTGGTCAGCCACGTGATGGAAAGGAAGTTGGAGCTTCTACCATTCACTATCCATAGCTCCAGCCTACAACAAAAAAAAGTACTCAAATGCCGAGTGAACTATAACACACCACAACCTACATATTTCTCTACAAATGTGCTTTTAGATCCATCGAAGGGTTGAGGGACCTAGAAACGTGAAGGACTGAAGAGGGGCACTCGAGTCAATCTGGTCGGTCCCAATGTCTCAGAAATATCATGCTTCACCATACGTCCCATACTCCAGAATAATTTTTTGGGGGTTACCCTCTCTGATTTCTTGATGCAATCGGCCCCAATGCCTTCCTGGGCAATCCATCCAAGAGGTCCACTGCCCTCTGGAGTCAATCTAAACAGCCTTCAGAATTTGAAGCTTATGCTCACTTGTAGGATCGGTGACTGTATTAAGTATATTGGTATCCATCTTGGCTGTACGTTTTATGATCCTGGGTCCTTCCAGATGATGACCTCCATGCTACCTTTCCTTCAGTGTAAAACATTCCCAGCTTCTGCAGCCTCTCCTCATATCCCAGGAGACCTCATCTCAGCGCACAATCCAATTGCTCTTCAATGCACAATGCCTGCATCTCTTCCTCAGGTGCACTGACCAGAATTGTACTTCAGGGCCTGCTCTCTACACAAACCGAGCATCGCGTCTGAGTTTGGACTCCCTTCCTTTGGCCTTACAGCCCAAGATCCTGTTTGCTTTCCTCCCAACTGCCACACGCTGTGTCAATGGCTTGCGTGACCTATCCACGAGTAACCCCATCTCCCACCTCACCTCCCATTGTGACCTGCAGAACAAAACCAATTCATCTCATGTTGCCACCATTTCTTCCCCACATTCAACATTAGCCACCCATTAGCCCAATTCTCCAATCTTTGCTGGTCCTACTGTTGCTCGTGGTCCATCCTTGTTTGGCATCGCCTGCGAACTCAGAATTTTGTTCCCATCCCCAATACCAAGCCATTGATGTATGTTAAAAACAGAATCAGCCCCACTACTGACCCTCGATCACTTCACTAGTTACTTCCTTCTTCCTTGCGAATGGAGCTTTTGATATCTGTCGGTTGACATACACTTGTTATCAGGGCCGGTTGTTACCAGTTGCAGTTGAGATACATTAACAGAAGAGCAAAAAACTTGGACTGAAACTCATGACTCCATTACAGAATGGAGGATACACACACTCTTCTGTCCTCATATCTTTGTAGGCATGGTCTAAATGCAAGAACCAGAGATAAAGTCTCTCAAAATTGCCCGCCGCCCCCACAACTTGCCAAGGTGATGAAAAATTAAACACTTCAACACTAGATATTCAGTCCCATTAGCCTGGAGATGTGTGCAGGGGTGGGGGAGGGTTGGGGGAAGTTGAGCTAATTCTCTACATTATGATTGAGATGAGAGACAGTCAGCTTGGTCAGGGGAGCAGGGTGCGTTTAGTCTCAGCTGTAATCATTCTCTTCCAGGAAGTGGAGTTGCCATGGTGACTGGGGAGTTTCCTTGCCACTGCTGACTGCCTCAACGATCAGTCAGCTGTACGGGATGCATCAGAGGGGAAACACAAGGTGGGTGGGGATAGGCGGCTGCTCCTACACAGCCCGACACAGCGAAGGAAGAACCAGCAAATACAACCAAAGGGGAAAAAAAAACATATTTCCACTGACTAACATGATTGCTGAAACCACAAAACATTTCTTCAGGGGCACACAGGCTCCAGCCTGGCATTGCACGTCACAAATGGCCAATGGCATCTTAGTCATCAGGTGATCCACTTTTGTTCCTGTGGAAGCAAAGTTGCTCCTGAGATCATGGCAGTTTAAAATAAAAAAGGGGAACAAGATTTTTGCTTCTGAGTCATTGGTCATAAGAGTCTTGAAGTTGCATGGGATACTCTAAAAATAGATCAGGCCAGTTCAAAGATCTAGTTCAACTAAAGTGGGCAACTCTAGGGCATCCAGTGACAAATAAAGCACGCCCTGTGGGTGTCCAATCACTGCTGTCCAAAGCTTACATCTTTCATATTCCAAATCACACAGAAGAATATTGTTGGATCCAAATGAACTTGTGACCAGTCTGAATTAACCACTAAAATAAATGCTTACACACGCCTTCCAAGCTGTTACCGAGCACTCACATACCCTATAATAACTGGCCACAATATCCAGTGGATAAATGAAGAAATCCTAACCTTCAATTCAGCCACCAATTACACTAACAACTCTTGAAGCCACAAATCCCATTACCAGGCAATTCCACGTGTACTCACATATTACCATGTTGGGTTTTGTTTGAAGCACTGCTTCCCCTTTCAATGGCTTCTCAGCCAGTGGTTCTCAATACTTGCTACTTAGAAGCCGCATTTGTTCAAAAAGTCCACCGAACACAAAAGGTGCACAACTCAGAGGCTAACTTACACGCCGCAATCTTCTGACCGGTTTACGTGTAATCCGGTGCTATGCTGTCCAATTGATAAAGCAGAAAGTGCCCAAGTGGCACTTTCAGCTATTTCAGCAATATGTCATCACCCTTGTTGGACACCATGACAGAACTTCCTTTGAGAACTGGAACAGTTTGCGATGCCACAATCCATGTTCCCTTTCTTTCTCCAGCACAACATGTCTGCTGAAATGAACTTCACAACACCAAGTTTTAAGATGAAGCCTCTTTTGATGTCCAAAATTACAAATGCACTTACAAACTGTGCCACTAAAGCATGAAACAAGGAGATAAACGAGATGTTTTAAACATATTCACCTAATAGTTGTAAACATAACTGGGAACCATTTTTAACAAACATAGCACACATTCATGTCCATGAAATAAAGACATCAAAGCCAGGTAATTGGTTGCTAAAATTCAGTGGCTAAGCATGTTAATCCTGGAAAGCCATTTAACACACAAACCCACTTCAAGTGGGACATTCCCAACTTGAACATTAAGACCCTGATCAGACTCACATCGTCATCAAAGTATAATAATTTTCATAATATTTTTCTGGTTTATTGCGAAGTAGGTTTATGGGGGTAAGTAAATTTGGATGTGTGTGTAAGTTAATTACATTTGAAGTCAAGTAGGCAGCAAGTTGAAATCATCAAAAGAAGCTAGGTGCTTGACATGCTAATGATTAAACATGGATGCTGGCTTAGCATGCAAGGGTGAGGGGAATTTGCACTTTTAAATAAAGAAAGGGATATTTGGATTTCAAAGGGATCTCAGTCTGTTTACAACTAACCAGGTAAGCAAAGCTAAGGAATGTGTTTATCTTTCCCAAAGGTTGCTGACAATACTGGCAACATGGAAGTTTTATATTATGAGGAAGATACAGTTTCAAAGGCAGAGGAAACAATAGAATTTTCATATTAAAAAGAGAGAAACATATATAAAGGAGAACGAAAGGCTATGCAGAAGGTCGTCATGTAAGGTCTAACAGGAGTGTGTAAAATAGCCTCAATGAAGCCTCCAGCATTTGTGCATAAGTCTGCTGTCTACTGAAACTGAAGCTAGAGAAAAGCCATTTGGAATTCCAATGTCCAGGATATTGTTAACTTACTGAGTTTGTTTTAAATCTAAAATCTGTTGGGGACCATTGCCTGAAAAGGGGGGTGCAACTGGGAGTCAGGTTCATTAGAAATTTTAGGAGTTATTATAGTAGTAATTTGTAGTCTTATGTATGTGCTTGAAATCTTTTATTTTGTTAATAAATATTTTAATTTAATTTTTTTTAAATCTCTAAAGGTCTTGGTGGACCTATTATTTCTGAATTCAGTGCACTCATCTTTTAATAAATACAACTTGCAAAGCTGTTGTGATAGCACGACCAAGTTGTCCTCATGGGTTTGATCCACCTGGCACACATCATCTGCCACATCATAACACGCAACTCTTTTTCCTGGAAGCTACTGAGATTTAATGGGGCAACAACTTAAAGGAACCTAGGCATATTTTTTAACATTCCCAGCAACAAAAGTAAATGCATCTCTTCCAAAGGCATAGGGATATTCTAAAGGATTACTGATGGTTTGGCTTCTTGGTCTCATAACTTGGCTTATAAATCTATCTAAATATCCATCATGACAAAACATGATTGCACAGAGTGAGCTCTCATTCCCAGTTTTTTGTTTCCCTGTTCAAACACGAGTGCCCAATACAGCCATCAAAAAAGCAACCAGAGTTAAAAGGGAAACAGGATTTTAATCACTTAGCTCAGTGCCTGACCCATATCCATATACATACATGACATGGTCTCCAGAGACTTGAAAATGAAGACAACCCATTATTTTTATTTATTCTTTGGTGAAATGTGGGTATTGCTGGCAAGACCAGCATTTGTTGCCCTTGAACTGAGTGGCTTGCCAGGCCATTTCAGTGAACAGTTAAGAGTCAACCATATTGCTGTGGGTCTGGAGTCACATGTAGGCCAGACCAGGTAAGGACGGCAGATTTCCTTCCCTAAAGGGCATTAGTGAACCAGATGGGGTTTAACGACAATTGATGATAGTTGTCATGCTCAGCATTACTGAAACTAGCTTTCAATTCCAGGTTTATTGATTAATTGAATTTAAATTCCACCAGCTGCCACAGTGGGATTTTAACCCATGTCCCCAGAGCATTAGCCTGGATCTCTGGATTATTCACCCAGTGACATTACCACAACACCACCATCTCCCCTGGGGCTTGCAATCTATGATCAAGCCCACGTCAACAGCCAAAATATCAAAACCAGATCTGCGGCTCGGGAGAGGCTGCACAGAAAGGGGTATCCACTTGACTAGTGCTCCCACTCAGGAGGGTTATACCACAGAGGGATTGCGATTGAATCACACTGCACCATGAGAATGCCTGGGGAATAGTTCCTGACCAGTAAAATCAAGAATTTAAACTCAGGCGCTCTGAAGGAGAGGCCAATATATTTTTTAACAACAGAATCATTGCTGGACTCCCATATTTTTAAGCTGTTATTGGACTTACACACATACCAGTGTAGAGTCTTAATAGGCCTCCCTACAATGTGGCAAAGACCTCCTCCTTGCATTTGTTAATCAGACTAAATGAGATTTTTTATTTAACTGTTTTATGACGAATGATTGCTTTTGGGTTAACAGAGGGCTTTTTTTGTAGAAAGTGCTGCGGTGTGGCATTAATTTTTTTTTAAAAAGTGCAGCTCAAGTCCGGTTTATCTAGTGTTGCAGCTTGTACAGAGCAGACAGCACAGTAGTCTTGTTTTAAAAAAAAGAAATTTTAAAAGGACCAGCCAAAGTAAACAAAACGCAGCTGTAGGAAATTAAAGAAAAATGATCCCCAAGCTCAGGCTGTGAGCAAATTGCCTGTAAATTCTGCTCTTTGGATGCCGATACTGTCCCTTTCTCTGTTGATGTTTTTCTGTAGTCTGTTGTGCAGTCTGCAAATCATGCAGACATTTGGGGGGCACAGGAGGGGGAGGGCAAAACAGACTGAAGTATCAAAGGATTAGTGTTCACACTGGAAGTCGTCCAACACTTGCCCAAAGTCTCCCCCAACTGATGATGGCCCCTGAACTTGGGAGAGCTCAGTAAAGTGAGGGACTTTGAACTTCCCAACAGAGTTCTATTTTAAGAACACCCCAAAGTGCCTCAAGTTCTCTCTGTCGTCCCAACAGATTGAAGTGTTGACTGATTGGAATTATGCCTGGGCAATGACTAGATGTCACTTTGCAAATTAAAAAGGTGCAAATTGTTTAACAACATAGGTGTTGCGCCCAAAAAAAGCAAATTACAGCAGCTGACCAGTCATCAAATGGCTATATTCTAGGCATCCGCAACACTCTGGCTTTCAAATGCAAGAGGAGTGGAGGTGTCTGAATGTGGCAATTGAGAAAATGAGGTCTGAAGCCTTCCAAACCCGCGACCTCTGCCATCTAGAAGGACAAGGGCAGCAGACACATGGGAACACCGCCACCTGCAAGTTCCCCTCCAAGTCACTCACCATCCTGACTTGGAAATATATCACCGTTCCTTCACTGTCGCTGGGTCAAAATCCTGGAACTCCCTCCCTAACAGCACTGTGGGTCTACCTACACCACATGGACTGCAGTGGTTCAAGGAGGCAGCTCACCACCACCTTCTCAAGGGGCAATTAGCGATGGGCAATAAATGTTGGCTTTGCCAGCGACGCCCACATCCCATGAAGGAACTTAAAAAAAACTGGGCCCATTGAGGGTGTGCGTAGAAGGCAAAGGGAAGTTGCTTCTATCTGGGAACAGACTTCATGCAACTACCAATGCGCCAAAGAATATTTGTGACAGCCTTGGCTAAGTTTGTAGCACTCTTGCCTCAGTTTCTAGGTTGTGGCTCAGGTCCCACTTCAGAGACCTGAGCACATATTCTCAGCTGAAACGCCCAGTACTGGGGAGTGCTGCACTGCCTGAGGCCCCGTCTTCCAGATGAGATGTTAAACAGAGGCCCCCTTCTGCTCTCTCAGGTAGAAGAGATCCCAAGGTGCTATTTTGAAGAATAGCAAGGCAGTTCTCCCTAGTCTCCTGGCCAATACTTATCCCTCAAGCAACATCACTAGGACAGATTGTTTGGGCATTAACACATTGCTGTTCGTGGGAGCTTGCTGTGCTTCCCACATTGCAACTGTGGTTAGAATTCAAAGGTACTTCATTGGCTGAAAGTGCTTTGGGATAACCTGAGGTCATGAAAGGTACTTTATAAATTCAAGTCTTTCCTCACATTGCCTATGAACTTCACAATGTATTGGCACACAAACTAAAAGCCTCAGCTAAAAAGTTCCTCTGGCAGGATGATGGAGGAAGCAGGTGCACTCTGATGATTCATCACTTTAGCACAGAACTATCATTTTATCTGCAGGTTACTTACTTAGTGGCTTTACCAACTTAATAGTATCCCAGATATACTCTCATTTTACACTCCAACCACTCACTAGCACAGCCTTTCTGACCACTCCCTGCCTTGGCAACATTACTTTAGTCAGTGTTCCTTTGAAGCCCTTTGCTCTTCTTCAGTTGCGGCTAACACACCCTTTGAGGTCCAAAGAGACTTGAGTGAGGGTCCATGTATATAGATCATGAAAAAGTCATGAAGTGGTCCAGAAAGATAATCAAAAAGGCTAATGGAATCCTGACCTTTATATATGGAGGACAAGAATACAAGGGGGCAGAAGTCAAGCTTCAGCTACACAAAGCCCTGGTTAGGCCACACGTGGAGTCACTGGGAGCTGTTCTGGGCACCACACCTTAGGAAGGGGGTATTGGCCTTGCAGGGAATGTAGTTTCGATTTACCAGAATGATACCTGGACTCCAAGGGTTAAATTACAAGGAGAGTTACACAAACTAGGGTTGTATTCCCTGGAGTTTAGAAGGTTAAAGGGTGATTTGATCGAAGTTTCCAAGATAACGAGAGCAGATAGGGTAGATGGGGAGAAGCTATTTCTGCTGGTTGGGGAGTCCCTCGAGCCTGTTCTGTACCATTCAGTCTAACTTTGTCCTATCCCTCAATATCTTTGGCTAGTAAAACTGAGATTGATAGATTTTTAAGTCCAATAATTGATCTAGTATTCATCGCCGCTTGTGGAAGAGTGTTCCAAATTTCTACCGCCCCTTGTGTGCACAAGTGTTTCCTCATTTCACTCCTAGGGTTGCCAGCCCTCCAGGATTGGCCTGGAGTCTTCAGGAATTGAGATCAATCTCCAGGACACTGCCGTGTGCAACTCTGGAGAAAAATCATCGGGACATGAAAAAGTATATATTTTTTGTCATTTTCTTTGATCATTTCTCTTTACCTGATATAAAAATATTGAAAATGGGGGTAAAAAAGGCCATTTGGCTGACAGTGTAGCATCATCCAATTGGGTAATGAGTCTTTTTGCTTTCCAATTGGCGTAGGAAGGCAGTACGTCACAAGGATGGATGTGTTGGCCAACTAATGGCTGGAGCATGGGGGATTGTTAAATGATGAAGCCTCTAGAAATGCATTTAAGCACAGTTGGCAACCCCCAGAAGGAAAGAACAGTAAAACTTGGACGCGAGTGGTATTGGTCTGAACTGGAATTCCATTTTAAGTTATACGAGATCAGTTCAGGCCAGTGCCGGTTGTTTCCCAAGTTTTACTGGTTTTCCCTTCCAGAAAGGTTTGGCTCTCATTTTTAGCTTATGCCCCCTAGCCCTAGACTCCCCAACAAGTGGAAGTGGTTTCTCTCCGTGATCCAGAATCTTCTAAAAGGGGAATCCCTCAAGTGTTTGGGGGTTCTGCACAATTGTGGTGGAATCCCCTCAGAATCGAGAATTTGGCACGCACAGGGTTAACATCTCTATTTCGTTCCAATCCCGCGAAGCCAGCTTCCCTCTCAACAGTGGGAATGGTGGGTCGCTGACCTCCATTGGGCCTAATTAGGAGAAGCGGCATCAGCCACAGTAAACAGAAAGCTGGGCTGGGAGGTCATAGATCTGTGCACGAACATTACTCCCTGGGAACAAGTCTAGGGTGTCTGTCAAGCTTTTGTGCCTCACTCATCCAGTGTCACGCCTTGAGTGTTGCATATGCAAGTTTAAGTAACACGCGTAGTTGAATCCTGATTGCATGTACAATTTGACTCAAACGGCAACTAAACAACTGAGGGATCAACCAAAAAAGGGGAAAATGAGGACCACCAGTCAAGCACTCAAAAGCAAATAGAGACAAAAGAGAATTGTTGGTGGTGGGGGGCGGAAAAAAGAGGTGTGGGGATTTTCTATGAACATTGTACAGGAAACAAGGGGCATGGCGTGAAATATTGGACGGAATTTAATGTAGGCGATAAGGATCTCACCCACCAGCTGAAGAGCCGGCGAGCGCCCTGTGTCACCGACTTTCAGGAAGGCGTGCCAAATTAGGAGGCGATGGGCCTTCCCCAGGAGCAAAAATCCCCTCCCCCTTGCCCAAGAGATGCTGGCCAGAGGCCAGGAGCTGTGCATTGCTCAGCAGTGCCACCTAGGCAGCAGTGGCTGCTGCTGGTAATGCACCCACCCGAGGCTCAGAATGGCTGAGGGACCCAGGTTACAGGTGAGATCTCGTGGTGGTGGGGGCGGGAACTGCATAAAACAAACACATATTTGTGTCAGCCTTGGCTAAGTTTGTAGCACTCTTGCCTCTGTTTCTAGGTTGTGAGCTCAAATCCCACTCGAGGCCTGAGCACATATTCTCGGCTGAAACTCCCAGTTCTGAGGGAGTGCTGCACTGCCTGAAGCCCCGTCTTCCAGATGAGATGTTAAGCCGAGGCCCCTTTCTACTCTCTCAGGTCGACGTAAAAGATCCCAAGGTGCTTTTTTGAAAAATGGCAGAGCAATTCTCTCTAGTCTCCTGACCAATACTTATCCCTCAAGCAACATCACTAGGACAGATTGTTTGGGCATTAACACATTGCTGTTCGTGGGAGCTTGTTGTGCTTCCCACATTGCAACTGTGGTTAGAATTCAAAGGTACTTCATTGGCTGAAAGTGCTTTGGGGCAACCTGAGGTCATGAAAGGCACTTTATAAATTCAAGTCTTTCCTCACACTGCCTAAGAACTTCACATTGTACTGGAACACAACGGGGGGGTCACGGGGGAAGGGGGGGGCGGTTAGCAGTAAGGGCGGGAGGGGTGCGGGGGCTCTCACCGGGCACCCCGCCTCCTCCCCGATGCCAGGCCCCTTGATCAGGCACGGAGGACCTGATAATGAGGGACCCCCCCCTAAGGCGGCCCCAGAGGCCCCCAATCAACCCCACTTCAAGGCATCAACTGGCAGCAGGGCATCCACGAGCCTCCCCCCACCCCCAGGATTTAATCAGGGCAGTGGTGGGAAGGTGACAGGGGCCCCACTTGGCACCCTCCTGCCCAATGCAATGCCCCCGCCAAACTCCCCATGGGGCAAGGGCATTAAATGGTGTCCATTAACTCAGTTTCCCTCCACAGATGCTGCCAGGCCAGGTGAATATTACCAGCATTTTCCTGCTTTTATTTTATGCCAGAAATCAGGGTCTGGATTTTCCAGCATAGTCCAATCCTGAGCTTCCATGTGCTCATTTAGGCAGGAGAGGGAAGCAGTGATTGGCTGCAACAGTCCATCTCAGCCAGCCATTTAAAAACCTGCACCATGTCCCAGTAGTTCAATTCAGAGAGTCACTTTGACCTTAACATTTTACATCCCAGAATCGTCCTAGCCCTCCAGTGAAGGCTCACAAGTGCATCATTGTCCTTCTGAGGACAGAGTGCCCAAAATTGCTCATTATATTCCAAGTAGAGAGCACCACAAACACATCAAGTACATTTAAGGATAAAGTGAAGCAGACCCAGTATAAGGCATTGTTCAGTCACTTTGAATGGACATTTGCAGTTAGCCTCTGCTGGACTTAACCCCACAGCTAAAAAAAAAACTTCCTATAGTTCAGAGGCAGATGACGGTAAACTGGCAGGTCCTGTCAAAGGCGTCACAAGGAACAGCTGGTGTGGACCACAGATGTCTCAAAGGTTGGCATTAAGGCACAGTGTTAGAACAACGTAGAGGGAGCTTTATCTAAATGGTGCACTGCCTGACAATGGGAGTGTTTGATACACAGACTGGGTTCCATTTCCCAACACTCGTCACTTTTGAGGAGCACAAAAACCAAAATGTTGATATAAAGTACAAGGCTTGGGACAGATTCCGCCCCCTCCCCCACGTGTCAAGATTCCCACTCAGAATTCCAGAGCTGCTTGTTCTGTGGATTTCTCTAAGATCTTGTTGACTGCAAAGATTTTTGAAGTTTCGATTGTTCACAAGACTGGCCAAAGTTCAACTGTACAATTTCAAAGGCTTCACTTTGACAAAATTGCAGTTTGAAAGAATAACAAGTGCAAGTCTCTAATATAAAGGAACCCGCCAGTTGGCACAGCTGACGCCGAACTAACATTCAAATAGGTTGCCCAAGACATGTCATACTTGGAGAGATTAGTGAGTACACATTATTCACTCTGAAATCAGAATTCAGTCACAATCTAGGCTGACGCTTCAACGCAGTACTGAAGGGGTGCTGTACTGTCAGAGGCTTGGTTGAGACAGTAAACTGAGGCCCTATCTACCTGTTGAGGTGGGCGTGAAAGATCCCATGGCACGATTTGAGAAGTAAGGAGTTCTCCCAGTGCCTAGCTAACATTCATACCTCAAGTAGCAATCATCACAAAGGCGATTAATTGGTCATGTATCTCAATGCTGTTCATGGGATCTTGCTGTGTGCACAATAGCTGCCACATTTGCCAATATAATGACAGCGCAAAGCTCAGAGATGTGAGAAAGTGCTCTGTAAATGCAAGTGATAAATTTTTTCCTGCTCTTCTGAAGAAATTATAGTTTAATATTTTGCAAAAGGGGGTTAAACTCTGGTGATAACCTGACCAACAAGGTTAGACGGGTTACAAAATGATGAATTTCCATTTGTCGTTCACAGCACCTTTTCTTTATTTTTATTATTTTTTTTTTAAATTTTATTTTATTGACTGGGGGTGTTCCACTACCAGGCTGTTGACTGATTTATCTCTTGGGCACCAAGCTACCCTCTTACACAGGTACTTCCAGGAGCAAAGGTCACACCGCCAGGTTGCATGGCCGAGTTTCCTCCTCGCCCGGACGGGTGGCTGAATAATTAAACATCAGGTCCTTCTGGGTCTATTGTCCAACAAGCCCTTTCATACCTCAACTACTCCTACAATGCAATTCATCCACTGCACTCATGAAAGCGGACATCAAAGTACCTCCAACTGGGAGCTCTCTCACCCCAATAAACCTATTTTCACTCACTCAAAGGTCCCTCATGCCACAAACCTTGCCCTGATGAGGAAATTATTGAGTATAACACTGAGAAAGGACGGTGGGCCAGAGAGCACAAAACCTTTAGGTTTGCACTTTTTATTCGTGAGAAACACTTGGGGACATCCAGAGGCTGTAAAAAGGCACACCTATGTGCAAATTTGTTCTTTCCCACCTCCATCCCTCCCTAGCCCCGTTCAAAAGGACCCAGAGGACAGGCAGACTCTTGTAACCCTGCAGCAGGCCCTGGAAATCGGAACCTGAAACAGTGTAGGCCATGCTTGCAAAAGCAGGTAAAGGTGAGTGAGTGAGTGAGAGTGCTAGTGAGTGAGTGTGTGCGCGTGTATACCTGTGTATAAATGACAGAACGAACGTAAATGTGTGTGATGGAGAGGGGCCAAAAATGATGCAATTTAACAGGAGCAATCAGCAACAGCCTTGGACTGAAAAGGCCATAATGTTCTCAACAACTGAGCTGCTCCCAATTAGTGAACTAAGTAACCCATTGATTATAGCACTCAGCAATTTTTGGATTAGCATTATTCTTACTTGAGAACACACCAGTACATTAAATGCAGCTAGAAATGAGGGGACAATCTTTGCATTCATCTTCCATAAAGTCAAACCACAACTGCCACGCAACATCAGTTTTTGTTTCCAACTCCCTCCCCTGTGCTCCTGAATCTTGCTTCCTCATCCAAGTGACAACTTTTTCCATGCAAATTGAAGCCTCTTTCTGTCCTCTCCCAAAATCCACCCTCTGTGGTCATTGTGTAACCCAAGAAAAAGCCCTTCAGTCCTGCTCCAAGCAGAATCCTGCATGATGATTCTGTCATGGGTTTCCCTTCCACACAACAGTGTGATCAAGCGCTGAAGAGAACATGAATTTCCTTCCGAGTGCCCTTGGAAACAAGTCAAGCAGCACTGTTAAATATCTCTCATTTCCTCAGTCCCTCTCAGCAGAAATATATCCAGCCCCTTTTTCAAAGAATCACTTGACCCCCAAATGGATTTGATTTTCCAAGTTTCATCCTCGTCTACAAATCCCTCCAGCACCCCTCCCCACCTCTGTAATCTCCAGCCCCTCAACTCTCTGAGGATTACTTAAGTGCAGACCATTGCGGCAATGCTGGCAATAGTGGCAAGCAATTTGTGCACAGCAAGATCCTACAAAACCGCAATGCGATAAATGACCAGCTCAATTGTCTTTAGAGGTGTTCATTGAAGCAAGGCAGTGGTGTAGTGGTATTGTCACTGGGCTAGTACCCATGAGGACACAAGTTCGAATCTCGCCACACCAGATAGTGAAATTTGAATTCAATAAAAAAATCTGGAATTAAAAGTCTAATGATAACCATGAAAACATTGTCAATTGGTTCGCTAATGTCCTTTAGGGAAGGAAATCTGCCATCCTTATCTGGTCTGGCCTACATGTGACTCCAGATCCATAGCGATGTGGTTGACTCTTAACTGCCCTCTGACATGGCCTAGCAAGCCACTCAGAACTGAGAACTCAAGGGCAATTAGGGATGGGCAATCAGACTGCGACACTCACATCCCGAGTGAATAAAAACAACCTGAGGGCGGAATGTTGCCCGAGACACCTTCGCCTGCTCTTTTTTTTTTTAAAATAGTGTAGCGGGATCTTATGTCCTAACAGGGCCTTGTCTCTTCTGAAAAGCAGCACATTGAATAGGGAAGCACTCCCTAGGCAGTGTACCAGCTTAGATTATGCTCATGTCCCTGGAGTGCAGCTTGAAACTATGGCCTTTTGACTCAGGGGGTGAGTGTACCACCAATTGAGCCAAGCTAACACACAGGCTGCGATAATAAAAGAATAAAATTGAAGCCTCGGAGGGTGCCAGTGTCTGACAGCTTCACGTATCTACTGAAACAAGCCATTAGCACAGTGTATCCTGATGGCGCCTGTGCATTATGCCAACATGTCCTCCCAGGCCCAGTCCCATAGCGGCACACAGGACACTACCTGAAGTGGCCGAATGCCCAGTCTGCTTTCTGAAGAGCGCAATTATGGTTGGCTCTGGTTCAGGCAAACTGTTGGGTTCTTACTGTACCAATTAGCAAAGTTCCCCCTTCCCCTAGCTGGTGCCAATTGCTGGGAGAGCAGTTTGATTCCTGGAAGTGGAACAGTAACGATAACTCCTTTCACTTATAACTGTTAATAGCCATCTGGTATGAATTGAATTTGCCTAGCCGAAGTAAAAAGCCAGTATTTTAACACACTCTGCAGTCTAAACCCGTTTATCAGTTAAAACGAAGAACATTTAGAGCTGTGGATTACAATTTTACACAAGTAAGTTTGTTTATCCAACTCACTACATAAGAGACGACTAAGGGTCAAAACTTTGAAAGAACTTTGCTCACGCACACTTCAAAAAATCACGGGCATTCTGCCTACTATTTCCCAACATGCCCTACTACACACAGAGGATTAGCTTGGTGGACAGGGGAGCTGGAGAGATTACTACCTACACCCAAATGAGCGATGTGGGCCCTGATGACAAGCAGGCATTTTTTGCGAGGCATTAATTCACCATGATTCTCATGGTATTCCAGTTCAAGGGCGTTGTTTAAATACTCTGCGTCACCGCAAACCCCTCTCTCCGCAACATTGACATGAGGGGAGCAGGCACTCTCAATGATGCTGCCTTTCTTAAAAAAAAAGTAGAACAGGCCGTTCTCCTGTGGCATTGCTGTCAGATTGCCTGTGTCACTGTGGCCCTGTTCAGCTGCTAAGATCATAAGAAAATAAGGAATAGGAGCAGGAGTAGACCATTCAGCCTGCTCCGCCATTCAATAAGATCATGGCTGATCTTGGGCTTCAACTCCACTTTCCCACCCGTTCCCCATATCCCTTAATTCCCTGAGACACCAAAAACCTACCTATCCCAGCCTTAAATATATTCAATGATGGAGCGTCCACAACCCTCTGGGCTAGAGAATTCCAAAGATTCCCAACCCTTTGAGTGAAGAAATTTCTCCTCATCTCAGTCCTAAATGATCAGCCCCTTATCCTGAGACTGTGCCCCCGTGTTCTAGATTCCCCAGTCAGGGGGAAACAATCTCTCAGTATCTACCCTGTCAAACCCCTTCAGAATCATGTAGGTTTCAATAAGATCACCTCTCATTCTTCTAAACTCCAGAGAAAAAAGAGACCCAGTTTACTCAGCCTATCATAGGACAACCCCCTCATACCAGGGACCAATCTAGTGAACCTTCACTGTACCACCTCCAATGCAAGTACATCCTTTTTTAAATATGGAGATCAAAGCCACACACAGTATTCCAGATGTGGTCTCACCAAAACCCTGTACAGTTGCAGCAAGACTTCCTTATTCTTGTACTCCAGTCCCTTTGCCTTTTTAATTGCTTGCTGTACCTGCATGCTAACTTTCTCCGTTCCTTGTACAAGTACACCCAAGTCCCTCTGAACATCAACACTTACAAGTTTCACACGTTACAAAAAATATTCTGCTTTTCTATTCTTATGGCCAAAGTGAATAACCTCACACTTCCCCATGTTATACTCCATCTGCTACCTTGTTGCTCACTCACTTAACCTGTCTATAATCTTTTTGCAGCCTCTGTGTCCTCCTCACAGCTTACATTAAGCAACTTTTAACGTGGCTTATCAATTTAAGGCACTTGATAGGGCGAGATGGGCACATCCTAGGGTCATTCGATGCAAAGTTCTGAGGGAACCTTCAACAACATCCAAACTCTGGTGAGGAGCCAGGTTATCAAGAGCCAGCAGGACAACAGGAAATAGCTGGCTTTTTAAAACGTATCTATTTTAAAACACTGAAAGTCGACATCTGAAGTTTGAGACACGCAAGTTGATGCAAAGGTGAAGGCCAGCTAGAATCTCCATGAGGGTCTGCTGGCCAAGTGCCATAACTTCAGTGGAAGGCCACTGGGGCCTCCCAGGGAAACAGTGTAGGCAGCTAAAGACAGGCATTCCCAGTATTTCTCCAGGGTTCCCCCTGAAGTCCAGGCAGGAGGTCAGGAGAATCATACTGGAGGCCTCACCCATCACCTCAACTTCAGTGGGGCACTCTGGGAGATATATCAAAAGCTATGGAGAGTTCATACCATCGCCCGTAACACACGTTGCAACTTAAAGCAACGGTGTGCTTGGTGAGGCGGGGCAGGGGAGCGACAGGAGGGATGACCATTTTACACAATAGTGTCAAACATGGTGGCATCGGGCCGTTTCTGACAGGAACGAGAATGGGCAGAGGTGGGTAATGGGCAGCCCAAGCTGATATTGCAGACTTCGCACTTAAAAACAAAAACTCAAAAGTGACTCCCCTCTCCTCCCCCAGTCATTTCAGGCAGCAGTTATACAAAAACTCTTGATAGCCCCAATCTGTGTGTAGTCGGCCTTCTGGAGGAGGTTCCATGTCTCAGGCGTGTTGCAGTCATCTGTGGAATTGTACTGCCGCTCTTCTGTTCAGTCGATGTGCGCCTAAACTCATTTCACATCAGCACAAAAGTGGCTGGTTCAGTGTAGCTGGATTCCACCCCCTCTCCTCACCGACCCCCATCTCTCACTTCTTTTATGAACAATAAATCTCCTCTGCGTCTTCCAGAATTAGCAGTGATCACCAGTTGCATAACCTCAGCATAAATCAACTGGATGAGGTACAATCACACAAAGGGGAAAATCCACTAAGTGTGCGCGGTTTGAAAGTGCTTCCTAAATAAACTACAGATATTTCAACTGCTTTAGCTCTGCTCTCTGCAGCAGAAGCTTCAGCATAGTCTAAACAAGAGCCAAAATCTGCACGCCTTGTCTCTTGGGCGACCTCAGTTGCAGCTTAAACCTGTCAAAAACGAGCGAGAAGTAGCTGGTTAATAGAGCAAGGCACCAGGAAGAGGTTCAAAGCTTCAGGAAAAAAAGCAGTCTGTGATTCCTCACTGGAGCTAGGCTGATGAGTGCCCATGCAAGTGTGCTTTACTTCTGCCCCTTTTGTGCCTTTCTCATCTTAAGCTAAACCCTCAAGATCATCCCATCGGAATTTCTTAGCTAAAATTGATCTCTCTCCTCCCTCCAAGGCCATTCTTCACTGGTGGTCTCGAAACTTGGCCAGTTCCCTCGCTGACTCTGTGGTGCACTCTCTTTGACATCACACTAATGGAAAAAGCTTCAAGGCAAGTGTCTTGGGGAGAAGCAGCTCTTGGGCTCACATCAGGCATTGGCCAACAGTCCTTCATGACTTTCCCCCAAAATAAAGGGTTGAATCTATTGCCCAGTGCCTCAGCAGGTAAATGCACTACATGATACATCCAAGTATTCTTACAATAATGCAAGGTATCACATCATTGGAAGCAGTTCAGAGGTTTACCAGACTAGTACCTGGAATGGGCGGACTGTCTTATGAGGAAAGGTTGGACAGACTAGGCTTGTATCCGCTGGAGTTTAGAAGAGTAAGAGGCAATTTGATTGAAACATATAAGATCCTGAGGGGTCTTGACAGGGTGAATATGGAGAGGGCATTTCCTCTTACGGGAGAATCTAGAACTAGGGGTCACTCTTAAAAATAAGGGGTTGCCTATTTTAAACGGAGTTGAGGCAAAATTTTTTTCACTCAGAGGATCGTGAGTCTTTGGAATTCTCTTCCCAAAAAGGTGGTTGAGGCAGAGCCTTCGAATATTTTTAAGACAGAGGTGGATAGATTCTTGGTAAACAAGTGATAGGATATTGGGGTTAGGTGGTATGCAGGTTTCAGGTTACCATCGGGTCAGCCATGATCTTATTAAATGGCAGAGCAGGCTCGAGGGGCCGAATGGCCTACTCCTGCTGTATGTTCGTGCATGTAACATGCCTCAAAGCCTTTCACACATGGAGCATCATTTGAACTGCAGGCAATAGCAAATTGGCTCAAATGAATGGGAAACGTTGAGCAGGGTGTGTTAACAAGTAGTCAGAAGTCAGAATTACCCAAAAGAGTTACTCCTGAAGGGGCAGCCATGCTTGCAATCAATGCAAATTGGGAAGCCTTTTTGCAAAAGAGACTCCAGTCCCACAGCAGTGGCCCTGGCCCCTGTCGAGTGAGCCAAGGCTGGCAAAGAAGGTGCTGCAATGATCTGAGGAATTCAAATGGGGTGGGGTGGGGGAGGAAGTAACGCTGCTTGCCAGCTGTAATTGCAACATCAGTCAACGACATAAGATGATTGGGAATGAAGACAAAATCTCAGTGGTAGAGGTGACTAGTAATCCAGAGGCCCCAGACTCACCATCTGGGGACCACGGCAGCTGGTGGAATTTAAATTCAATTAATAAATCTGGAATATAAAGCATGTCTCAGTGATGGTGACCATGAAACTATCATCGATTGTTATAAAAACCCAACTGGTTCACTCTGCCCTTTAGGGAAGGAAATCTGCCGTCCTCACCTTGTCTGGCCTACATGTGACTCCAGACCCACAGTAATAGGTCGACTCTTTACTGCCCCCTGAAATGGCCGAGCAGTTCAAGGGCAACAACTGCTGGCCTCATCTGCGATGCCCACGTCCCGTGAATGAATAAAGCAAAATGCACAAATGGGAAGGGGTGTGGTTTTGCGCCAACAGGGATGGGGACTGGACAGTGCAGTGGTAGGGGCACTGGCCCCCATTGGAGTGAATGGATGGGGTCCCTCCAGCACAGATGGAAGGAGTGAGGGGTCTGGCCATTTCTGCATAGAAAACAGCTCTGTCGCAAGCATTTGGGCCCCAGCTCCAAAGAAGGATGGACACCCGCGATATAAAAGGCACAAATCCTACACTAAACAACGAGCAGCCGGGTTCGCTGGCTGCAGGAAAATGTCGCTACATTCTCCCTGCACTTACACCCTCCCTTGACCTTTACACAAACCCATCTGTACAACGCATTAGTCTGAGTGTCGGACCAGCTGAGTTCCACCTACACACAGTCTGCAGTTAACACAGCGACACAGTCAGCTCCAGATGTACAGAATTTCAAACGAAAAAGTCAATTTTCACAGCTAATCTAAGCCTCCAAAAGTTCTGCAGGTCTGACCCCACCCCCCCCCCAACACCCCACCCTTCCGCACCCCCCACCGTTCCCTCCAGCTCTTTTATTACTTGACAAGTTCACAATCTGCACTCAACTCCCATGTTGTACTTCTGAAGGCTGAGCAATGCCTTTTATTCTCAAAGGGTTAAAGGCTGGAGGGACAGGTGAGGTGGGGGGGGGGTGGCGGGAGTTAGAAAAAGACACACAAGAGGAATGTGGATCTGAAGTCAAGTCAGTTTTGCCGTTTTCATTTCTGGGTTGCTCTGTTTCAGTGGAATCAACAACAGCTGGTGTTCGACAAAGGAGGGACAGCAACCATGTTTGTTTTTAATAATATAAAGTATGCTGTGCAGTTTTCTGACCACATACTGCCCACAGTGGCTTTCTGTTCTTAAAAAGAACATGTAGGATTCAAGCAGGTCATTATCAACTGTCACTTCCGATCATAGAATAGGACAGATCATGAGGCCATTTGGCCCATTGAGTCCTCCCAGCTCTTTCAAACAGCAACCCGGTAAGTCCCACTCCCCTAAGCTTTCCCCACAACCCTGTAACCTTTCTCGCCTTCAGGTATTATCCAATTCCCTTTTGAAGGTAACTATGGTACATCTGCCTCCACCATCCCTTTCAGGCAGTGCATTCCAATCCTAACCATTTGCCACATAGAAGATTTTCCTCGTGACACCTCAATTCTTTTGCCAATCTCCTCAACTCTGCACCTTCTGGCACTGGAAACAGTTTCTATTTAGTTACTCCACCAAAACCCTAAGTGACTTTAAGCATCTCTTATCAAAGCTCCTTTCAGTCTTCTCTGCTCTAAGAGTAATGGACTTCAGAGACTTTCTGGAGTATTCTTTGAGCTTCTTTGTCATATATTTTGTGCACTGCCAGGGCTGGCCTCTCTCTCTCTCTGTGCTACGTCCCTGATTCCAGAGTTAGCTCACCTCAAGCCACTCTAGAATAGAGGGAGTATGAGCAACCGATGTGGAGCTGCTGGAAGACCCAGCCTCCTGCTGTCAATGAGCGGATTGACTGTGGTGAGCATATTTGGGTCAAAACCTACCAGGAGGGTTCTGCTGTAATGTCGGAAAACATGGCAGCTAGCGTGTGCACAGCAAGACCCCATGCCAATCTTCCCACCCCCACACTGAGTTGTGGAGCCTAACTGGGGTCTTTGTGGCCTTCCCTTTTTATTGCTCAAGTACAGCATACAGGTGAAGACACCACTGAAAGTGTTTAGCATCTCGTACGAGTTGATCCCATTTGGAAGACCGAGCAGCTCTCTCACTTGGCTTCTGAGCCTCGGGTTTGAATCGAGGCCCGACGGATGGCATTTAAAGTCTCTTCCCGCCATGTGCCCCACATGAATTGAGCTTGGGCGCTGCCAACCCACAGCACAACATTGCTCCATAAACTGGCACTTACACGAACAATGTTACTCAAGTGCAGCCATGGTGTGCAAAAGTGGGAAAAACGGGTAGAGTAGCCTGTTGGCGTTGGAGCCACAACACACCCCTGGGGCAGACTGGGAGGCACTTTATTCACTGTCAACAGTGGATCTGAGCTGGGAGTGTTGGGGTGCTTGGACTAGGTTCCATTATCCAGCCTTGTTTTTAGCCAAATCACAGTTTTCTCCCTGGGCCCTGCCAATCTCCTGTCTGCCTTGATGAACATAACAAGACAAAAAAAAATAATGATATCAAAAGAAATATGTTCATGCTGGAAACAGAGGCTGGGTTGGACCCAAGAACGGACTTCAAAAGGGCCACTTATGCTCTGGTGATTGGAAGCTGGGAGGGAGGGAGTTGCTGAGCTCTGCCAATTGCCATGTGAGAAAGATGGAAGACAGGCTGACAACTCAGATTGAATACAGCAGTGTTTTTCTCTCCCCACCCCTCCCCCCACCTCCAGGCACAGTTGGAACTCCCATCAGCTCAAAAACTGACCGAACAGTGGTGCTGGAAAAGTTACTCCAAAAGAATCTGCCCCTCACTTGTGTGGGCAAACACTTAACGAAACTAGAAGCCCCAGGAATGGAATTCCCAATGGGCAACGCAATACTCTTGTACTGACACCACCCATTGGGAAGAACTGGACCAGCCATTTAAATACTATGGCTACAAGAGCAGGTCAGAGGCTAGCAATCCTGCAGTGAGTAACTCATCTCCTGACACCCCAAAGCCTGTCCACCATCTACAAGGCACAAGTCAGGAGTGTGATGGAATACTCTCCACTTGTCTGGATGAGTGCAGCTCCAACAACACTCAAGAAGCTCAACACCATCCAGGACAAAGCAGCCTGCTTGATCGACACCCCCATCCACAAACATTCACTCCCTCCACCACCAACGCACAATGGCAGTGTGTACCATCTACAAGATGCACTGCAGAAATTTTCCAAACCTCTTTCGGCAGCACCTTCCAACCCTGCAACCACTACCATCTGGAAGGACAAGGGCAGCAGACGCATGGGAACACCACCATCTGGAAGTTCCCCGCCAAGTCACTCACCATCCTGACTTGGAAATATATCGTCGTTCCTTCACTGTCGCTGGGTCAAAATCCTGGAACTCCCTCCCTAACAGCACTGTGGGTGTACCTACACCACAGGGACTGCAGCGGTTCAAGAAAGCAGCTCACCACCACCTTCTCAAGGGCAATTAGGGATGGGCAATAAATGCTGCCTTTGCCAGTGATGCCCACATTCCATAAATGAATAAAATAAAAATTCTCCCGCCCCTCTCCCCTCCACCATCGAGGAACCTCAGAGAGAGATGAAGGTGGAAAAAATGATGTGAATCAAGAATGAGCTTGATAATGCAAAGTTCTGGCGATAAAAACCTTCAAACAGCAGGTATACAAGGATCTAGTTTAATTCTCAGCCTCTACTCAGACTTGCCACTGTAGAGTTTTAGTTTCTTCCATGCGATGATCCCAAAGGTTTCATTAAAAGCCCAGGTTCAGGGCACACCTCCAATGCAGTGAGGTTAAGAAATGACATTTTAACAAGGGGAACCCCCAACTCCTCATTTTACAGTTTCCTCTGCGAATGAAAATGATCTCAAGGATGATGCCAATAAAAATCATGTTGTCATCCTGCTCCATGCAGGTAGTTTGCTGTCCTTGCTCTGTTTTCTGCCAGACCAGAGAGGTGGTGAGGTCATGTGCAGTACACACCGATTGCCTGATCAGGTTCAATGCTCAAGGCCCTTTATTGGCAATTTAACTGCCTCCAAACATTTCCTCCAATTTCCTCAAAGCACACAAGGCCTGGTGGCAAGGAAAGCAAAAGTAAAGCCTGGGCCTGGAGTTAGAAGCTACAGGTTAACTCCGGCTGGATCTATTCCTGGAGGCTTCATCACACGATCTCCTTGCCCAGTCATTCAGCCTTTTTACCCACCTCCAATATTTTTACATCTAATAAATTTTAAAAATCATGAAAAGAACATCCATTTTTCTTTCAGGTTTCTGCTTACAACAATACCCTGGAGATTCACCTTTAACCCTGGACCAATCCTACAGGGTTGGCAACGCTACTCTTGTACCACATTCGTGCATGATAAATATCCCTTTTTGAAATATTTTAAAAATACAGCGAAACTGAGTAACTCACAACCCCTCGACTGGATCAAACTCACTTTGGGAGTAACATGGACACAGCATAGTCCGTTAATGAATCCTGCATAATTTGTAATGGGCCTGCCTCCAATACTTGCCCCTTCCTGACCAGTCCAAGAGTTGAGAATTGGTTGAAACGTGTTTCAAAAAACAACATGGATGAGCTTGCACCCATTTGCCCTCGAGTGTTGAAATTTTCTGCCACCATCAGGGGATCTTCCCTTACCAGTAAAGAAGGACTGAGGAACAAGGCTGTTGCATGGCAGGGGTGACAGAGGAAGGAACAGTTAAGCTGGCTTCGAAGTTGTGATTGTCCTCTTATGGAGCAATCTCTGAAACCTGGTGAAAAGTAGACATCAGCACCTTCCAACAGCAATCACCGGGCAAGATCAGGGGTAGGAAGCCTGGCTGATCATCACCAGCTGCCCCTCTCCTACCAGTCTAGGGTCACCCAGTCCAATTGCAGCTCTTCCAACTGACGTCCCAGATGAGATCAGCGAACATATCACAGACCCAGGGACTGAACCCTGGAACTACAGTATATGGTGAGAGCTTACCAATCTGGCAGTGCATTTGCCCCACTGTGGTATTGAGGGGACTGCTGGCTTTTTAAAAAAAGAAACATATGAAAGTGTGTTAACATCATATTTTGATTTACAATGTTTAAACATTGCTGTGCTCTTAAGTAAACCATTCCATTCAGTCCAAAAGATGACCACTTAAAAATGTTTCAGAAGGGGCCCCCGTTAGGAATGTCCTCATATAAACAGCCCAACTTCCTGACACTGAGTTGTTGGACTCCAACGTCGAGGCAATGTTGTATCTAACAATATGTCAAAAACCGCACCAGAAGGACAGCAGTTGGCTTGCAGGCCACTGCCAAGCACAGCAGCCTCCATCCTTGTGTAGGTCCCTTTCTGAACCGTTCATCCCAACAGATTGCTAACTCCACTTAACATACTTGATCCTCCAAAAGGTTGCCATACTGGTGGTGCTGAACCAGTTCTAGATTATCTGTGGGGACAAGAGTCCCTACAAGGCCAGTCTGTTGACTGGACATAAACCCCTCAGGATCTGTGCACTTGAATCCTTGTCAACTCCTTTCGGTTGAATGCCTATTGCTTCACGACAATTCAGTCCCCATACATCAACTATTCAGGTTTGTCCTTCCAAATGATCATTGCCAGCTGGGAGCCATTCCTCCAAAGGGCAAACATTGTCCACCACACATCACAGAGACCCACCCTCTATCATCTTACAGATTGGCACCACATCCACAAACATTTACCACCACCATCGACACACAGTAGAGGCAGTGTGTACCATCTATAAGATACACTGCAGGAATTCACCAAGGCTCCTTCGACAGCACCTTCCAAACCCACGACCACTACCATCTAGAAGGGCAAGGGCAGCAAACACATGGGAACACCACCACCTGGAAGTTCCCCTCCAAGTCACTCACCATCCTGACTTGGAAATATATCGCCGGTCCTTCACTGTCGCTGGGTCAAAATCCTGGAACTCTCTCCCTAACAGCACTGTGGGTGTACCTACACCACATGGACTGCAGCGGTTCAAGAACGCAGCTCACCACCACCTTTTCAAGGGCAATTAGGGATGGACAATAAATGCTGGCCCAGCCAGCGAAGGCCACATCCCATGAATGAATTAAAAAAATCTGTTGCAACACACCTTTCTCTCAGTACATAAGTATTGGTGACGGAGTCTGTGTACCTAACATCCTCCTTGCTCAGAATGTCAGAGCTATCTCGCCTCAACTTGCAGACTTGACTGGCCAGGCCATCAAGCAGAGGAGCCCTCTTGTTAACCAGGTCAAGGGCTGAAGCATCAGTCATTGATAGCGTGGCACAAATGCTTTACTCAATAAAATAAAGGGTTAAAACAACATTTTTGGGAACAGTAGGAGCTTCATAGGGTGTTGCATTTGGAGCCCGTGACACAGATACAATAATTCCCACTCTCCAGAGAACAAGTTGAGAAAACTCCCTGGGCAAAATAAGCAGCTCTAAGCTGCTTTTAAACTTAAATATAGGTTTATAGCAATGGGCTGCACACACATCGTGCACAGGCCGTTAATTTAGTGTTACAGCAGATCCAGTTTATGAAAGGGATTTGCCCATTTAGAGGAATAGGTCCCTGCTAATTGGGAGGCTGTGGATTATTTAATCTGTTTTAAGAGCATGGTGTTTACTTTTTCTAATCAAGTAGCACCATCAAATCATACTGGCATCCAACTGGTGCAGCCTTCAAACCAATCGAGAAATAATGGCATAACTGAGCATTGCCCCTTACTGTGAGAAAAAGCAAGTAACTGAGGGCAAGTACATATCTGTCAAGTGGACAGTACCTTCAGGCCTGTGCAGTGAAAACAATACTCCTATTCTATGCTGCTGCTATTCCAAGCTTGGTTTGGTCAACTCCCTGTACAAACACCGAACGGCCAGCGGACACCACAAGGCTGTATTTTTTAAAAAGTCAATCCAGGAGAGATCAATTGTCATTTGGACATGATCGGACCAGTAAGGGAAAAGCACTGGAAGGTGATGTAAAAATTTTTCAACTTCAGCCAGCTACCCCATCAGCAGCCTCCAAACCCATCCCTTGTAGGAACAACAGGGTTCCACTCCAAAATCTTGGGCAAGAGCCCCAGTGACATCGGTACTGGCACAGGAACCTGTCATTATTAAACAACCTCATCCTTGGTCCATAGTCTCATCAGTCCATAGTGAGACCAGTGCCTATGTATTTCCTCAGGAGTCCATAGTCTTGTTAATTGTCAGTGCCCATTTTTTACACCCTTCATTTCACCTCGATGTCTCACATCAAACCGACCTGGTTTAGAGTAGCCGATATAGGGGGAGATAATGGTGTAGGTGGATTCATAATCCAGGGACCCAGGCTAATGCTCTGGGGACATGGGCTCAAATCCCACCACAGCAGCTGATGGAACTTAAATTCAATTAATAAAATCTGGAATTGAAAGCTAGTCTCAGTAATGGTGACCGTGAAACTATCATCAATTGTTGTAAAAACCCACCTGGTTCACTAATGTCCTTTATGGAAGGAAATCTGCCATCCTTACCTGGTCTGGCCTACGTGTGACTCCAGGCACTTAAATTACCCTCTAAGCAGCTAACACTGCCACTCAGTTCAAGGGCAGTTAGTGATGGGCAGCAAATGCTGGTCTTGCAGGCAAAGCCCACATCCCATGAAAGAATTTTTAAAAAATGTTTGGTCCCCTTTTACCCTTGTTCCCTTCTACAGGAGTGCAGTTTTTTTTTCATTCTTAAACGCAAATTCCACCACTTTTACATTCCCGGCAGAGAACACTTCACGGAATTTCACAGAGTTGTTACAGTGCAGAAGGAAGCCATCCGGCCCATCGTGTCTGTACTTGAAGAAAGTATGGATTGCAGATCCAGCTGCAACAGTGTGTCCGTGATTCTCTGAAACCTGCTGCCTTCTGGGAGTATGGAATTGGTGGACACACCCTTCAGAATCAACTTTAAGCCAACTTCACCTCTTACACAGTGAAAAAAAAAAGCCAACCTTACAGACAATCCATGCAAAATAAATGTATTTTCACTCAATCCTGCCATTTGGCACACTGCATAAAACAGCTGTAACTGCTTCCACAGAATTACAACTTTAAACAACATTAAAAAATCGCCTGATAAATAAGCACTTGCCCTTTCTTTCCTCAGCTTTTTGCCTCCCCCCGCCATCTCCACTGGTCAATGTCCCCAGTGTCTCTCTCAACCTCTGTTGACAGTTCTCTCACTGGGGTACAGGTCTACGAGTGTGAGCCTTTCAGATATGATCGGGGAAGCAGGGAGGGGAAAAATCACATCCGAGCCCAATTCTGATCTCACCTGATGTGCACACATGAGCACTTTCAAGCAGGGGTCATGGGACAGTGATCAGGGACAACGAATCCATGGCTGATCCTCCCCTTCTCTAACCATAAACCCAACTGAAGAACCTCAAACCTAACACCATCTGCAATCGGCTAAGTCAGCAGTGGATGGAAAGCACGAAAACCTGTCTGTTCAATTAGGGCTTAAGAATTAGTTTGAGACAGTTTTCCAGCTAACTCCGTCACACATCAACAGTAGCAGCTTCACACAAAAAAAAATCCTTTCATGCCCCATTACAAGAGCAAGACAAGGTGGTGAACCGGCTTGAAAGCGCTCAGTGCTGGTTCTGTAAAGTGTCTGTCTGGTGGAACGATGATGTAATTTCTCTTTTAACCCAAATATTCGCAGCTTTACCCAGGAGAAGATTACTTAACCAAGATCCCAAGAGATATCCCTGTTAACAATTGCTCAACATGGTTATCGTGCCAACAAACACAAACTTGAGGGGAGAGTTGCTGAAAAGGGGAGGGTGCCAGACATAGAGAAAGGGAGGGGGGCCAGACACAGAAAGTGAGAGAGGGGCCAGACACAGAAAGAGAGAGAGAGAGAGAGAGAGAAAGGGGCCAGATACAGAGAGAGAGAGAAAGGGGCCAGATACAGAGAGAGAGAGAAAGGGGCCAGATACAGAGAGAGAGAGAAAGGGGCCAGATACAGAGAGAGAGAGAAAGGGGCCAGATACAGAGAGAGAGAGAGAAAGGGGCCAGATACAGAGAGAGAGAGAAAGGGGCCAGATACAGAGTGAGAGAGAAAGGGGCCAGATACAGAGAGAGAGAGAAAGGGGCCAGATACAGAGAGAGAGAGAAAGGGGCCAGATACAGAGAGAGAGAGAAAGGGGCCAGACACACACAGAGAGAGAGGCCAGACACACACAGAGAGAGAGAGAGGCCAGACACACACAGAGAGAGAGAGAGAGAGGCCAGACACACACAGAGAGAGAGAGAGAGGCCAGACACACACAGAGAGAGAGAGAGAGAGAGAGAGAGAGGCCAGACACACACAGAGAGAGAGAGAGAGAGAGAGGCCAGACACACACAGAGAGAGAGAGAGAGAGAGAGGCCAGACACACACAGAGAGAGAGAGAGAGGCCAGACACACACAGAGAGAGAGAGAGAGGCCAGACACAGAGAGAGAGAGAGAGAGAGGCCAGACACACACAGAGAGAGAGAGGCCAGACACACACAGAGAGAGAGAGAGAGGCCAGACACACACAGAGAGAGAGAGAGAGGCCAGACACACACACAGGGAGAGAGAGAGGCCAGACACACACAGAGAGAGAGAGAGGCCAGACACACACAGGGAGAGAGAGAGGCCAGACACACACAGAGAGAGAGAGAGAGGCCAGACACACACAGAGAGAGAGAGAGGCCAGACACACAGAGAGAGAGAGAGGCCAGACACACAGAGAGAGAGAGAGAGAGAGGCCAGACACACAGAGAGAGAGAGAGAGAGAGGCCAGACACACAGAGAGAGAGAGAGAGAGGCCAGACACACACAGAGAGAGAGAGAGAGGCCAGACACACACAGAGAGAGAGAGAGAGGCCAGACACACACAGAGAGAGAGAGAGGCCAGACACACACAGAGAGAGAGAGGCCAGACACACAGAGAGAGAGAGAGAGAGGCCAGACACACAGAGAGAGAGAGAGAGAGAGAGGCCAGACACACAGAGAGAGAGAGAGGCCAGACACACAGAGAGAGAGAGAGGCCAGACACACAGAGAGAGAGAGAGAGAGGCCAGACACACAGAGAGAGAGAGAGAGGCCAGACACACAGAGAGAGAGAGAGAGAGGCCAGACACACAGAGAGAGAGAGAGAGAGGCCAGACACACAGAGAGAGAGAGAGAGGCCAGACACACACAGAGAGAGAGAGAGAGAGAGAGAGAGGCCAGACACACACAGAGAGAGAGAGAGAGGCCAGACACACACACAGAGAGAGAGAGAGGCCAGACACACACACAGAGAGAGAGAGGCCGACACACACAGAGAGAGAGAGGCCAGACACACACAGAGAGAGAGAGAGAGAGGCCAGACACACACAGAGAGAGAGAGAGGCCAGACACACAGAGAGAGAGAGGCCAGACACACAGAGAGAGAGAGAGAGAGGCCAGACACACAGAGAGAGAGAGAGAGGCCAGACACACACAGAGAGAGAGAGGCCAGACACACAGAGAGAGAGAGAGAGAGGCCAGACACACACAGAGAGAGAGAGAGAGGCCAGACACACACAGAGAGAGAGAGAGGCCAGACACACAGAGAGAGAGAGAGAGAGGCCAGACACACAGAGAGAGAGAGAGAGAGGCCAGACACAGAGAGAGAGAGAGAGGCCAGACACACAGAGAGAGAGAGAGAGAGGCCAGACACACAGAGAGAGAGAGAGAGGCCAGACACACAGAGAGAGAGAGAGAGAGGCCAGACACACAGAGAGAGAGAGAGAGAGAGGCCAGACACACAGAGAGAGAGAGAGAGAGGCCAGACACACACAGAGAGAGAGAGGCCAGACACACACAGAGAGAGAGAGGCCAGACACACACAGAGAGAGAGAGAGAGAGAGAGGCCAGACACACACAGAGAGAGAGAGAGAGGCCAGACACACAGAGAGAGAGGCCAGACACACAGAGAGAGAGGCCAGACACACACAGAGAGAGAGAGAGAGAGGGCCAGACACACACAGAGAGAGAGAGAGAGGCCAGACACACAGAGAGAGAGGCCAGACACACAGAGAGAGAGAGAGAGAGAGGCCAGACACACAGAGAGAGAGAGAGAGAGAGGCCAGACACACACAGAGAGAGAGAGAGGCCAGACACACACAGAGAGAGAGAGAGGCCAGACACACAGAGAGAGAGAGAGGCCAGACACACAGAGAGAGAGAGAGGCCAGACACACAGAGAGAGAGAGAGGCCAGACACACAGAGAGAGAGAGAGAGGCCAGACACACAGAGAGAGAGAGGCCAGACACACAGAGAGAGAGAGAGAGGCCAGACACACAGAGAGAGAGAGAGAGGCCAGACACACAGAGAGAGAGAGAGGCCAGACACACAGAGAGAGAGAGAGGCCAGACACACACAGAGAGAGAGAGAGAGGCCAGACACACACAGAGAGAGAGAGAGAGGCCAGACACACAGAGAGAGAGAGAGGCCAGACACACAGAGAGAGAGAGAGGCCAGACACACAGAGAGAGAGAGAGGCCAGACACAGAGAGAGAGAGAGAGGCCAGACACACAGAGAGAGAGAGAGGCCAGACACACAGAGAGAGAGAGGCCAGACACACAGAGAGAGAGAGAGAGGCCAGACACACACAGAGAGAGAGAGAGGCCAGACACACAGAGAGAGAGGCCAGACACACAGAGAGAGAGAGGCCAGACACACACAGAGAGAGAGAGAGAGAGGCCAGACACACACAGAGAGAGAGAGAGAGAGAGAGAGGCCAGACACACAGAGAGAGAGAGAGAGAGAGAGAGAGAGAGAGGCCAGACACACAGAGAGAGAGAGAGAGAGAGGCCAGACACACAGAGAGAGAGAGAGAGAGAGAGAGAGAGAGAGGCCAGACACACAGAGAGAGAGAGAGAGAGGCCAGACACACAGAGAGAGAGAGAGAGAGAGAGAGGCCAGACACAGAGAGAGAGAGAGAGAGAGAGGCCAGACACAGAGAGAGAGAGAGAGAGAGAGAGAGAGGCCAGACACAGAGAGAGAGAGAGAGAGGCCAGACACAGAGAGAGAGAGAGAGAGGCCAGACACAGAGAGAGAGAGAGAGAGAGGCCAGACACACAGAGAGAGAGAGAGAGAGAGAGGCCAGACACAGAGAGAGAGAGAGAGAGAGAGAGAGAGGCCAGACACAGAGAGAGAGAGAGAGAGACCAGACACACAGAGAGAGAGAGAGAGAGGCCAGACACACAGAGAGAGAGAGAGAGAGGCCAGACACAGAGAGAGAGAGAGAGAGGCCAGACACAGAGAGAGAGAGAGAGGCCAGACACACAGAGAGAGAGAGAGAGAGGCCAGACACACAGAGAGAGAGAGAGAGAGAGAGACCAGACACACAGAGAGAGACAGAAAGAGGCCAGACACACAGAGACAGAAAGAGGCCAGACACACAGAGACAGAAAGAGGCCAGACACACAGAGACAGAAAGAGGCCAGACACACAGAGACAGAAAGAGGCCAGACACACAGAGACAGAAAGAGGCCAGACACACAGAGACAGAAAGAGGCCAGACACACAGAGACAGAAAGAGGCCAGACACACAGAGACAGAAAGAGGCCAGACACACAGAGACAGAAAGAGGCCAGACACACAGAGACAGAAAGAGGCCAGACACACGAGAGAGGGAGGCCAGACACACAGAGAGAGGGAGGCCAGACACACAGAGAGAGGGAGGCCAGACACACAGAGAGAGGGAGGCCAGACACACAGAGAGAGGGAGGCCAGACACACAGAGAGAGGGAGGCCAGACACACAGAGAGAGGGAGGCCAGACACACAGAGAGAGGGAGGCCAGACACACAGAGAGAGGGAGGCCAGACACACAGAGAGAGGGAGGCCAGACACACAGAGAGAGGGAAGCCAGACACACAGAGAGAGGGAAGCCAGACACACAGAGAGAGGGAAGCCAGACACACAGAGAGAGAGAGAGAGAGAGAGAGAGAGAGAGGCCAGACACAGAGAGAGAGAGAGAGAGGCCAGACACACAGAGAGAGAGAGAGAGAGAGAGAGAGAGAGAGAGAGAGAGGGAGGCCAGACACAGAGAGAGAGAGAGAGAGGCCAGACACAGAGAGAGAGAGAGAGAGGCCAGACACACAGAGAGAGAGAGAGAGGCCAGACACACACAGAGAGAGAGAGAGAGGCCAGACACACAGAGAGAGAGAGAGAGAGGCCAGACACACAGAGAGAGAGAGAGAGGCCAGACACAGAGAGAGAGAGAGAGAGAGAGAGAGGCCAGACACAGAGAGAGAGAGAGAGACCAGACACACAGAGAGAGACAGAAAGAGGCCAGACACACAGAGACAGAAAGAGGCCAGACACACAGAAACAGAAAGAGGCCAGACACACAGAGACAGAAAGAGGCCAGACACACAGAGACAGAAAGAGGCCAGACACACAGAGACAGAAAGAGGCCAGACACACAGAGACAGAAAGAGGCCAGACACACAGAGACAGAAAGAGGCCAGACACACAGAGACAGAAAGAGGCCAGACACACAGAGACAGAAAGAGGCCAGACACACAGAGACAGAAAGAGGCCAGACACACAGAGACAGAAAGAGGCCAGACACACAGAGACAGAAAGAGGCCAGACACACAGAGACAGAAAGAGGCCAGACACACAGAGACAGAAAGAGGCCAGACACACAGAGACAGAAAGAGGCCAGACACACAGAGACAGAAAGAGGCCAGACACACAGAGACAGAAAGAGGCCAGACACACAGAGACAGAAAGAGGCCAGACACACAGAGACAGAAAGAGGCCAGACACACAGAGACAGAAAGAGGCCAGACACACAGAGACAGAAAGAGGCCAGACACACAGAGACAGAAAGAGGCCAGACACACAGAGACAGAAAGAGGCCAGACACACAGAGACAGAAAGAGGCCAGACACACAGAGACAGAAAGAGGCCAGACACACGAGAGAGGGAGGCCAGACACACAGAGAGAGGGAGGCCAGACACACAGAGAGAGGGAGGCCAGACACACAGAGAGAGGGAGGCCAGACACACAGAGAGAGGGAGGCCAGACACACAGAGAGAGGGAGGCCAGACACACAGAGAGAGGGAGGCCAGACACACAGAGAGAGGGAGGCCAGACACACAGAGAGAGGGAGGCCAGACACACAGAGAGAGGGAGGCCAGACACAGAGAGAGAGGGAGGCCAGACACACAGAGAGAGGGAAGCCAGACACACAGAGAGAGGGAAGCCAGACACACAGAGAGAGAGAGAGAGAGAGAGAGAGAGAGAGAGGCCAGACACAGAGAGAGAGAGAGAGAGGCCAGACACACAGAGAGAGAGAGAGAGAGAGAGAGAGAGAGGGAGGCCAGACACAGAGAGAGAGAGAGAGAGGCCAGACACAGAGAGAGAGAGAGAGAGGCCAGACACACAGAGAGAGAGAGAGAGGCCAGACACACAGAGAGAGAGAGAGAGGCCAGACGCACAGAGACAGAAAGAGGCCAGACACACAGAGACAGAAAGAGGCCAGACACACAGAGAGAAGGAGGCCAGACACACAGAGAGAGAGAGAGAGAGAGAGAGAGGCCAGACACACAGAGAGAGAGAGAGAGAGGCCAGACACACACAGAGAGAGAGAGGCCAGACACACAGAGAGAGAGAGAGAGAGAGAGAGAGGCCAGACACACACAGAGAGAGAGAGAGAGGCCAGACACACACAGAGAGAGAGAGGGAGGCCAGACACACACAGAGAGAGAGAGAGGCCAGACACACAGAGAGAGAGAGAGAGGCCAGACGCACAGAGACAGAAAGAGGCCAGACACACAGAGAGAGAGAGAGAGGCCAGACACACAGAGAGAGAGAGAGGGGCCAGACACAGAGAGAGAGAGAGAGAGAGGGGCCAGACACACAGAGAGAGGGAGGCCAGACACACAGAGAGAGGGAGGCCAGACACACAGAGAGAGGGAGGCCAGACACACAGAGAGAGGGAGGCCAGACACACAGAGAGAGGGAGGCCAGACACACAGAGAGAGGGAGGCCAGACACACAGAGAGAGGGAGGCCAGACACACAGAGAGAGGGAGGCCAGACACACAGAGAGAGGGAGGCCAGACACACAGAGAGAGGGAGGCCAGACACACAGAGAGAGGGAGGCCAGACACACAGAGAGAGGGAGGCCAGACACACAGAGAGAGGGAGGCCAGACACACAGAGAGAGGGAGGCCAGACACACAGAGAGAGGGAGGCCAGACACACAGAGAGAGGGAGGCCAGACACACAGAGAGAGGGAGGCCAGACACACAGAGAGAGGGAGGCCAGACACACAGAGAGAGGGAGGCCAGACACACAGAGAGAGGGAGGCCAGACACACAGAGAGAGGGAGGCCAGACACACAGAGAGAGGGAGGCCAGACACACAGAGAGAGGGAGGCCAGACACACACAGAGAGAGAGGCCAGACACACACAGAGAGAGAGGCCAGACACACACAGAGAGAGAGGCCAGACACACACAGAGAGAGAGGCCAGACACACACAGAGAGAGAGGCCAGACACACAGAGAGAGAGAGAGAGAGAGAGAGAGAGAGAGAGAGAGAGAGAGGCCAGACACACAGAGAGAGAGAGAGAGAGAGAGAGAGAGAGAGGCCAGACACACAGAGAGAGAGAGAGAGAGAGAGAGAGAGAGAGAGAGAGAGGCCAGACACACAGAGAGAGAGAGAGAGAGAGAGAGAGAGAGAGAGGCCAGACACACAGAGAGAGAGAGAGAGAGAGAGAGAGAGAGAGGCCAGACAGAAAGAGAGAGAGAGAGAGAGAGGCCAGACACAGAGAGAGAGAGAGAGAGGCCAGACACAGAGAGAGAGAGAGGCCAGACACAGAGAGAGAGAGAGAGAGGCCAGACACAGAGAGAGAGAGAGAGGCTAGACACAGAGAGAGAGAGAGAGGCCAGACACAGAGAGAGACCGACCAGATAGAGAGAGAGAGAGAGAGAGACCGACCAGACAGAGAGAGAGAGAGAGACCGACCAGACAGAGAGAGAGAGAGAGAGAGAAAAAGAGAGAAAAGCAGGCCAGACACAGAAAGAGATAAAGATAGGCAGGCCAGACAGAGAGAGAGAGAGAGAGACAGACAGACAGACAGACGGGCCAGACATAGAGAGTGAGAGAGAGAGAGAGAGGGGCCAGACACACAGACAGAGAGAGACAGACAGACAGAGAGAGACAGAGACAGAGACAGAGAGAGAGAGAGAGACAGAGACAGAGACAGAGAGAGAGAGAGAGACAGAGACAGAGAGAGAGACAGAGACAGAGAGAGAGAGAGAGACAGAGAGAGAGACAGAGACAGAGACAGAGAGAGAGACAGAGACAGAGACAGAGAGAGAGACAGAGACAGAGACAGAGACAGAGACAGAGACAGAGACAGAGAGAGAGAGAGACAGAGAGAGAGACAGAGAGAGAGAGACAGAGACAGAGAGAGACAGAGACAGACACAGAGAGAGAGACAGAGAGAGAGACAGAGAGAGAGACAGAGAGAGAGACAGAGAGAGAGACAGAGACAGAGAGACAGAGACAGAGAGACAGAGAGAGAGACAGAGAGAGAGACAGAGAGAGAGACAGAGAGAGAGACAGAGAGAGAGACAGAGAGAGAGACAGAGAGAGAGACAGACAGAGACAGACAGAGACAGACAGAGACAGACAGAGACAGACAGAGACAGACAGAGACAGACAGAGACAGACAGAAAGGGGGAGGGGGGCCAGACAGAGAGAGAGAGAGGGGGATAGAGACAGACAGTCAGAGAGGTGCAGGGATATAGAGAGACAGACAGAGAGAGATAGATAGAGAGAAAGGAATTCTCCCTGTCTGTGCAGGGCAATGAAGTCAAGATGGAAATGGAACATTCATTAGCACTCATTATACTTAACACATATTGCAGCTTCCAAGGAAAACACAGGCTCTCAATTATTTAAGTGCACCATGTTGCCCCCTCGCCTTCCTCCCCCCTACCTCCCAGCCTCCTCTCCTGCAAACAATGATTGTCATCTGTCAGCATGAGCAATAGCTTGTTCAAATGGCCATTTTCCACACGCAAGCCTCCACAATGACAACTTGTATTTATACCACTCCTTCAAGGTACTGAAACGTCCCAAAGCTCTTCACAATAGCATTGTAACATTTGACACCAAGCCACACAGAGATAAGGACAGGTGACTGAAAGCTTGGTCAAAGAGGTCGTTTTGAAGAGCGCCTCAATAGGAGGAGAGAAGTAAAGTGGTTTAGGGAGGGACTTCCAAGAGGTTTGGGCCTAGGCAGCCGAGGACACAGCCAACGGTGGAGTGATAAAAATTGGAGATGCTCAAGAAGCCAGAATGGGAGAAGCACAAAGGTTTCAGAGCGGTTGTAGGACTGGAGGTAACAATTGGAAAAGCATTTGGCCTTGGAGGGATTTAGAGTGGTGCTCAATATTTCACCCATGCACATCTGCACAAGCACTTGTCAGATCGGGGCCAGAAAGGAAGGCTGAATGTTCATGTCTGTAGCTGAACACTGATTGTGCCTCAGCTGTGATCCACTGAGTGCAGAATGAGGAATGAACCAAAACCTTACTATTCTGAGAGACTTTGTACTACAATGTACATTTGCTCACTAACCTATCAAGTAATTTCAGATTATGCAAGTTTAAATATATACTTTAAAAAGCATTTTTGGTAAAATTGCTGAATTAGGGAAATGTACAGAATATTCTTTAAATGGCCAAGGATAAGTTTTTGTAGAGTGAAAGCAATGGCTTGTCCCCTCAGCCCCATCCCATTCACACTCTATTACAGTGCCCTGAACATTTTACAAGGGTCACAAGGAGCCCAGGCGACACTCCATCACACCCCAGACACAGGACTGGATTGTGCTGGGGGGTAACCCTCAAATCACAAGGATGGGGACAACGTGAAGTGCAACAGGAGCTCTTTTGTTGATAAGCTGCGAATACAGAGAAACATCTCAATCTTAGAACCATGGAATGGTTACAACATAGGAGGCCATTCAGCCCATCATGTCTGTGCTGGGTCTCTGCAAGAGCAATTCACTTAGTGCCACTACTCCGTCTTGTCCCTGCAGCCCTGCAAATATTTCCCCTTCAGCTAATGATCCAATTCCCTTTTGAAAGCCATGATTGAATCTGCCTCCACCACACTCAGGCAGTGCATTCCAGATCCTAACCACTCGCTGCATGAAAAAGCTTCTCATGTCTCCATTGCTTTATTTTCCAATTAGCTCAAATTTGTGCCCTCGGGTTCTCGATCCTTTCACCAATCCGAACAATTTCTCCCTACCTACTCTATCCTGACCTCTCATGATTTTCAACACTTCTTCCAAATCTCCTGTCAACGTTCTCTTCTCCAAGGAAAATGTCCCAACTTCTCCTATCTATCCACAGAACTGAAGTCGCTCATCCCCGGAACCATTCTCGTGAATCTTTTCTGCACCCTCTCTAAAGTCTTCACATCCTTCCTAAAGTGTGGTGCCCAGAATTGGACACAATACTCCAGTTGAGGCCAAAACAGTGTATTATACAAGTTCACCATAACCTCCTTGCATTTGTACTCGGTGCCTCTATGAATAAAGCCCAGGATGCCTTAAGCTTTATTAATCACTCTCTCAATCTGTCCTGCCACCTTCAATGATTTATGCACATATACCCCCAGGTCCCTCTGCTCCTGCACCCCCTTTAGAATTGTACCCTTTATTTTATATTGTTGCTCCTCATCCTTCCTACCAAAATGAACCACTTTGCATTAAATTTCATCTGCTACTTGTCCACTCATTCCACTTTGAAGTTTAACACTATCATCCTCACAGTTCATAATACTTCCAAGTTTCGTGTCACCTGCAAGTTTTGAAAACGTGCCTTGTACACCAAGGTCGAGATCATTAATATATAACAGGAAGCGCAGGGGTCCCAACACTGACCACTGGGGAACTCCACTACAAACCTTTCTTCAGCTCAAAAGACTATTCATTACACTCTATTTCCTGTCACTCAGCCAATTTTGTATCCATGTTGTTACTGTCCTTTTCATTCCATGAGCTATAACTTTGCTGACAAGCCCTGTTTTGTGGAACTTTATCAAATGCCTTTTGGAAGTCCATGTACACCACATCCACCACAATACCCTCACTGACCCTCTGTTACCTCAATAAAAAACTCCAGCGAATTAGTTAAACATGATTTGCCCTTAACAGATTTGTGCTGGCTTTTCTTACCTGCAAGTGACTATTATTTTTGTCCTGAATCATCGCTTCTAGAAGCTTCTAAAAGCTTCCCCACCACTGAGGTTATAAAAAGGGTGTAAAGATCAGGCCAGTAACCACAGGCCAGTCAGATTAGCCACAGTGGGATTTATGGTGGGTGGAAGGGGCTGTTGCTGAAGATGGATTCAACGCTGAAGTCAAGGACTCAATACTGTAACCTTCAGCATTGCCAATAAGAAGCTAGAGGGTTCTTGAACTCATCCAGGTCTCAATGTCGGATAGGCAATTCAAAAATATTCAATCTTGCTGAAAAGAGAGACATGTTGCAGAAGCTTTTCAACTTGCATTCATCAGGACAAACACAAGAATGCCAAATTTCAAACAATCACAATTTATACCACAGGAGAAAGGGGTGCTGATTGGTTGGCACGTCAACTCTGATTAGCTGAGGCGTTGCCGTGGAGAAAACAACAGGGAACAATATGCTCCCCATGCTCCTGGGTAATTCAAAAAAGGCGCAAGGCTTGAACATATTCTTTTTGTTTACAGAGAACGGTGTCCCTGCATATGAATGTATGTCGCTTCTAGAAGGTATAAATGAGCCAGGTTACAAGTTTGACTGATTATCTTAAATTGGTTGTTAGTGTAGCTCTTAGCGCACTCAGGATTGTTCAGCTAGTGCTGTCCAGTCATGGAATCACATCCAACAGTAGACGCTTTGTTTTCCAAGTGCGGGCCTGTTGAGCACAGTCTGCACTCTGCCTATTATGAGCAATCGAAGGAACGTGCTGTTTAATTCGGTCACCCGATCGTTGGGACATCCAGCCCATTTACCTGGCATTGCACTGGCAGTGAAATTCATACATAGCATTGCTCAATTGTGTGGTTAGCAGAACAAAAATATTCATGGGGATAACAAAGTACAGGGGAGCTCAACTTGGATGTAATGATGGTGGAGTACTTTTATTAGATTAGTTCTTTTCTTTCAGGTTATCAATACAGTATATGTATACAACTCACAGACATAACTAGTCACAGCATGCCCCAGGCAATAGATCACTCACAGTATAAATACGTGCTTGCTACGAGCATTATTCTTCAAGTGCCTAGCTAAAACCAAGAATACATGGGGAGATGGTGGTAAAGCAGAAATATTTAGCTACATATTGCAAGACATCTTTAAAAGTCTTACTGAATCACATTCCCAATGGTTGGCATTCTTCATACAAATGCCATCTTTCGAATCCAAGCTCTTATCCCACTACACAAACAGAATTCATTGTGCAGAGCAGTTTTATTGAATTGGCTGATAAGCATCTAATTCAAATTGCAATCTATCTTCAACAAAACAAAAATAAATGTCAAGCCCACTTCCGCGCTACACCCACTCGAATCCAGCATCATTCGCCGTAAATCACGCAGCTCGACAATCGGTGAAACTCAGTCAGTCCTGAAGAAAGCCGAACCTGATGCAGCGATTTCCACTGCCTGAAGCTGCACCCACCCTCTGTGCCCTCACGCAGGTGGCACTCGCTCACTGCCTCCTGAACTGCTGAAGCATCCAGATACAAGCCATCGGGCACAGAGGTCTCTGTTAACAACAGCTGTGGCAGTGAAAAGGAAAATCTGTCAGTTTTGAAGGGTGGCTCATAGAAAAGGCTTTTTTCTCATCAAACAGAATTTGACCATTGCCCTTAAAGGAGTAATCAGCCTCATGGAGGGTTCCTTCGAGGTGGGATTTGATCAATAGTAACCATCTCCTTTCTTAATACCAACTGCATTTATAACAATGTTCTTTTTTGAAACTTCAATTTAAAAAGCAGAGAAGTCCTCCACCATTTTAAGACGAGACTGACTATTTTGACACAAGAGTGCTGTAGGACCTCTCGCCACAGGTCCTGGAGGGCAGCCTGTCCTATGAATGTGTTTGATCGGCTCCTTATTGGGTCCATCACTTTATCAGGCCCAGAGGGGATAGAGGCTATTTATAAAATGTGTTGCTCCTTTAAGGAGTTTGGCTTCTACCAGCAGAGAGGAAAAGGTCTTGGCAGACAACACGGCCTTCAGACGTCTCAAACTGAAGGCAAATGCTTCCCCTTAAGAGGGTCCCATCTGGGTGTGAAGCTTTTCTTCAGATTCAGAGCAGTTCTCTGAATCAATCCTATAAATGTCAATACTAGATACCCAGGAGAGGAGAAGAGGTCAGGCCTTGCAGCATCGCTGCAGAATTATGAGGTATTGACAACATCACTGCAAAATAGCATTGGTTTTACTGTTTAAACAAAGGAGAAACTGGGCTAGTTGGCTCTGCAAATGTGGCCACAGAATCACACATTGTGGAAAGAGGCCATTCAGCCCATTGTTCCCGTGCCGGCACTTTGAAAGAGCTATTCAATTAGCCCCACTCCCCTGCTCATTCCTCACAGCCTTGCAATTCTTTCTTTTTTCAAATATTTATCCAATTCCCTTTTGCAAGTTATTATTGAATCTGCTTCCACCACCCTTCCAGGCAGAGTATTCCAGATCACAACAACTCGCTGAGTAAAAACATTCCTCTTCATCTCCCCCTCTGCCTCTCTTGCTAATCACCTTAGGTCTGTGTCCTCTAACCAATCCTCCTGTCTCCAGTCTTGGGTGCTCCCTGCTTCCTTCCTGCCATTTTTTTTTCAGGTAAGGTGTTGCTGTTTGGGGTTTTGAAGCCAGCTCAATTCCTGGGACACCCATCAACGTCCAAAACAAAAGACATGAGTTCGGCGAATAATGTGTGTGGTGCATTGCAACCTTTTGCTACATGGTATCAGTTTGAGATATGGAGATGGATGACAGCATTGATGCAGTGGGCCCTTGTTACCTCTCTTGGTACATAAACATGGAGGCCCTTTGAGATTTAGTTTCCTCTGGTATCGACTCACTAGGCAGGGGTACCTCAGAACTCAGTGTGCCTCAATCGATCTGGTAGAGAAATCCTCACCCATGCTTTTGTAACCTTGACTGTTCAAAAGCTCCCATTTCCCATCCCGCCCAATAAACTTGAGCTCATCCAAAACTCTGCTGCCCAAATCCAAACTCACACCAGGTCCAGTTCATCCATCAACCCTGCACTCACTGACCTACATTGGCTCCTGGTCTGGCAACTGCTCAATTTTTGAATTCTTGGTCCGTCTTTTCAAAACCCTCCATGGCCTCACCCCCCACCCGCCCCATCACTGTCACCTTCTCCAGCCCTACAACATGGGGAGATGGTGGCACAGTGGCAATGTCATTGGACTAGTAATCCAAAGGCCCAGGCTGATGCTCTAGGAACATGGGTTCAAATCCCACCACAGCAGCTGGTAGAGTTTAATTCAATTAATGAAACCTGGAATATAAAGCTGGTCTCAGTAATGGTGGCCAAGGAACTATCACCAATTGTTGTTAAAAACCCATCTGGTTCACTAATGTCCTTTAAGGAAGTACCAAGTTTCACCTACGTGCGACTCCAGACCCACCGCATTGCGGTTGACTCTTAACCGCCCTATGAAATGGCTGAGCAAAACACTCAGTTCAAGGGCAATAAGGGATGGGCAACAAATACTGGCCCTGCCAGCGGTGCCCACATCGAGATCTCTGCAGTTCTCCTGTCCATCCTCCACCATCCATCATTGTTGGCTGTTGCATCTTCAGCTGCCTAAGTGTCCCAAGCTCTGGACACTTCTGTCTCCCCCTTTAAACCTACCTTTATAGCCAATTAAGCTTTTGGTCCTAATATCCTAATATCTTACGTAGCTTGATGTCAAATTTTGTTCAATAACACTCCTGTGAAGAGCCTCGGAGCATTTTACTACATTAAAGGCGCTATATAAATGCCCGTTGCTGCTGAATAACCCTCTAAGGAACCTCTCCACTACTGACACCTTCAAAACTTTGGCCCAAGTTCCCCCAAATTGTCCTCCCCTGCTCCATATCTAAAATCAGTTCATGTGACCCGAAAGCATTCCTTTCAGAGTCTTGTGGCCCTTCTCTCCAGGTCTCTACCAAGTGAAAACTGCTTCACAGCAACGCTAAAGGTGCAGTGCCAACACAACCCCAGTGAGTAATGGGAAGTAAATTCATCCAAGTACGACAGGAGCAGCTGGCATTAAATGCATCTGAGAGAAGAGTATCAGACTGCCTTCTGTGCTGCTGGAGAATGAGAAAGACTGTAAAGAAATGCACAAATTCTGCTTTTGATTCAGGAGGTCAAACTGTCACCTGTTGCTGCAGCAACAATCATGGTGACTTAGTCTTGCTACATGAGACTGCTCAAGTTGGACAGGCTTCCTGCCCATGAAACCTCAAGATGATCAGCATCATGATGATCAGACTCGCGCACTATCACACTGATATGCGACAGCATCAGACGAAGGTACTTTTCAGCCCTGGCTCAACGGGCTGCAGTCTTAACTCCAAGTCAAAACTTGGTGGGTTCATGTCCTATTGCTGACTGAAAAGTCATACAGACTCGAAACGTTAACTCTGTTTCTCTCTCCACAAATGCTGCCAGACCTGCTGAGTATTTCCAGCATTTTCCGTTTTTACTTCCGATTTCCAGCATCCGCAGTATTTTGCTTTTATCCCACTGCCGGGACTTGAGCACATAATCCAAGTTGAGGCTCCCAGTACTGAGGGAGTGCGGTGCTGTTGGATAAGTCGTTTATCAGGCGAGACATTAATCTGAGGCCCCATCTACCCTCTCAGGGGGTTTATTGTCCAGGCCCCACTCAGTACCCAATTGGTTCCCCATGTGAATCCATCCAGATATTTTACATTTATAAAATATATAAACAATGCACAGGCTTTCAGGATCCAGGTGGACTCCCAAATGGGGCCCATGTGGAAACCTCAACTCACTCACCATCCCAGCTCCCAATGAGCCAGGAAAACTGGAACTCCCAGTTTAGGGAACGACCACCTCCAAGGCACAAACCGGATCCCTGCACTTGCCTGGCGAGTTCCACCAGACTCCCAGCAGAAATCTCGGCGGGAATTCAGGGCTGCAGTGTCAAAGCGCCTCATTGCCATTTGTACCATTAACTGTTCCACTATGACTGCTCCATAACAAGTCACAAAATGAAGCCAGAGAGCAACAGAGTGAAGGGACTGAAATCTTTAGTCCGAAGATTTCCACAAAATCCGGAAACTCTGCATGCGGGAAAAATTTGTAGTGTGAACTAAACGGGAATGGATGATAGGAACAGGAGCAGACTCTTCAGCTCTTCCAGTCTGTTCCACCATTCAACTAGATCCTGGCTGACCTGGACCTCAACACCATTCATCCGCCTTTTCTCCCTCTCTCGATACCCATATCCACTCTTCCCCACCTCCCCACCCCTAGCTTGGCTTTGAAAGCTCAAATTAACTCCCTCCTTAGATCCACAGTCTTTTGAGGGACTCTTCCAGGAGTCGACTGCACTGTGAGATTCTCTCTTGAACAGCCTGGCTCTAATTTTAAAAATTGTGCCCTCTTATTCTGGATTCCCCCCCCACCAGAGGAAACAGTTTCTCTTAATCGACCTTATCGGATTCTTTTATCATTTTAAACACTTCATTCGGATCATTCTTCAACCTTCTAAATTCCAGGGAACACAAGCCTAATCTGTGTAATGTGGCCTCGTAACTTAACTCTTCAAGCCCTGGTACCCTCCTGATAGTCTGCGCTGCAGCTCGCCGACACCAATACAGCCTTCCTGAGGTGCAGAGCTCAGAACTGAACACAGTACTCAAGATGAGGTCTAACCAAGGCTTTGTATAACCGAATGGGACGAAAGCATTCTTAACCAAGGTGCTTTTAGTTTCGCTATACCTAGCGCCCAGGAGAAATCTTCCCCTCAACCACCCACCCCACCCCCCCCCCCGACCAGCCCACACTCCACCATTTCCTGATCCCACAACAACTCGATGTGTTGGCCAGCTAGTCCACTGCACTGTAGACTAGCCAAGGCCAACAGGGACTTATTTACGAAAAAAGGTCAGTGAAAGTTTGCAGTGAGAAAACACACACACAACACACACACACACAAAATTTGCCCAGTCAGACCATGATTTGAAGCACAATTTCCTGTCTCAGGCTTAAATATAGCCTTTTTCTCATAAAAGGTGGGAGCAGAACAGTCTGGATTGCAGAACACTAGTTGCAGCTTGTTTATTTGCCCCGATAGTGCACAGCCCCCGGGGAATTCCATTTCTAACAGCCCAGATAGCTTTCATTATGCTTCTTTCTTCTCTCAGCACTCCGACAATATTTTAAAACTAACTTCAAGGCCCTGACTACTTCATCTAAATGTGATCTATTGAGAGCTGTTGTGAGAGAAAATCCAAGAGTTTCCCCAAGATGACTGGAACGTTCCACAGGATGAGAAGTCAAGCTACGTTTCTCAGTTTTATTGTCAATCATTCGCTGCTCTTTTGAAAATCAAGGTCATTCAGCTGGAAAACTAGTCATGATGGGATCATTTTACTGATGCAGTAAAAGTCAGATGATAATCTGAAAGCGTGTCTTTGGGTTAATGATAATTGGGAAGCCCCCCCAATTCTCAATGATAAATGGTGAACGTTGCCAGGGTCAAATGGCCATTCTAGAGTGATATTTGTACATGGGCTTCACCTAAAGGTCACTTTTTTTTTGGTAGGTTTTTTAGGGAATTGCCAAGGGACAACAGCAACCAATCATCCCTTTCTTGCCCAGTTTCAATTCCAGGCAGGCAGTTTAATCTCCATGGCAATGTTAATGGCTTTTATTAAGGTGCCCACAGGCTGGAAGAGCTCATTATTTCCCATGCTCCATATTCCTTTCCTCCTGCATCCTCCCCCCCCTTACCCTAAGGTTGCCAACCCTCCAGAATTGGCCTGGAGTCTCAAACTCTGGGACACTGCTGTGCGCAAACCCTGGAGAAAAAAAATCAGGACAGAAAAAAAGATTGTTTCTTCTTCATTTTCTTTGAACATTTCCTGTTAACAGATATAAAAACATTGAAAATGGTTTGTTGCAAGATGCTGAACCTCTTTTGAAGCAGAATATCCTCCACGGGGCCACGGGCATTGAATTTATTGTAATGGTAGGCCCTGCCTGCCTGTTCACATGGATCCCACTGCATTATTTCAAAGAAGAGCAGGGCTGTTGTCCTGATCAACATTCTTCCCTCAAACGTCAATCTGTGGGATCTTGATACATGCTAAATGGCTGCAATGTCTGTCCAGTTATCAACAGTCACTGTATTTTGAATTATTCAACCGAACAATCTTAAATGTGCTAAGAATGATATTCACCAATTCAAGACTATCAGTCAGGCTCGCAATGTAGCTCATTTATGCATGCTAGAAGCTACATATATTCATACGCAGGGGCCTATCCTCTGCAGGCAAAAAAGAGTGTGTCTAGGCATTGACCTTTTTTGAATTGAACAAAAGTGCGGGGGACAATAGCTGCCTGGTGCATTCTCCATGGCAACGCCTTGACCAGAGTCGACTTGCCAACCAATCAGCACTCTTTTCTCATGCGGTATAAATTGTTGTTCCCTTTGAAATTTGGCATTCTTCCATCTGTCCTGATGAGTGCAAGATGTGAAGCTTCAATAGCATGTCTCTTTTTATCAGCAATACTCAGTTGTATAATTGTGTGTAAAATGTTTTGACCTGTTTCCAAGAGACATGATCGCATAGGCATAAAAGCAAGGCTTTCTAATAGGAAGTACCAAATAATAATAACCATTTCCCATATCATTGAACAAGACAATTATGCAGACAGTAAACATGAGGGACCTTACAGGTACTGAACAAATGACAATGTGACTTCGGAGTCGTGAGAAAAATGGACAGCAAGACAAAGGAGGCAAGATTAGGGAGGGTGACCAGATCTTTGATCAGGAGTGAATTTTAAAGGAGAAGGGAGGGAAAGCGGAGAGATGGAGGAGCTCAGAGAGGTAACGCCAGAGAGTGGCACCGAGGCAGTTGAAAACACGGTATCCAAATGGTGGAGTGAAGGGGATAGAAGTGTAGGAGGTTGAAGCCCGGGGATTAGAGAGTTTTGGTGGCAGGGCTGTAAAGACTAGGGGAGGTTATAGAGATAGGGTGTGGCAAAGGTATGCAAGGGTCTAAACAGAAGGATGATGAGAAGTTTAAATTTGAGCCACTGGGGAGCCAGTAGGTCAGGGAGGATAGGCGTTAAATCTTTCACTACTAAACGAGTATACTTCATTCAAGGTGTAATTTTATTACTGAATCCTTATTGGTCATTTTTTCCCGTTTCTAAGCCACATATCACCATCCAATATGGCTAACAGATGGCCAGTTTCCCAAACTCCACCGTGGTACTCTGCAAAAGTGGTAACCTAGTGCTGCACAAGCGGTAATGGCCAAGATGGTACCACCCTGCAACCCTGTGCTCCCAGCTCAGAGCCAAGCTGACAGGGAGCACTGGGTCAGAGAACTGAGGCTACACGTTGTAGCTCCACCTCCAACTTACACCATCTTTCCCTTTGCGAGCCCAAGGTTGTGATGCCCACCTGAGACACAATTCCCCTTCATTAGCAACCAGTGATCTAAAGGTCACACACTACCTAAACACAAAATAGGGAGATTTTCACTAAGAGGATTTCCTCCAGAGATGATCTTGGCATGAGCCGGAGGCGCATATTGGGGAATTGCACCACCCAAAGTGGAAAATCTCTACCTAAATATGTTGGAAACTGTTGGATGAAACCTCAAATTTTAATTTTGGAGAAAAAGAGGTCTTTTGTGAAGATGAAGCACCTTCACTGTTGTGTATTTGCCGTTTAGTTGTATATTCTATATATCTGATTTACCTCAGAGCAATGCAGAGATGACAATTCTTCAAAGTCTGCAACAGGTTTATTTACAGTGATTTAAAATCTCTCTTCAATTGCAAGATGTCTCCGCACACAGAACCATAGAAAAGTTACAGCACAGAAGGAGGCCATTCGGCCCATCTTGTCCATGCCATGTTCAGAGCCCTGGTTTCTCAGGTCTTTCTGAAAGCTTCTGCTTACTTTCACTCTTAGAGTCGACACCCAGGTTTAATCAAACAAGTACGGTGAACATAGATCAGTCAACGGGTTAACAATCAAACATAGATCAATTAAGCCATTGAACACTACATTCACAATGTGATGCAGAGGTATTGTAAGTGCAGTGAAAACAGCCAGGTCCTGGGTTTGCTCCTCAACCTATGTTGAATTAATGAATCTCAAACAGTGATAAGGGGTTGAGAGGAGTATTAATGGTTTTAATGCACCCTCCCTCCACCCCCCAGAGTAGGGGGATTTCTAACCCAGGGTTTTAATAGAGCAACTAAGGAGAAAATACTGACCCTCCTGTCAGTAGAACCAGAGGACAAAGATGGAGGGGAATTTAAAACACTGTGATTTGTTACAATCTGGAATGCGCTGCCTAACAGGGTGGGGGAAACAGATTCAATATAACTTTCAAAAGGGAATTGGATAAATGCTTGAACAGAAAATATTTGCAGGGCTATGGAGAAAGAGCAATGGAGTGGGGTAAATTGGATAGCTCTTTCAACAGAGCTACGATAGGTTGAATGGCCTAAGTTGTAAGATCCTATGATTCTTGTTCCAAACTGCTGCTGAATGATCCATGCGACTGCTTGGGTGGGCGTATGTGGGTGAGAAGACAGTCCAGGCTGGTTTGTGACATCCCCACTCCCCAGTCAATTAGCCTGCCAAAATTCACAGCTGAGGCTCACACGTATTATAACTGGATGGGTGAGGCACCAGAGAGGGGCTGGCATCTGGAGAATGGGATCTGAGGAGAAGCCAGCACCTTCCAGAAGGCGAGAGAAAAGAGTGGAGCGGGAACCTTGCAATGTTAAACACAAAAAGACAGACTCTGGCAAACCTGATGCAAAAACAGAACCTGAGAGAACAAATTCACCGCCCTTACACCGAATCACACAAGTCATCCTAAGTGAAACAACTTGCAAGCTTTTATTGCAAAGGAGGAAAGGGGAGGTTGGAGGAGTTACTTAACACAGGAGCAATTAGCTTTTCAGCAGGAAATATTTCTTCAACGGCCGACTGGTAATTGCTGACGCCTGCATTCCAAGGACAGAATCCCACTGTCCACACCGCCCCCATCAACTCCACCCCCTCAAAGCCACATGTTTCCTCCCTTGAAGACTCAACTCAGTTAAGCTGCCGCTTTCCCCTCAATGCAAACTGCTTTGCAAAAGCCACAGTATAACTCAGGAGTCTACCAAGAACACTGAAGTCCAGGTGTGCAAGACTCACTGTGGGAGGCTGTCGCGCATCAGCATGACCTCGCGCTGTTTGCACTTCGGCTGCACGCTTCGCTACCGACTATCTGGGTCACACAAATTCAGTGGTTTCGCGTTTCCTCTCACTCGCGTTCTCACCTTCGTGCTTTGCTGACTGTCTCATCCGAAACCTGACTGCCCACATCCTGCCATGCATCACGTCTGGCTCGCACCATTACTACCCTCCTCGTCAAACTCCACTGTCTCCCTATCTCCGCCCCCCCCCAACCGAGCTACCCTCCCACCCCCACGCACTGAAATCAAATTCCTCGTCTCATTGCCAAATTCTACCCCTCCCCACCAAACTCCAGCCTTCACTACCCTTGCAACCTCCTCCAGATTGTACCCTCGAGTTCCACCCACTCCAGCCTCCTGTGCATCCTAACATTCCGCAGTCAGGAGCTGAGCATCCAGCCATTCCAGCCCCTTGCTTGGAGGTGGGAAATGGAAGCTGATGCCTCCACAAACAAAATCTGTTTCACCAAATGCAGTACTCTCAAGATTCACTGTGCCTCCTGCCAACACAAGATGGCCGCACAAGATGGATGGCCACACAAGATGGATGGCCGCACAAGATGGATGGCCGCACAAGATGGATGGCCGCACAAGATGGATGGCCGCACAAGATGGCCACCAATACCCAGAATGACATCGCACCTATTGGGCCAGCAGAGCAATGCAACATCAATTTCAGAGAATTTAGTCCCCCACACGGAAATCTCTCCCCAGAGGTCATGGCTGTACGTCAGGCGGGGAAGGCACCCAGGAAAGGTTACAGCCGAGGAGCAATGAGATTCGTGTTGCATCTGGAGAGAAGAGCTTGAACCGAGTGGTGTGTGTGTGTGTGTGTGTGTGTGTGTGTGTGTGTTGGTGGGGGGGGGGGGGGGGGGGGTTCACAATCCTAATTTTATACAAAAAGAAGTTACACACTGGCAGGTGTTACAATGCAAAGGCAGTCAAAGAAATCCACCCTTCCTGGCTTCCCGACCATAACCCCAGCCCCATGTTCCGAAACCCCGCCAGAGTAAAAGATGAGAACTGCACACGCACGGCGTTGGCAAAAAACACAGCCCTCAAGATTTACCTGGCTCGGTCAGTAACACACTCGCCTCAGAGTCACAAGATTCCAGGTTCAAGTCCCACTCTAGGGCTTGTTCACAAAAAAAAATCAAGGCTGACACTCCAATGCAGTACTGAGGGGGTGCTGCACTGTCAGAGGTGCCATCTTTCAGATAAGACATTAAACTGAAGCACCATCTGCTTGCTCGGCAGGGGCAGGCGGTGGGGGGAGAAATGTTGTTTCATTAGGTTCTTGTTACCTGTGGTGTGCACTGCTTAGGCACCATTAAGCAGTCTTGTAGAAGTTACCAAGAAGTCTTCATTAACTTCCTGAACTATGTGCATATTTACCGTAGAGGGGGTACAGGTATGGAGAGGACACCATGGCATATCCTTACATGTTGCTACCCAGCTCCACACTGCCGACCTAAGCTCTAAGTCAGGTGCCTTCTTTGTTCCAGGTTGCCAGCATCTGTAGTATTTTGCTTTTGGTTACACCGGGGCTGTTCGGAACAGACAAAACCGAGGGGAGATTTAATTGAGATCTATAAAATTGAGGGGACCTGGATAAAATGGATTGGAGGGACCCATTTCCATTAGCAGAGAGGTCAGTAACTGGCAGAAAGATTAATGGGAAAGATGTCAAGGGTGCAGAGGAGCTTTTGCACCAGGATGACACTGGAGATGAGGGAGTTAAGTTATGTGGTGAGTTTGGAGAAGCTGGGATTGTTCTCTTTGAAGCAGAGAAGGCCAAGGGGAGACCTAACCGAGGGAAACAAAATTATGAGGGGTTTAAAAAGAACAAGTAGCAACAAATGGTTTCCTCTGGTAAGAGGTCAGATTTAAAATAATTGGCAAAAGAACTAAAGGGGAAGTGAGGAGACATTTCTTCACACACAAGTTTATTTTGATCTGAAACGCGCTGCCTCAAAGGGTGGTGGAAACATATTCCAGAGGAACTTTCAAAGCATGATTGGACAAGTACTTGAAGGGGATGAACAATCAAGCTTCTAAGGAGAAAAATGGGGTGTGGGGCTAAACAGAACAACTCTTTCAAAGAGCTGGTATAGGCCCGACAGGCCAGGTGCCTTCTGGGCTGTGAGATTCGGTGATTCTAACGGTGCCAAAACACAGAAAGGAAGATGTGTGAAGAAGGTAGAGTGGTCTTTGACCAAGGAACTCTGTCAGAATCAAGACAGGCCACCAGACTCGAGACACACGTGCCGACACATGTCAGTGCAGCAAACAGGTCTCCTCTATCAGACAGTGAGGAACAATACAGCTAAACCTTGCGAAACAGCCATAGCCCAGTGTGTCCTCACCCCCATCCCGCCTAAAGGGAGGGGACATTTTCTTTTCTTCCAAAAAAAAGGCCAAGGGCCTCTTAACCAAACAAAATAAACAATTACTTTTTTTTAAGCCAAGACTGGCTAAAAGAAAACATTTATGGCTTAGAAATTGTTCTTTTTAAACAAACTGAAGCATTCACATTGAATGAGAGGCTCCACAGCCAGTGCCGCCCCAAAGTACGTTGTTCAGCAATTCAAGTGTTTTTTGGTGTAACAGAGAAGAAAGTAAAAAGGAAAGTGGAGGGGGGGAAAATATGCGGGTTGTGTGTTTGTGTGAATCATGTTACTTTTTTTAAAACATACCATCATGACTGATTGGGAAAATTTGATCACCCTCTCAGGGGAAAGGTCACTGAGGGGGCGGTAAGGAGCAATGAGAAAGATTTTAAGGAGGGGGAAGCACTCAGGCATATTCATGAAATAGTTCCTGGCCCACGCAGCTATTGGCTGCATTTTATTTCTTCTCAAAACAGGGAGGTTATCTCCAGAACTGTAAACATTGACCCTTCCCCATGTCAGTTGCGGGCTTATTTTAAATACTGAAATCATAGATTTTCAGCTGGTCGGCTGACTGTTTCTGACCTAAAAAGGATTGGCCACCAATTTTAACAATCGACGGATGGGGCAGGGGGCGTGAAAAACAGAGCACCTTGACCACACCAATCGTGCCCATGGCCTGCCTGGTGCCATAATCAGATGGGCCTGTAGGTGAGTGGGTAGCACAATCTCCTGAAACAGGTGGGAAGCTTTTTAAATATGCAAATCGGAGGCCTACACAAGACCTTTCAAATGCTAGTGGGCGGGTCTTGCCTGGCACCCAGCCTATTTGCACCAGGCATCGAGAGGCCTAAACGCCGGGCCTTAAAATGGCTGCACAACAAACAGCCCAGGAAGCTATCATTCCTTTTTGTTTAAATTGGTGGGCCCAGGAGCAATGGGAATGCTCAAGTCATTTCTCTTCCCCCAATTTAAGATGTGGGGAAATGCACACAAACTTTGACCAATGTTCCAAAATTTAGTACAATGTAGAAACTTGGCAGGCGGATTTACACAGGCCTGCATCCATTCCTTACAAGGCCAGCGAAGCGAGGACAAGGGATGGGGGGGCGGGGGTTGAGGAGAGGTGGTGGGGCTGAGTGATGCCAGGGAATCCCTAACACTGAAAATTCTCAGATATCCCCAGCTTTAATTGGGACCTGGTGTATGTTTGGAGGCCACTCTGCGCAATGAGATGTAGTGACCTCCAGAAAGTTGTAAGTGGGCCTCACCTGGGGAGGGGTCCAGGCCAGAGAAGCCACTTGGATCCTTGAAGATGAGGAAATATTTCATTAAATGGGTAGCATTAATGTTTAGGGGGAAGACAGTGGTGTAGCAGTAATGTCGCTGGAATAGGCCCAGGCTAATGCTCTGGGGACATGGGTTCAAATCCCACCACGGCAGCTGGTGGAATTTAAATTCAATCAATAAACTCTGGAATTGAAAACTAGTCTCAGTGATGGTGACCATGAAACTATCAGTTGTTGTAAAAACCCATCTGGTTCACTAATGTCCTTTAGGGAAGGAAATCTGCCGTCCTTACCTGGTCTGGCCTATACGTGACTCCAGATCCACAGCAATGTGGTTGACTCTTAACTGCCCTCTGGAATGGTCACATCAAAGGTTACTTCACGAAATAAGAACTCATGGTGTAGGGGGTAACATAATAGCATTGATAGAAGATTGGTTAGTTAACAGGAATAAATGGATCATTTTTGGGTTGGCAAGATGTGACAAGTGGAATGCCACAGGCATCAGTGCTGGGGCCTCAACTATTTACAATCTACATCAATGACTTGGATGAAGAGGCTGAAGGTATGGTTGTTAAATTTGCTAATGACACAGAAATAGGTGGGAAAGTTAAGTTGTGAAGAGGACATAAGGAGTGTGCAAAGGGTTACAGATAGGTGAAGTGAGTAGGCAAACATTTGGGAGATAGAGTATGACATGGGAAAATATGAATTTGTTCACTTTGGCAGGAAGAATAGAAAAGCAGCATATGATTTAAATGGGGAGAGATTGCAGAACTCTGAGGTACAGAGGGATATGGGTGTCCTTGTACATGAATCACAAAAAGTTAGTATGCAGGTACAGCAAGTGATTAGGAAGGTAAATGGAATATTGGCATTTATTGCAAGGGAAATGGAATATAAAAGTAGGAATGTTTTGCTACAGTTGTACAGGGTGTTGGTGAGACCACATCTGGAGTACTATATACAGTTTTGGTCTCTGTATTTAAGAAAGGATATAACTGCATTGGAAGCAGTTCAGAGAAGGTTCACGTGACTGATTCCTGGGACAAAGGGGTTCGTCTTATGAAAGGTTGAGCAGGTTAGGCCTATATCTATTGGAGTTTTGAAGAATGAGAGGTGATCTTACATGTCTCAATAAGATCTTGAGGGAACTTGACAGGGTGGATGCTGAAAGGATGTTTCCCCTTGTGGGAGAGACTAGAACTAGGGGGAAAGTTTAAAGATTAGGAGTCTCCCAATTAAGACTGAGGTAAGGAGTGATTAATTTCTCTCAGAGGGTTGCTAGTCTGTGGAATTCTCTTCCCCAGAGAACAGTTGGAGACTGGGTCATTGTATATGTTCAAGGTGGAGTTAATTTTTGATTGACAAGGGAGTCAAGGGTTATGGGGGGGGGAGTGCCAGGCAGGAAAGTGGAGTTGAGACCACAATCAGATCAGCCATGATCTTATTTAATGGCGGAGCAGGCTCAAGGGGCCAAATGGCCTATTCCTGCTCCTAATCCTTGTGTTGTGTTGTCTAGTAAGCCACTCAGTTGAAGGACAATTAAGGATGGCCTTGCCAGCGATACTCACATCCCATGAAAGAAGTTTTTTTTAAAAAAGTGCAGGATACAGACAGAATTTGACCAGGCATGCCCTTCCCTCCGGACACCTTATGTAGTGCAGAACGAGATTTTTGAAATTTGCAGATTAAATATTTAGTCGATCACTTTAACCAGAAGCAAAAGCGGATTAAAGGTCTGCCAATTTATTCTCAGGTTTAGGAAGGACTGAGTAGTGGATGAATGTCTACAACCTTGGACAGTGCCCCTTTAAGAAGCAGTTAATTACAGTGCGAGCCTTTCATGTTCAAGTTTGGCCTGTCATGGCAACATCCACTGTACGCGATACCAATTGCCTCACCATTGAAATGCTGCTCAGGTGCATTACAGCGCCAACCAAAAACAGACTTATACTTGCAGGTCAAAGACAGACAGGTTATATTTCCAGAACAACTTTCCCCCAAACACCCTATTTTAAAGCATTTTGAGAGGCTGAATTACAATACACGTGACAGAACGGAAGGTCGGCAGCCTGAATAACATGGGAGACATGGGGAATTAAACCTCACATTTGCCCCATAATTAGGCTGTAATCTCATCAGCAGTGTTGCTCCATTTTGTAACAGTGTGTGGTGGGTATATGGAGACATGGATCGAGGGGTGCGCTTCCAACTGGCTTAATGTGCCCACAATAAATCACTTTGCACTGGTTCAGCACGTGAGGCAACCCAAGCTCATCAGCATTCATATGGGAACAGGAATTGTAACCTTCATTCACTACGACTCAGTTGATGCAGACACTGTCCAGTGTGGAACTGAGCCAAACTGACCACAAAGGTCCTGGATTAATCTAGCCTCCGTACTGAGCTTGCTGCAGTTGCCAGTGGTGGTGGTGGTGGGGGGGGAGAGAATGCCAGTACTCCACTCGGAATTACCACCCCTGGACGAGGGAGGGGCTAAAAAAATGTCAGTCGCAGTCCTTGTTCTCGATAGTTACCCAGAAACGTACCCACCCTGCACTTTGCCAAAGTGCACACTGGTGGACATTGCGAGCGCACAGGATTGGGTATGGATGGATTGAACCCCTTGGCAAATCTGCCTACACTTACATAAGAAATGGGAAGAGGAGGAGGCCATTAAGCCCATCGAGCCTGCTCCACCATTCAATAAGATCATGGCTGATCAGATTGTGGCCTTAGCTCCACTTTCCTGTCTGCCCCTCATAACCCTCGACTCCCTTGTCGATCGAAAATCTATCTAACTCAGTCTTGAATGGCCCAGCTTCCACTGCTCTCTGGGGGAGAGAATGCCAAAGAGAAGAAATTTCTCCTCACTACATCTTAAATGGGAGGCCCCTTATTTTTAAAAACTGTGCCCCCTAGTTCTATTTTCCCCCATAAGGGGAAACATCCTCTCAGCATCAACTCTGTCAAGCCCCGCTTCAAATGTTTCAATAAGATCACCTCTCATTCTCCTAAACTCCAATGAGTATAGGCCCAACCTTCTCAACCTTTCCTCATAAGACTAACCCCTTCCTCCCAGGAACACTTCACTTGGAATGCATTAGCTGAAAAGGTGGTGAAAGCAGATTCAATAGTAACTTTCGAAACAGAATTGGATACGTACTTGAAAAGGAAAAACATGTAGGGCGATGGGGTGGGGGCGGGGATGGACGCGGGGGCAGTGGGGCTTGTTGGACAGCTCTTTCAAAGAGCTGACACAGAGATGATGGGACAAATGCCTCCACTAATACTGGATGACTAAGTGCACTGGCACATCACATACAACGCAGATCGCTCTTTTGGGGCTGGGCCTCAAGAGAGCAGAGCAGCATCCACAGGACTGCACCCTAACAAACCTTTATGGAGTTCGAGGCCGAGAAGCAGGGGCAAAACTTTACTTTGCAAACCCAAGAGTATGTGGCGTTTCACAACTGTGCCCCGGTCTCACCACCTCCGCACTGTACCTCTCTTCCCTCACTGGCAGCCAGGCTGAGAAGGCCCGATTGCTTGGATGACCAATTAGGCCACAATGTGTTTGCGCAGGGACGTTGCAGCCTGAAGCTGCAGCACCTTGGGCAAGTGGTTTTAAGGCACAGCCTAGGAAACCTCAAATGAATGAAGACAGCAGTGCTGCTGCGTCTAGGCATCTGGCAAACCTCAACTGACAGCCATCCAAGATTCTAGCCAGTGGATTTGGTCATATTACAGCAAGGCCCCACAAATCAGATGATAAAACAGACTGAATTCACTGCGTAGAATCCTGGATGCCTTCCAATTGAAGTGAACAAAATTTCCCACTGTCGCCTTATTCCTCCCCACCCCCACCAGCCCCCAAGCATTAAAAAGGATAAGGGACAGGATTTCGAATTGCGAAACGGTTTTTACAAAATTATTTATCTGTATCAGCTTTCTTCTGAATGTGATCTGCCAGTGCATTTTCCCACACAAAACGGAACTGTGAATCACCCTGGTGAACATATACTATTCACAAAAAAAAAGTATGCTAAACTCCGCTCAAAAAATGGGGAAGAGCCTTGGTTACATCATTTGTAAAATATAAAACTTAACTGAATGTCAGCTCACATGCCTGTGGATTAAGACATGCCCAAGCTGTTCATTGTTTTTTCCAACCTGGCTTTCCTAGGCCACACACAATGTGCAGCAGATTGAGGGTAAATAATTTCAACAAATTTCCAAAGCTCCGATAGACAGGGTTCCCGGTGTACATTCTCTGGAAAGGTTACAGTAGCTTGGTTATATGGTCTGTACATTAGAATCTCACAGTCTAGGACTGCCCGAGGTTCGATGCACAGTCCACATGGAGTTAAACAATCGCAGTCAAGCTTCAGAGGTGTGCCTGCCTGATGGGAGAGGGGGGACACCGGTGAGGGTTCCCGATGACTCATCCAGATTCGTGCGCTGCCAAATAGGCATCGGGTCAGGATAATATAAGTCTCAGGTGTGATGCCTTGTACGGTCAAATAGCCAGCCTACACTCACCTTCTAGGCCCGGTATGTGAAGAATGGTCATTTGGGGCGTACACTACTTTGGCTCCAACCAGCCACCCCCCCCCACAACCCTCCCTTGCAAGTGTGAGACACATGGGAAGAGGGAGAAAGTTGTTTGGGGGGGTGGGGGGCAGGAAAAGAGCTTACCAGATCAAGTTACACATGCATGCATAACTTCTTGAAGGTTGCACAATCCAACATGGCAGAATGACCCTACCACTAAGTCCCACGTACTTATCATAGACTCCTGCATCATTATGTACTGAACATATCTTCTAACAATCATGTGTGTATTCCTCTTGTGGGTAGAGGACATCAGGGCTGGGTTCTCAAGACACCAACTTTATCTCCTCCCTCCCAGATGAAGACTTAAGGGGAGCTCAATAAGACCTCTGTGGGGACTATCTTGGTGCTTTTTACAAAATTGCATAGATGGAAATTCCCAGCTACTCGCTAAAATCACCATGTCACTTTCTTACAAAACACAGCAAATATACATTCATGCTCGCATTCATGTCTGTCTGTTTTTATTTCAGATTTCCAGCATCTGCAGTATTTTGCTTTTATTAAATATATATTTACACGTTTCTTCTCCAAATTACCTTGGAGAGAATGATTTGGGGGGGGATGGTGGAGGGGTCAGCTTGCTAAGTTTGCCTTCTTGTCTTTTTCCAATCTCCCAAGCATTGAGGTCGCTCCACAATCCTCGAACGTTTACAGGGCGAGCGGAATCCATCGCGGTGAGCGAAACCGTCAGGGCTCGAAGCGGCTTCTTGACACGTGGCCAAGAAGATGGAAAAGGGTTAACTTAAGTCCTGTGGTTATTACAGGCACGTGCCAGCACTAAGGCGCCAGGAGGCTTTGCAAAATGCTCCGCGTTTATTGCAAGTAATCACTGAAGGTCGCACAAGCTGCAGTTTCGAAGATTGTGGGTAATTCTGATCGAACCCTTTTCACATTTTAAACACCTCAGTCGGGTAGAGAAAGAAAAACTATTGTCTCTGGTGGAGGAATCGAGGCGGAGGGGGCATATTCTTAAAAATTAGAGCCAGGTCATTGAGGAGCAAACATGCTTTCCACTCAAAGGGTGGTGGAAATTAAGATTCACTTCCCTAAAAGGCTGTGGATGCTGGAAGTCATTTGGCACTTTCAAGACTGAGACTGAGATGGCTGAGAGTACCAAGGGGTTGGAACAAAGGTAGATAAATGGAGTTAAGGTCCAAACAGCAATGATCAAATTGAATGCTGGAACAGGTTCAAAGGGCTGAATGGCCTACTCCTGTAGCAACATTCAAATACTACAAACGCAACAAGCACTGGCTTAATTACAGGATAAAAATCTCAAGAGGTTTCACAGGCAAAATATGACACTGAGCCACATAAAGAGATATTAAGACAAGTGACCAAAAACTCAGTCAAAGAGGTAAGTGCGTCTTAAAACGAGGAGAGAGAAGTAGAGGGAGACAGGGAATTCCAGAGCTTAGGGTCCAGCTGCTGAGGGCACAGTCACCAATGGTGGGACGCTCATCATCAGGGGAAGGGGATACACAGTAGGCTGGATTTGGAGAGGTGCAGAGATTGCAGAGGGCTGTAGGTTGTTAAAGAGATAGGGAGGGGCCAGGTCAGAGGCTTTCATAGAATTGGGTACAATGTACAGAAACAGGTCACTGCCGATGTTCATACTCCACACAAGCCTCCTCCCACCCTACTTCATCTCACCCCACCAGCATAACCTTCATCTTTCATAACCGTTCATCCTCATGTACTTGGCTAGCTTCCCTTTAAATGGATCTATGCTATTCTCCTCAGCCATTCCCTGTGGCAGTCACATTCTAAGTGACTAACTGATATGTATAGCCTAGTTTTGGTCTCCCCCACAAGCGGAACCGCCTTCTTTACGTCTATCCCACCAAAGCCTTTCACAATCTTAAAGGCCAACAATGGAGTTTAATGTGGGAAAATGTGAAGTTGTTCACTTTGGCAGGAAGAATAAAAAAAGCAGAGTATTACTTAAACAGAGAATGACTGCAGAATTCCAACGTGCAGAGGGATCTAGGTGTTCTAGTGCATGAGTCACAAGTTAGCATGAAGATACAGCAAGTAATTGAGAAGGCTAATGGAATGCTAACTTTCATTACAAGAGGAATTGAACATAAAAGTAGGGATGTTATGCTTCAGTTATACAGGGCATTGGTGAGACCACATCTCGAATACTGTGTGCAGTTTTGGTCTCCTTATTTAAGGATGGATTTAAATGCATTGGCAGTGGTTCAGAGGAGGTTTACTAGATTGATACCTGGAATGAGTGGGTTGTCTTATGAGGAAAGGCTGGACAGACTGGGCTTGTTTCCACTAGAGTTTAGAAGATTGAGGGGTGACTTGATTGAAGTATATAAGATCCTGAACGGTCTTGACAAGGTGGATGTGGGAAGGATGTTTCTTCCGGTGGGTCAGTCCAGAACTAGGGGCACTGATAAAATTGGGGGTCACCCTTTTAGGACAGAGATGAGGAGGATTTATTTCTCTCAGAGGTTGTGAGGCTTTGGAACTCTCTGCCTCAGAAGGCAGTGGGGGGGGGGGGGGGGGAGGTGGTCACTGAATATTTTTAAGGCAGAGGTAGATTGATTCCCTTGTCTAACAAGAATCTAAGGTTATCGGGGTTCAAAACACAAACAGATCAGCCATGATCTAATTGAATGGTGGAGCAGGCTTGAGGGGCCGAATGGCCTGTGCTGGTCCTATTTCGTACGTTTGTAACAGGTTGAGGTTGGTTCTGCTTTGGAACTGAGTGATCATCACGGTACTAAACGAAGAAGGTTCCAAAACTTCATTCGGGCTTAATTTGTCCGAGCGTGCTTCTAGCATCAAAAACAACGCAGCATGTCCGCTTTCATAAAGGAACCCACCATCCAATAGCAGGTGGTCACCTGCAGTGGGCTGTTACAGTCTAGCCATATGGTTAAGCTATTAAGCTGGTGAGGCAGAATGCATGACCGCACGTACAGTTTCACACTAGTTCAGTGCCCGTTGACAGGAAGTCACTGATGACAAGCCTGTTACTCAAATGATAAGCCATTGTCTTCACATGACAACACAAACTGTGCCAAAGCGCAGGTTTCACTTTGCTTTTTCAGGGGCTTGGCTGAAGAGATTTAAAAGCATTTCATACAGTCCGCAATATAGTCCAGCTGTTGATGTTTTGAACCCCGCTATCAGACAGTGGATGGAATGCTGTCAGTGAGTACTTCAGGATTGTCATCACTGTTGTAATGTCAGAAACGTAGCAGCCAATCTGCACACAGCAAGATCCCACAAACAGCAATGTGATAATGACCAGATAATTTGTTTTTAGTGATGTTGTTGAGGGGCAGGACACTCTGCCACCCTACCTGCACCCTTCTTTGAAATAGCGCTGCCAGAGTCTTTTACATCCACTTGCGAGGGCTGACAGGGCCTCTGTTTAAAGCCTCATCCAAAAGATGACAACGTAGCCTTGCTATGATTAATTTGGACGGACTTCAAGGAGCTGACTGTAAAACTGGCCGTCAAGTTGCACTGGAAGGCTCAGCCTCAATTTTGGGCACGAGTCTTCGGAGCAGGACTTGAACCTGCAACCTTCTCACTTAGAGGCAAGTATGCTACCAACTGAGCCATGGCTGACACCCTGGACTGAGAGCATCAGTAGGGCATTCGAATGGAGAGAGGGGTAAAGTAGAACACATCCAAACCAGATTTTCTTCACTCTTGGGTCACTGCAGTAGGAAGCCAGGTAGACACTCCCTCCTTCATGGCAATGGGGCCAATCATACCAGCCTTACTGGCACCATTGCTAAGATCAATTACATCAGCACAGACCAGAGATTAAACCTTCCTATTCCAAAAAGTCTGCACTCATTTCAAGCATAGCTATGACATAGTGTCCGAGGACTTTGCTCTCACCCTGTTCGTTGAGTGTGCAATTACTCTCCCTAAATGGTAACCTAATCCCAATAAGGGGATTAAGCCCGTCAGAGGCAGGCTTATTACTGTTCAGGTAACCAACACTGCATACCAAGAGAGAACTTCAATGTGGCAGAAAAGGATACAGAGTACACACAGGCGCACGTTACAATATGGAAGCAGGCCATTCAGCCCAACCTGTCCATAGTCAGTGCTTGCCCATGTGAGCAAACAGTCTTAATCACATTTACCCTATTCCCACAACCTTTCATCCATTTATTAAATGTAACCTCGAACGTTGACATTTTCTTCTCCCTCAACCAAACACTCTGGAAGTGAACTCCACAGTCTCACAACTCTGTGAAGGAATTTCTCCTGCCTAGCCACTTAGATTTCTCTTACACATTGAAAGAGGAATAAATGTATGTCCAGTTCTTTTACTCTAGAATTACAAAATTGACTATGATTCTAGATAGTTTCTAAATTCAATTTATTGCTCAAATTTTAGCATTCAGACAAGGGATGAGTGGCTTACAATATTCAGGCTGAAAGTTTCCTTGATTTACAAGTACATTAGAGGTGATCAGTCCGCAGTTGAACCTAGTCAATCAGTCATATGATGAAGCTGCTGCTTTTGTCTTTGTTCCTCTTCCTGTTCGTATTATTGAATATTTTTAGGACAGAGGTAGATCGATTCCCTTGCCTAACAAGAATCAAAGGTTATCAGAGCTAGATGGGAACGTGGAACTCAAAACACAAACAGATCGGCCATGATCGTATTGAATGGCGGAGCAGGCTCGAGGGGCTGAATGGTCGACTTCCACTCCTATTTTGTATGCTTGTATGTTGACCAGAAGGGTCAGCATCAGTTATTCTACTGCTTCAGGTTTGATACCTTCAGTGGGAGGTGCTGGGTGTTCCTTTCGAGAGAGACAGATGCTAGACGGTCAGTCAAATACACATTATCTATCTGCTTCAAAACACCTCCCACTTCCTCCTCCGATGGTATCTCTGGCACCTTATTTGGACCCTGCAACTGCTGGAAACAGTCTGCTTCTACATCCCCATGCTTCAGAGGAGATGGTGGTCTAGTGGTAATGTCACTAGGCTAGTAATCCAGAGGTCCAAGCTAATGCCCAGGGGCACAGGTTCAAATCACACCATGCCAGCTGGTGGAATTTAAATTCAATTAATTAAAAATCTGGAATTGAAACTATAAAATCCTCTGGTTCACTAATGTCCTTCAGAGAAAGAAATCAGCCATCCTTACCCAGTCTGGCCTACATGTGACTCCAGACCCACAGCAATGTGGCTGACTCTTAACTGCCCTCTGAAGTGGCCGAGCAAGTCACTCAGTTCAAGGGCAATTAAGGATAGGCAACAAATGCTGGCTTTGCCAGCGACACCCATGTCCCAAGAAGGAAATAAGAGAAAAAAAAATCACTGAGATCAACTCCCCTTTGATGCTCAACATTAAAACATCAGCTCAATGCACCATGCATAGCAGTTACTTAAGTAGATGAAGGAAAAAGGAATAGAAGGATTATGTTGATCAGGTGAAAGTGTAAACACCAAAAAGGCCAGTTGGGCTGAATCACCAGTTTCTGTGTTGTTAAATCCCATGACATGCTTATGAATATTATTACATTGCATTGTTAATTCAGATTATTTCCATATGTGTTCAGTGGAAAGATCTATTCAATGTAAGACCCAAGAAGGGTTAAATTCAGTAGAGGAGGGAGAAGCAGAACATACGTCAGACAAACTTCTACCTTTGCCCATTCTCTGTGCTGCTGTACTGGCTACTCTGGAGCCTGACCACACAATCTCTCTCACAAAAAAAGGCATCCACTTTAACACCGCAAACAGCCTACTGCCCCAGGAATAAGCATTTAGGGACAGGAGTAGGCCATTCAGCCCCTCACACCTGTTCCACTATTTAACCCTATACCTAACAAAAATCTATCAATCTCAGTTTTGAAGTTTTCAACCTTTTGGGGAAGAGAGTTTCAGGTATCCATTCCCTTTTGTGTGAAGAAGTGCTTCCTGCCATCATCCTTGAACAGCCTGGCTCTCATTTTAAAGTTATGCCCCCTTGTTCAAGGCTGCCCCCCACCAAAGGAAATAGTTTCTCTCTATCTACCCTGCTCACTTCCTTTAATCATTATAATCACCTCAATCTTCTATGCTCAAGGGAACACAAGCTTGAAATTGCATTTTTGATGCCAAAAGTGTTCTCTTTCCAGTGTTCATATCCCTCACCTTGAGAAATATAAAAAGTTAAACAAGAGACACCCTCCCCACCTCAAAGGAAAATCCGTGCTTTTGGTCAAAACTACTTTCTGACATATGGTGACTCTTTAGCCAATCATACTTCGTGAACATTTATGAAACTGGAGTACAATCCAATCATCATACTGCCAAGTCTTGCCAAGTGCGTGCGTGGCTCTGCAGACTGGTTACGCCAACTAGTTTCAGCAGTTTAAAAATACTCCCAAAACCTGCAAACAAAAAGAAGCCTCCATTTGCTAACTGGCCAACAGTTTGCACTCTTGACTTTACCGAAAGATTTAAACCCATTTTCTAAAATACGTCAAGCTGCACAGAAACGACTGCATTTAATTCCAAGAATGTGAGACATTCCGCTGGGCTCTTCAAATAAACTTGCAATACCATATGAATTCCCTGCTGTGGTTGAGAGGTATGTAGCGTAAGGTATACATGGATCATTCTGAATCCAACACAGCAAGGACAAAGCCATGAATAGAAAATATAAACATTCCTTCAATGTTCAGGAGGCTGCTTCTCAAGATGCCGTGTCAGACAGTTCCTGAGCAGCCCCACTTTTGAACACTGCTAGATATTCAACACTGTCCTCTCTCTACAAGATCACATGTACCCTGTTGCAGACCCCTTCAGTGTACCGCACACGCTCTATTAAAGGGAATCTTCGGGAGATGAGTTGGCCTACACTGTGTCAATCTTCACCATAGAGAGATTCTTTCATTGAAACTTGGCTAGTGTTCCTCAGTTACTTTAAGAAAAAGAATGTTCATTTATATAGAGCCTTTCACGATGTTTCACAGCCAATCAAGTACTTCTGAAGCACAGTCACTATTGTCGTGTGGGAAACATGGCAGCCAATTAGTGCACAGCAAGCTCCCACAAACAGCAATGTGATAATGACCTGATAACCTGTGTCAGTGATGGCAGTTGGAGGATAAATATTGGCCAGGGCATTAGGGAGAACTCCCATGTTCTTCTTAGAAATAGTGCCATGGGACCTTTCACGTCTGCCTGAGGGGGCAGACAGTGTCTCGGCTTGATATCTCATCAGAAGGACAGCACCTCGAACAATGCAGCACTGGCGCGTCAGCCTGGATTGTGAGAGGAGGGAGTGCGACTTGAACCCACAACCTTCTGACTCGGCAGTGAGTGCGCTAATCACTGAGCCACAGTTAATACTTGGTTGGTAGATGGGGTGGCCAGTGAACTCCCAGGTTCAATGCCTCCATACTACTCGCCCCTGGCCATCACCCACCACCCCCCCCAATAAAATGAAATTGTTCTAAAACAATAACACCAATTTCATAATTATGAAGTTTTTACAACACCACACTATAGGTGTCAGCTCTTAGTCAGATTCTGGAATCTAAATGTCTCTCCCTTTTGAAAGTCTGAGTTCAACCATATCCCAGGTCTCCAATGGGTGACTTGTACAGCTTTGTATTCAAGCCTTTCGAACAGATGCCTGAGGCACCCTGATGGATAAGTGGGTAAATGCACCAGCTGGTGTGGTGCCAGAGTGATCGGAAGTGCCAATCCCAAGTTGTGATGTGTTCAGTCATCATCGCAGCCTTGGAATGACTTCCCTCAACCTCAGGGTGGGGAGTGAGCAGGGAAATCAACTGAGGTTTCCACGCCTAATCGATTGCACCTCAACACTCACTGTTAAGGTTCACATGCAAAGAGTAAGATACTGGAGAATACACATGGACCTGTATCACAATAAGGGCCAGCATCTTCTGGGCAGAAAAACTTAACTTGCATTTATGCAGCACTGTTAACATGGTTAAAAAAAATACCTAGGACATGGCAATCAGACAAAAACTGACAACAAGCCAAAGGAGATATTAGGACAGGTGGCAGAGGGATCGATTTTAAGGCACACCTTAAAAGGAGGAGAGAGTGGTGGAGAGGTTTAGCGAGGGAATTCCTGAGCTTGGGGCCCAGGCAGCTGGAGGCACAGCCGCCAATGGTGGGACAAATGGCACCAGGGATGGGCGAGATGCCAGAATTGGGGAAATGCACAGACCTCGGAGGGGCTGGAGGAGGTTACAGAGATAGGGAAGGGGCGAGGCCATGGAGGGATTCGAACACGAGGACGTAAAGATGAAACTTGAGGCAGTGTTGGACTGGCAACCAAGGTAGCAGAGGGGTGATGGGTCAATGGGCCTTGGGCAGGAGTTTGGCAGCAGCGAACAGCCAATCATCGCCAGCCCAGCGAACAAACAAAACAAACGGTGACCATTCGGTGCTGCCCAGAACAACATGCTCGAGGTCTCAACGGTGGGACTTGTACTTCACCCACCCTCACCTTCGTGGCCTCGCCAGCCACACAGTACAGACACTGGGCCACACAATTCTTTAAGAGCTCACAACAACAAAGGACCAGAACTTTAAGAATGAAAACAGCTTGTTCAACTGATCATCATGTCCTCACTGATAAACTGCTCATTTGCCATCTGTTAATGTACTCAAGGCACAAACCCTCACAGAACTATTCGGTTACAAAGGTATTGCTCCGCTATATGAATAAATCTGAATTTCTCTCTTTAAGACTGCGGACTCAGCACTTTGTGGAATTAAATGGGCCAGGGTGCACTAAGCAGCATCTGAAAGCCTATCCCTCAAACCCAACACAAGTCCACGCTCAAGAGTACCCTATCAAAGAGAAAATTAAATTGCCTTTGGAAAGCCCAAATCTGTTTTCAATTCGGTCTGACCAACACAAAGCTTTTTTTAAAAAAAATATCCCCCAGGCCGAATGTCAAACTGTGCCAATGTCCTCAAATGGATTGGGGGGGAGGGGGAGAGATCAGACTGAGACACAAAATTAAACAGGGAATAGTCTCCAAGTAATTGTTTTTCCCTCAAACATCTACTTTGTGACTGAGCTGTCAGCCATTTCAACTTGGAATTCAACTTCCAAATGCACACACACACACACCAGTTGCCCGAGTTCACCCTGACACACACACACCAGTTGCCCGAGTTCACCCTGACACACACGCACACACACCAGTTGCCCGAGTTCACCCTGACACACACACACCAGTTGCCCGAGTTCACCCTGACACACGCACACACACCAGTTGCCCGAGTTCACCCTGACACACACGCACACACGCCAGTTGCCCGAGTTCACCCTGACACACACGCACACACGCCAGTTGCCCGAGTTCACCCTGACACACACACCAGTTGCCCAAGTTCACCCTGACACACACACACACACCAGTTGCCCGAGTTCACCGACACACACACACACACCAGTTGCCCGAGTTCACCCTGACACACACGCACACACGCCAGTTGCCTGAGTTCACCCTGACACACACACCAGTTGCCCAAGTTCACCCTGACACACACACACACACCAGTTGCCCGAGTTCACCGACACACACACACACACACACACACACCAGTTGCCCGAGTTCACCCTGACACACACACACACACACAGCAGTTGCCCGAGTTCACCCTGACAAACACACACACACACACCAGTTGCCCGAGTTCACCCTGACACACACACACACACACCAGTTGCCCGAGTTCACCGACACACACACACACACACCAGTTGCCCGAGTTCACCCTGACACACACACACACACACACCAGTTGCCCGAGTTCACCGACACACACGCAAACACCAGTTGCCCGAGTTCACCCTGACACACACACACATACACACCAGTTGCCCGAGTTCACCCTGACACACACAACAACCTGAAATGCTCCATCGTGGTTTGGCTGCATTGCTTTCTAGCTGGACTGAAAAGCCTAACTGCGCTATACAGTGCCTAGGAAGAGGCATCCTGTCCCTTTAATGAGCTAGAAAATGGTGACCGTTACAGGGGTCTAGTGGGAGGTCGATGAGAAAGGGGGTGGAGGGAGATCCAACAATGCTAAGGAAATAGGCGCAGAAAGGAACTGCACAAAATGAGCCCAGGACCCAGTTGCGTCCTGGAGTTGAGAGAGAACTGATGGAGGAGTGGGAGGGAGCCCATTTACATTAACAGCAAAACACTCACTTACCAAAACGATCGCAAACCTCTCCTCCAGCTCGCATTGTTCAGGCATTGGTAACTTCAGTGGCATGATTTGAGCACTTAGGTTCATCTGTCCATCCAAACTTCCAGTGTTTCCCATTTCATCCGGGGCAATACAAGAAGAAAGTGAATATCCCCCTTCCTTAATTTCCCCTACTTTTGTTTTTTTGGGGGGGAGGAGGTGGGGGGAAAGAGTTCCCAAGAACTGACCTCCCGCAGCGTCCGTCTGGTCCGCTTCTCACAAACTTTTCAAACACAAACTTTGGGGGGGAAAAAAAAAACTAAACTTGCCCACAAAATACTTCTCTCAAGCCTAAAGTTGTTATTTCCCCCCCCCACCCCCTCCTCCTCCGTTTTGTTTAACCCTCCCCCTCTGTCCTCAGAGGGGATAAGTTGCCAGCAGTTCCAAGTTATCCTGCAGGAATCATTTCAGCTGCTCCCTGCCTGGTCTGCCTGTCCCTCGCTCGGTTTGGAGGAAACTCATTGTTCAGCGTCAGTTTCTCGCAGCCTCTCCACTCTGAGCAGGGAGCGAGCCCGAGTGCGCGCCCATTCACTAACTCTGGAGAGAACCCTCCCCCCATTGGTCCCACTGTCTGTCCATCACCCTTGGTAACAAAGAGGGGGTGAGACCGCAGAGCCGATTTGGGGATTACAGTTCCGCTGATTGTATGGAGAACACTCACTTCTGCCACATTGGCATTTGAAGACTTAAAAATCTATTACATTCATTGATTTCCCCACCCCCTTTCATATATTTCTCTCATTTTCATTTATTTGTCTCATTTTTTCCACCCTCGTTTAAAAAGAGACTTGCATTTATATAGCGCTTTTCAAGACCACCAGACGTCTCAAGGTGGTCTGTAACCAATGAAGTGGTCACTGTTTTTTTTTTCATTCATTCACAGGATGTGGGCATCACTGGCTCGGCCAGCATTTATTGCCCATCCCTACTTGCCCTCATTTAGAGGGTATTTTTAAGAGTCAACCACATTGCTGTGGGTCTGGAATCACATGCAGGTAAAGAGGGGCATTAGTGAACCAGATGGGTTTTTACAACAATGGTTTCATTGTCACATTAAACTTTTAATTCCAGGTTTTTATTAAATTCAAATTCCACCATCTGCCTTGGTGGATTTAAACCCAGGTCCCCAGAGCATTATCATGGGTCTCTAGATTACTAGCCCAGTGACAATACCACTATACCACCACCTGTTTGGCTGATAGTCAAGCATCATCTAATTGGGTAATGGGTCTTTTTGCTTTCCAATTGACATGGGAAGGCAGTGAGCCACAAGGATGGATGTGTTGGCCAACGAATGTCTGGAAGGCAGGGCAAGTCATGTGATGAAACCTCCAGGAATATATTTAATCACAGTTGGCAACAGCAATGTGATAATGACCTGTTAAAATCTGTTTTTTTCTCTGCGATGTTGGTTGAAGGATAAATATTGGCCAGGACACCAGTGAGAACTCCCCTGCTCTTCTTCAAAATAGCACCCTGGGATCTTTGATGACCACCCCGAATAGGCAGATAGGGCCTCAGTTTAATATCTCATGTGAAAGACCACACCTCTGACAGTGCAGCACTCCCTCAGTACTGCACTGGAGTGTCTGCCTGGATTTCTTTTGTACTCAAGTCAATGTAGTGTTGCAAGCAGAGACAATCAATGAATTTAAAAGGAAGTTGGATGGGCACTTGAAGGAAGTAAACTGGCAGGGCTACGGGGATAGAACGAGGGAATGGGACTGACTGGATTATAAGAAACAGGAGCAGGAGTAGACCATTCAGCACATTGATCCTGCTCTATCTCGGCCTTGAATATATTCAATGACCCAGCCTCCACTGCTCTCTGTGGAAGAGAATTCCACAGACTAACGACCCTCCGAGAGATGAAATTCCTCTCATCTCTGTTTTAAATGGGAGACCCCCTATTTTTAAACTGTGTCTCCTAGTTCTAGTCTCTCCCACAAGGGGAAACATCCTTTCAGCATCCACCCTGTCAAGTCCCCTCAGAATCTTATATGTTTCAATAAGATCACCTCTCATTCTTCTAAACTCCAATGAGTTTAGGCCCAACCTTTCCTCATAAGACTAACCCCTTCATCCCAGGAATCAGCCTGGTGAACCTTCCCTGAACTGTTCCAATGCAAGTATATCCCTCCTTAAGTAAGGAGACCAAAACTATACACAGTATTTCAAGTGTGATCTCACCAATACCCTGTATAGTTTAGCAAGACTTCCCCACTTTTATACTCCAACCCCCTTGCAGTAAAGGCCAACATTCAATTTGCGTTCCTAATCACTTGCTGTACCTGCCTACTAACTTTTTGTGATTCATGTACCAGGACACCCAGGTCCCTCTGTATGGAAGCATTCTGCAGTCTCTCTCCATTTAAATAATACTCTGCTTTTCTATTTGTCCTACCAAAACCTCACATTTTCCCCTGTTATACTCCATCTGCCATTTTTTTCCCCACTCACTTAAGCTATCTGAAGTCCTTTGCAGACTCTGTAACCTCTTCACAACTTGCTTTCCTGCCTATCTTTGCATCAGCAGCAAATTTGGCTACAATACAGTTGAACCCTTCATCCAAGTCATTAAAATAGATGGTAATAGTTGAGGCCCAGCATTGATTCCCTGTGGTACTCCCCTCATTACAGTCTGCCAACCTGAAAATGGCCCATTTATCCTGACTCTGTTTCCTGTTAGTTAGCCAACACTCAATCAATGCTAATATCTCACCCCCAATACCATGAGCTCTTATCTTGTGCAGTAACCTTTTATGTGGCACCTTAACAAAGACCTTTTGGAAATCCAAATACACTACATCTACTGGTTCCCCTTTATCCACCCTGCTTCTTACATCCTCAAAGAACTAGATTTATGGCATAGATTCAACTGGCTGAATGGTCTCCTCTGTGCCATTAATGACTCTATCAGCAGGATTTTCCACACCCCGCCTGCCTCCACAATCTTCCGGTCCTGCCACAAGTCAATGGACTTCTGGCTGGGGAACCACCTCAGCCACAATGGGTCTCGCCTATGACAGGGCCAGAAACTCCCAGCCTATGAGCGGGATTTGAACCCAGAACCTGGTGATTCAGAGGTAAGAATGCTACCAACTGAGGCACAGCTAACACTTAACTAATGTCCCTTACTTTCTACCTGTTTATTCCTCCCATTCCCCATTTACTGCAAGGAAAGTTGCAATATTGGGAGTGAAGACTACTATTACTGAATCCCAGGGTACCAAGTGAATTCCCTCCAGTGTTGGCCTTCACTCTTGACACTGTCTATCCTACACTTTGTTGACCTTGAGGTCTCCAGCTCTGTAGTGTTCACGAAAGCTACCCCACCTCTTACAACGTGCCACGCCATCGGAGTGCCCTTCCTTGCACCTTCCGCATAAGCGTTGTGCCCAAGTCAAGCTGTTGTATCGAACGCTTCGAACTGGCAATACCCACTCCCTCCTCTTGCCCCCGCCCCCATCCACACACTCCCAATTTCAGGCTGGATGCCTTAAGAAATTTTCCTTTACCCGAAGGGGTATTCGCTGTCTGTTCACCCTCAATGAACATGAACGCCGAGGCTGGATGGTAATGGAGCAACCACCACGACCACGCTTGCGAACCGACATGTCAGGGAACAGAAGATGGAGAGGCGCTGCGTAAATGAAACGCTGCTGTACGCTCAGTGTGAATGCAGCTCCCCAAACGCTGCCTGGTACAAACAGTGAGCGACTGGCGGGGGAAATCCTGCTGAAGTGAGTCAGCTTCTACAAGAGGACCCCAGTGTTTCTGTTTCAGTAAATGCAACTGCATGTATCTGGTGTGCAACTTGGCAAGAAGGGCGAGATCACAGTTACAACAGCAGAGTTGACTGAATTCGGCACAGCACCACAATATTTTAAACAGCACCCTCCTCACTCACAAATATTGTTTAATCTCCATGTGCATTCTGTGTTTCACTGCACAAACACAATATGTAATACAAACCTCAATCCTATACGCCCCCTTATCCCATATTTCAAATACGTTTTATTTTCACTCTCTCGCCCTCCTCTGGCTAGTTATTTTTGTTGCATTTACTTTCGATTCCACATTGACTATTTAGGGGGTGGTTGGGAGGGGATTTTTTCATGAGATCTGGGCTAAAAATTCTCCTGTGGTTGGAATCTCCGGGGTTTTTTTTTATAAATATTATGTTGCTAACCACAGCAATAAACATTTAGGCACTGGCACACTCCTCAAAGCTTGTTGGTTAGTCAGTTTGAGGCTAAGAATGCGATCATTCTACGAGTAATCATTTTAGAAATAAAAACAGAAAGTGCTGGAAAAACTCAGTAGGTCTGACAGCATCTGTGGAGAGAGAAACCTGACCTCTTGAGCATTCCCAATTTTAATCGCTCCACCATTGGTGGCCGTGCCTTCAGCTGCCTGGGCCCCAAGCTCTGGAATTCCCTCCCTAAACCTCTCCACCTCTCTACCTCTCTCTCCTCCTTTAAGACACTCCTTAAACCTACCTCTTTGACCAAGCTTTTGGTCCTCTGACCTAATATCTCCTTGTGTGGCTCAGGGTCAAACTTTGTTTTATAATGTTCCTGTGAAGCACCTTGGGATGTTTTATTCCGGTAAAGGTGCTATATAAACATCAGTTGTTGTTGTTGTTCTGTTGGTGTTTTGAAATAGGGATCCAATTAGCTCCACTTCTCCCTGTCGTCACCAACCCCCACTCTTCCCCATAGCTGTGCTTTTTAATTTCCTTTTTAAACATATATCCAGTCCTTTTTTGAAAGTTACTTCAGAATCTGCCTCCGATGACAAAATTAAAATGATTACCATGCTAAGAGCAAAATACTGCAGGTGCTGGAAACCTGACACAAAAACAGAAAGTTCTGGAAAAAACTTGCAGTCTCAGTATACAGGGTAGTGCCATCTGCGCAGATATCTCAGAGGGTTGTGGGGCTGGAGGAGATTACAGAGATAGGGAGGGGTGAGGTCATGGAGGGATTTGAAAACAAGGATGAGAATTTTAAAATCAAGGTGTTGTTTGACCGGGAGCCAATGAAGGTCAGCACAGGGGTGATAGGGGAACGGGACTTGATGTGAGTTAGGACATGGGCAGCAGAGCTTTGGATCACCTCAAGTTTACGGAGGTATGGTGCACAGACACGAGGGGCTGAATGTGCTCCTTCTGTGTTGTACGATTCTATGGAAGGCACCATTCTTAACGTGTGAGTTCAGGCAATGAGTGCTATTCAGTCATGGGGGGGAGGCGTCATAGCTGAGCCAGATCCTGTCCTTAAGCAATAAGCACACGCGTAAACACTATTCCAGCAGTAGTCAGCAGATAGCAGTCAGGAACAAGAACCCTGAGATAAAAACAAAAAAACTGCGGTGCTGGAAATCCAAAACAAAAACAGAAATACCTGGAAAAACTCAGCAGGTCTGGCAGCATCGGCGGAGAAGAGCAAAGTTGACATTTCGAGTTCTCATGATGAGGACTTGAAACGTCAACTGTACTCTTCTCCGCCGATGCTGCCAGACCTGCTGAGTTTTTCCAGGTATTTCTGTTTTTGTTTGGGAACAAGAACCCTGCCTGATTGTTCTTCTCCCTAATCTAGGGTTGCAAATTGTCACAAGAAAGAGATACAGGATGAATTATGAATCTTCAAAAAAATTGCTGACTTGAGTTGTAAATACAATCGATGGTTTAACCCAATGATGAGCAGCCTAGGCTAGCAAGTGGGCCGAATGAGTGGCCCTCCTTCATCTCCATGGGCCTCAAGGCTGAAATCGGACATGTGCATTAACCTTGACCCGTAAAAGTAGTGGCAAAAGTCACATAAAAAAGCGTCACCTCCCATGCCCACCGGTGTCGTAACCAAGACAGTCTCCCGGGATAGGGTCATTTTGCTAAGTGCGCTTACGTACCTAGAATTTGCTGGGCGTGCCAATTGAACCAAATCAGCATTTTGATTGAACGTCGAGGGAGCGCATGGCTCTCATAGTCAATGTTGTGTGCAATCAGCGCACACCTCACTTCATGTGCCCTTGCTTTGTGTGCGTATCATTTTAGCAACGCCGGTAGGAAAAGGAACTATGCAGGTGGAAACCAGCGGAATCTGGCAACCCTGTGCATGGGCAACAGTCAACAAAATGTCTGAGAACCCGGATGGGCCCCAAGCTCAGGTTGCCCACCACTGGTTTAACCCCTCTCACATCCTCAGGAGGCCCCAAAGCGCTTCCCAGCCAATGAATTCCTATTGAAGTGCAGCCACCCATTGCAATGTTGTCTGACATGGCAGTCAATTTATGCACAGCAAGGTCCCACAAACACGATTACTGACCAGGTTCAAGGGCTGAATGGTGGCCAAGACACCAGCCCAACTCCCCCTGCTCATCATCAAATGGCACAGAGATATCCTTTTGTCTCAGGTAGCTATCTAGTAGAGTTCTCCCATGAAGTGTGTGCGTCTGGCTATCAGATGGGGACAGGCCCAGGTTCTTTCAAAATCAAATAGCTGGCGCCCACCAACGAGGGTCACACTTGAAGTACGGTCTCTTGTCCGAGGTACCAGAAAACTACTGGCACCCATGGAGTGGTACCTCAGCGAGAGTCAGTTCCTTCGGCAGAGATGGGGACTTCTTTTTAAAAGAATCATTCTGATTGCCAAGTACTGTATAAATTGTGGTCCCTTGTACTGACAATGCCCAGGCGCCTGCATTTTTCTGTAACAGCCTATTATTGTGTGGGCTACAGACCCTGCACTTTCCCCTGCTTTCCATTTGGGAAGTGACTGTAAAACACCCAGGGGATGTTTTCTACATCAAAGGCACTCTATAACTGTAAGACATTGTTGACAGCACGAAGTTGATGGTAATGATGACTAATAGCCACGTGGGAATCAGGTATCACAGTAGGCCGTGGGAACAGGTAAGGTGACATAATGTCACAGCGCTCAGAACACTGGAACACACCTATGTGGGCCAATGTGGCTCACTTCTTTGAGCCCAATCATCCTTGGTGCTGTCAGTACAGGTATGTATATGTAAATATTAACGCAGTAATAATGCATAGATTGGTGTGTTTACTGTACATTTTAAGCCACTCAGGGTTATCTTTGGCATGTAACAGGAGCCGAGTACTAAAGCAGACTGTTATGCTCAGCTGTTAGGTAACTGTACGACTTTGAGGCTATTATTGCCACTAGGTATTGCATATATTTTCTTTATTTTGCTTCTTTTTATTCTCAGACATTCTCCACAATTTCTTTTATTTTAGGGTGGGGGAGGAGGTGGTGGTGGAGAAGTTCCATGTTTATTGAGTGGAGGTATTGTCGATGCAGGAGAATGCAATAATTACTGTTCTGAGATGGGTCCTTCTACCTTGGATTCCGGGCATGGGACTCGGTTAGCCGACAGACTGTAGACATACTCTGGTATCTGTTTAACACTTGTTTGTTTGTATTATATCTAAACAGGTTACAGCATAGGCACGTTACTCCTAGGCATGATTCCAACTTCTCTCTTGAGAGTCTAACACATGACTGACTGATGTCAGTGGTGCATCATCATCTACGTCATACATTAGTATATCCCATCCGTTAACCATTTATATAACATGACTTTTCATCCACAAGTACTCCCAGGTCAGCTGGATCTGATAGAGGTTAGAGTTCCCTCGATATTACAGTGCAAAAACAGGCTATTGGGCCCAACCAGTCCATTTATTTGCCAAATGAGCAGTGGTCCCAATCCCATGATTCTTCAGCCACTGATCTAACCTGCCCTAAAATATTAACATGCTCTCTGTGACAATCACTAACTCAGATCATCAATTCCACAGCCTCACAACCTTCTGTGTAAAAAACCATTTCTTGCTCTCTGGTCCTGAATCTCTTCCATTTAATCTTATATCTGTGTCTCCTTGTTCCAAATCCCTCACTGTTTCAATCTACCCTGTTCAGTCTCTCTTTCATTGTAAGCACCTTTATCAAATCACGCTGTAATCTCCTTTGTCCTAATGAAAACAACCCCAGTTTTACTTTTTAAATAATGGCGCCATTTGATTCGAACAGAAAATGCTGGAAATACTCAGCAGGTCTGGCAACATCTGTGGAGAGAGAAACAGAGTTAACGTTTCAGGTCTATGACCTTTCATCAGAAAAGCAGATAGTGTTTTAATGATCGGTCACAGGCCTGAAAAATTAACTCTATTTCTCTCTTCACAGGTGCTGCCAAACCTAGGAACATAGGAATCACAGGACTTAGGAGCAGGAGTAGGCCATTCAGCCCTTCAAGCCTGCTCTACCCTTCAATAGGATCATGGCTGATCTGGTTGTGGTCTCAACTCCACTTTCCTGTCTGCCCCCCATAACCCTTGACTCCCTTGTTGGTCAAGAATCTGTCTAACTCAGCCTTGAATAAATTCATTGACCCAGCCTCCACTGCTCTCCGGGGAAGGGAATTCCACAAACTAACAACCATCTGAGAGAAAAAATTTCTCCTCATCCCCATCTTAAACATTAGACCTCTTATTCTGAAACTGTGTCCCCTGGTTCTAGTCTCTCCCACATGTGGAAACATCCTTCTGATATCTACCCTATCAAATCCCCTCAGGATCTTCTTTGTTTCAATAAGATCACCTCTCATTCTTCTAAACTCCAATGGGTATGGGCCCAACCTGTTCAACCTTTCTTCATAGGATAAGCCCCTCATTCCAGGAATAAGTTGAGTGACCTGCTGAGTATTTCCAGCATTTTCTGTTTTGATTTCATATTTCCAGCATCCACAGTATTTTGCTTATGCAACATTAGATTCTCTGCTGCTTGTCCCAACAACGCACCCCAACCTCAAAGTTGAAAGGGCACAGCCTGCAGCATGAACATAATATTTTTCACCTCTCTTCTATTTTTCCTTAGTTCTGTTGAAGAGTCATACGGACTCGAAACGTTAACTGTGTTCCTCTCCGCAGATGCTGTCAGACCTACTGAGTTTTTCCAGGTATTTTTATGTTTGTTTTGGATTTCCAGCATCCGCAGTTTTTTGCTTTTATCATAATATTTCTATTTTTTGTCTCAGCCAATGTTAGTGTTATGGCATCTTTGTGTAAGATTTATTGGGCAGAATTTTACCTTTGTCGGGCGGGCTCAGTGGGGGTGGGTGGGGGCAGTCGGGAAGCTGACTGCTGCCCGTGATTGGGCCTGGAAGGCAATTTCACGCTGACGGGCCAATTAAGGCACACCCAGCATGAAACGCGAGCAGCAGCGCTCAGCTCTGCCTGTGCGGGCGGGGAGAGGAGTGCAAGCTGGGCAAGCGCAACCTTCATGCATGCGCGTGAGCGCGCGCGCTACATAATCTCCCTGAGGCAGGGAGCTGCCTCAGGGAGATGAAAATACGCTTGCCCGACGTCATTGCGCGTCATTTTACGCTCGGTCGGGCCGGGCACACGCCCGCACACCCGCCAAGCTAAAAATTTTACCCATTGTGTAATAATGAATTAATTAGATGAAGTAAAACAGATCTGTTTCTTTCCCCTTCTTGTGGTTTCATGCCCCATGCAGCTGGTCAATAGCCAACCTCTTGCAAGGCCTCTCCTCTCTTTGTTGTACAGTCACCACACTGAGCTTTGTGAGATTGTTCTTTCTTATGTACCTTTGTGAGGAAGTGTAACTCAAGGCCTGCCAGAAACAGCATGGTCAAGAATTTACCCTGTAGTAAACCTGTACCCATAGGCCAGCACATTGGAGCTCCAGCCCAGAACTAGTTAAAAGGAATCCTGACTGCTGAGATCTGATATTTTTATTGAGGCCGCTCACTATCTACTTTTTACCTCTTTTCCAAGCTTGCTGGGCCACCCACTGTGGCTGAGAAAGTGGGTTGGGGACCTGGCACTGGTGTCAGCCTTGGCTTGGTGGGTAGCACTCACATCTCTGAGTCAGAATGTTGTGGGTTGAAATCCCACTCCAGAGACTTAAATCCATACCGCAGGCTGACACTCCAGTGCCAACACTGAGGGAATGCTGCACTGTTGGAGGTGCTGTCTTTTGGATAAGATATTGAACCAGGGGCTCCATCTGCTATTATTAGTCCTTAGTCAATGCTCTTGGAAACAAAGAACTTGTATTTATATAGCGCCTTTTACCGCCTCAGGCTGTCTCAGACCACTTTACAGCCAATTTAAGTGCTTTTAAAGTGTAGTCAATGCTGTAATGCGGGACCACCACCAGTAAACAAACAGGAGTGGCCAGGCACAACGCCAATTCTTCATGAGTCTTCTGGCCTTTCATTGGTTCCTCCAGACAAGAATGCAATTAAGATCGGCAATCATTCCACTGGGGGTTGGAGGGGAGGAGGGAGGGGGGGCAATTGACCCAACCAATCTGAAGTGGGGCACACTGACCTTCCATCACATGGCACTGTCATGCCACCTTCCATGATTTCCTTTCTTCAGGAGAATTGGTGCCAAGTAACAATTTCATTTCAGGACAAATAACTAACTCGATATTTAGACTGTTCACTTGGAACAATTCCTTTAGCGTGCACTAAATCAGGCTGCGAGAATAAATAACTGGATACAGCAAATGAATAATTGATGGTTGGGAACCATTACAAGAATGTACACATTCCCAGTCTGGTTTGTATGGGGAATTACTCACTGCCAAGAAACATCTTTAACACATTCAATGCATTTGCTGATGCATTTAACTTTATGGCATATAGCTCCCCTTATGGCTGAAAGGGAAAATACATCACATGGTACAGTGCCATAAAAGCACAGAAGATCCAGCTTCGAATCCAAGGGCAGGCTTTTCCCAGCCGTGAGGCAGCAGCCTTGGAGGCAGGACGGGAATATAGCAGGGATCAGCATCAAGAAGCTTCTCAGGGACAGCACAACATGTGGATTGGCCACCTGCTCCACGCAAGCAGGCAGCCAATTCAAATAATTAAGACCCCAATTAGGGGAAATTTTCCCCACTCGTCAGCATTTTGCCCGCCTGCTTGGCCCCTATGAAAGATGTAATCATTTTCACCCTGCCGAGGGCACCTCCACTTCGAGGCACCCATGCCTTCTCAGACCTGCCTCGGCAGTGCCCACTTCTCCCTCTGACTCGGCTGGCAACATCAAGAGTCCGTCATTCTTAATTGGGTGATGAACCCGGCGGCAGCCAATTAGGAGGCTGTCTGTGGGAAATTGGTGCCCTCAGTCTTGGCTCCCGGCAAGTGCAGGCTTGGGATCCCCACTTGGTCCTGACATCAAGGTCCCGAAGCCTGTGGGAAAATCCCGCCCCTCATCTCCTGTGGCCGGGACCAGTGGGGGCGCTACAACAGGCCAAGGTTAGAAAGGAGAAAACACCCTGCTTGCTAACCATTACCTCCTGCTCCAGGGTGCGGGCATGAGGATGCTGTGTGACGGCTAGATTGAACTTGCTTCTGCCTCCCCATTACAGTTCAATATTTGACTGACAGTGACAGTGTATAAACCTGAATAAAACACTGGTTCCACCTCAACTGGAGTATTGTGTCCGGTTCTAGGCACCACACTTCAGGAAGGATGTGAAGTCTTTAGAGAGGGTGCAGAAAAGATTCATGAGAATGGTTCCAATGATGAGGAACTTCAGTTCCCTGGACAGATTGGAGAACATATGAACATACAAATTAGGAGCATGAGCAGGCCATTCGGCCCCTTGAGCCTGCTCCTCCATTCAATAAGGTCATGGCTGATCTGATTGTGGCCTCAACTCCACATTCCCGCCTACCCCTGATAACCTTTGACCCCCTTGTTAGTCAAGAATCCATCTACCTCTGCCTTAAAAATATTCAATGACCCAGCTTCCACCACTATCTGGGGAAGAGAGTTCCAAAGATGGGACTGTTTTCCTTGGAGAAGGGAAGGTTGAGAGGAGATTTGATAGAGGTGTTCAAAATCATGAGGGGTCTGGCCGGAGTGGATAGGGAGAAACTGTTCCCACTGGTGGAAGGATGGAGAACCAGAGAGCACAGATTTAAAGTGATTGGCAAAAGAAGCAATGGCGACATGAGGAGAAACTGTTTTTTTTACAGAGCGAGTGGTTAAGATCTAGAAGGCACTGGCTGATAGTGATAGTGATAAAATCTGCCATCATCACCCCTCTCCTCAAAAAACCAACCCCTTCCACCCTTGCAAACCATCACCCAATCTCCAACCCCCCCTTTCCTCTCCAAAGTCCTTGAACATGTTGCCACCTCCCAACTCCATTCCCATCTTTCCCGGAACTCCGTGTTTGAATCCCTCCAGGTTTCTGCCCCTGATATTGAAATGGCTCTTATCAAAGTCACGAATGACATCCTGTGTGACTGTGACACAGGTAAACTTTCCCTCCTCGTCCTTCTCGACCTGTCTGCAGCCTTTGACACCGTTTGACCACACCATCCTCCTCCAACACCTCTCCACTGTCGTCCAGCTGGGTGGGACCTGCTCTCACCTGGTTCCATTCTTATCGATCTAATCGGAGCCAGAGAATCACTGGAAATGGCTTCTCTTCCTGCTCCTGCACCGTTACTTCTGGTGTCCCCCCAAGGATCTATCCTTGGCCCCCTCCTATTTCTCATCTTTGTGCTGGCTCTCTGAAGGAGCAATTCACCTGATGCCATTCTCCTGCCTTCTCCCTGTAGCCCTGCATGTTCTACCTTTTCAGATAATGATCCAATTCCCTCTTGAAAGCCTCGATTGAATCTGCCTCCACCACACTCTCAGGCAGTGCATTCCAGATCCTAACCGCTCGCTGGGTGAAATAGTTTTTCCTTGTGTCACCATTGCTTCATTTGTCGATCACCTTAAATCTGTGCCCTCTGGTTCTCAATCCTTCCACCAATGGGAACAGTTTCTCCCTATCTACTCTGTCCAGACCCCTCAGGATTTTGAAAACCTCTATCAAATCTCCTCTCAGCCTTCTCTTCTCCAAGGAGAACAGTCCCAACTTCTCCAGTCTATCCTGAAGTTCCTCATCCCTGGAACCATTCTCGTGGATCTTTTCTGCACCCTCTCTAAAGCCTTCAAATCCTTCCTAAAGTGTGGTGCTCAGAACTGGACACAATACTCCAGTTGAGGCTGAACCAGTGTTTTATACAGGTTTAACATAACCTTCTTCCTTTTTTACTCTATGCCCCTATTGATAAAGCCCAGGATGCCGTATGCTTTATTAACCACTTTCTCAACCTGTCCTGCCACCTTCAATGGTTTATGCACATATACCCCCAGGTCCCACTGCTCCTGCACCCTCTTTAGTATTGTACCCTTTATTTTATATTGTCTCTTTGCATTCTTCCTACCAAAATGAATCACTTCACACTTCTCTGCATTAAATTTCATCTGCCACTTGTCCACCCATTCCACCAACCTGCCTGTGTTCTTTTGAAGTTCAGTTTGAAGTTTTGCAGTTTCTTTCACTAGGCCTCAGGGAGGGTGGCAGTGCCAGGAGAATATACCTCGGTGCAAGGCCATGATCTCTCTTACTTTCACCCATCTTCTCCTTTCATCAGTCTGCTGCACACCATAAGCCAACATGCCCCCAGGCCTCTGCCAAGACTGCTCTGCAATGGTCACTGTACAATGCACAGAAGGACCTTTCACATAGGTTTTTTTGACTTCTTTGTCCCTCTGGAGAATTATCTCGCCTTCCCTTGGTGACTTTCCTGCTGAAATTGGGAACTGATTATCCAGGGAACTCCTGCTGTGCACTCTTCCTAAGACCCAAGATTGGCCTTACCACTGCCTCTTGAATTACATATTGTCTTCTATCTAATTCTTTTTGGTTTTGCTTGTGCATTGCACCAAAGAGCCTCATCCATCCTCACTGCCAACATTGACTCGCAGTCTGTGGTATATTTTATATATCTCCAAGCAATGCAGAGATGACACTAGATTCTAAGTGGGCAACAGGTTCATATACAAATGTTTTAAGATATCTCTACAGTCACAAAATGTCACACATTATCCCAGTTCTGCTTCTAGTAGCTTCTGTGGTGTCTGTTTCCTTTGCTCTGAGTCAACACCCAGGCTTTACCAATCAAGGACAGTAAGCATAGATCAGTTACCAGACTTGCGTAATCAAATACGGAACAATTGAATGATTGAAAACCACACTCCAGTACCTCAAATTTAACATCCCTTTAAACTCTTGCCCCTCCCTATCTGTAAACTCTTCCAGCAGTACAATCCCTCTCCTCAAATTCTTCATTCGGGGTGATCTCTCCCTCCTTTCACCCCACCACTGATGTCTGTGCCCGGGCCTATGTTGTCAAATTCCCTCACTTAAGCCCTCCCTATCGTCCCATCAGACCTTTCTTAAAGCTCACCTCTTTGAGCAAGCTTTTGATCACCCCTCCTAATCTTTCTTAGGCTCAGCATGTAGCCCTGTTTTGCAGGCAGCAGCCAATTAAGTGGCTGCCACTGGGAATGCCGTCCTATAAAAGAGATCAACCCGCCCTCCCCCCACTCTGCCAAGAGCAGCTGGCCCAATCAGAAGGCTGGTGGCTCAACAGCCTCAGTAGTGCCACCAAGAGCAATGGCCATTGCTGGGACTACTTCTGGAGATGGGTGCAGTGTGCCCTCACAACTGGCTAAGTAGGGTGAGAGGTGGGGCGCAGGCAATGCTGTTGCCATGGGGGCACCCATTGCTGCTGGGGGCCCTTCCATGAGCCATGGATTGCCCAAAAAGGCACCCCTGCCTGGAGCCCACTGGGAGACCAGCTTACCTGGCGGTCTGTCCATGTGGCAGCGGGCCCTGCCAATGTGGGCAAAATGCCAGCACAGGCAGGAAGAAGCCCTTAATTGGCCACTTAATTGGCCCAACTGGGCTCCTGGCGGGCGGCTAGTCTACCAGCTTTTCCACTGCTGGTAAAATGGCCCCCTGTGAATCTTTCCTGTGCCATTTTTCCAACCTCCTCACCTCCCAGCCTGTCGCCAATGGGCCCAGAAGATTCTGGCCTAAGTCTCCGTTCAGTGCCTTGGGATGTTTTCCAGTGTTGGAGGTGTTATATAAGTGCAAATCGTTATTGCATGCTGGTGCCACAGGAGGGCGATGGTGCAACACGGCAGTCTGATCAAATCTATTCGGGTTGCTGTCTATTGGTAGCTCAGTAATGGAGTGCACAACAAGCTGAACCTTGTGACCAGCTGTAAAGCGTCATTGTCTGCAAATTTCAGACTCCTCCTGTAGCTACAGAAACTCGTCCTGTCCAAGAATTTAGCTTGATTGTGACACATAATTATTTTAAATTTCAGTTTCAAAGCTCCTCTGTTTTGGGCCTTTGTGAAGAAGTCATTGTAGAATGCTGATCATATACATTGTCATCCCTTCATCGGCGAATACAGGCTCATTTTTCTGACAGGGGAATTACAGGTACTTTTATATTTAGCTTTTTTTGCTTTAATTCAACCGCAGTCTCTGTGCTGCTCCACAACAGTAGCTTCCATTAATACAGCAGTTTTAATGCTGTAAAACTTGCCAAGACTTTTCACAGGGGCAATTATCGGACCAAAATAGACAATTAGGATAGGTGACCAAAATCTTGGTCAAATATCTGCAGGAGTGCCTCACAGGAGGAGCAGGAGCCAATGCAGCAAGGCCTGGACAATATCCAGGCTTGGGCTGGCAAGTGACAAGTAGCATTCGCTCCACACAAGTGCCAGGCAATGACCATCTCCAACAAGAGAAAATCTAACCATCACTCCTTGACATTCAATGGCATTACCATCACTGAATCCCCCACTATCAACATCCTGGGGGCTACCATTGACCAGAAACTGAACTGGACTAGCCATATAAATACTGTGGCTACAAGCGCAGGTCAGAGGCTAGGAATTGTGCGGTGAGTAACTCACCTCCTGACTCCCCAAAGCCTGTCCACCATCTACAAGGCACAAGTCAGGATTGTGATGGAATACTCCCCATTTGCCTGGATGAGTGAGGCTGCAACAACACTCAAGAAGCTCAACACCGTCCAGGACAAAGCAGCCCGTTTGATTGGCACCCCATCCACCACCTTCAACATTCACTCCCTCCACCACTGACGCACAGTAGCAGCAGTGTGTACCATCTACAAGATGCACTGCAGCAACTCACCAAGTCTCCTTAGACAGCACCTTCCACATCCATGACCTCTACCATTTAGAAGGACAAGGGCAGCAGACACATGGGAACACCACCACCTGGAAGTTCCCCTCCAAGCCACTCACCATCCTGACTTGGAAATATAACGCCGTTCCTTCATTGTCGCTGGGTCAAAATCCTGGAACTCCCTCCCTAACAGCACTGTGGGTGTATCTACACCACATGGACTGCAGCAGTTCAAGAAGGCAGCTCACCACCACCTTCTCAAGGGCAATTAATGATAGGTAACAAATGCTGGCTGAGCCAGCGATACCCGCATCCTGTGAAAGAATAAAAAAAATTAAATATTGGGAAGACTGAATCCATTCTCTTCAACCCCTGCCACAAACTCCATTCCCTCCATACTGATTCCATTAGCCCTGGCAACTTTCTCGAGCTGAACTAGACTGTCTGCAAACTATTTGGTCCCGAGCTGAGCTCCCAGCCCTATATCCTGTCCTACCCTAAGACCGCCTGCTTCCACCTCTGTAACATAATGCCCATCTCCATCCCTGCCTCAGCCCACCTGCTGCTGACACCCTCATCTATACCTTTGTCATCTCTAAACATCACTGGACATCGGGTTGCCAACTCTGATTGGAAGTATTCCTGGAGGCATCATCACATGACCTCCAACCACACCCACCCCCACACCTCGCCATTGGTTGCCCAACACGCCCATCCTCGCAAAGCCCCCCCTTCTCCCTCCAGGCAACTGGAAAGCAAATGGGCTCTCCATTATCTGATTGGATGATTCGTGACTCTCTTTTTCCTATCGCCAATATTTTTCTACATGATAAGGTGAAGTGGATAAGAAAAATGAAAGTTTTTTTTAAATTTTCCAATGATTCCTCTACTGGAGTTTAGTCTTCAATTCCTGGAGACTCCAGGGCAATCCTGGAGGAGTTGGCAACTCTAATGGGACATTTGTTAGAAGCTCCACCTAATTCTCATTTCCACTGGTGCGTAGCTGCATACCAGGCGGCTGACCTGATTTGTGCCAGTTACACTAACACCCAGAGTTAATTTTATTGGCAGAGTGACCTGCCCTTGACATCGCGATGCATGAACCTTAGTCTATTAGCCAGAGAGAGAGAGAGAGAGGGAGGGACGAGAGAGGGGTGGGAAGGGTTGGAGGGGAATAGAACTAAACCGGTTATTGAGCGCCACCGTTTTTCACACTGAAGGTGGGCCAGGGAGACCAGATGAAGCTTTGTGCCGGATGATCCCACGCCTGGCATTGAACCTGGCATCGACTTTAAGCAGAATGCGCAAAATGTCTGCAATGCCCGTGCCACTCGTCAGCACTGCGGTTGTGCTTGTGAAAGCCAGACAAATCCCTGGGGCCGGGATTTTCCGGTCCCGCCGTGAGCCATTCGAAAGCCCATCGACTTCGGCGGGACCCAGAAGATCCCGCCGGCGGGAGGAGCCGGAGAATTCCGGCCCCTGACTGCACTCGCTGCTTTGCGTGTGCTGGCAGCTTAAATCGGGGTCCAAGGCTGAGTTGTCAAACAGAGCCGGTTAGAGAAGCTCTCGCTGCCTGGAGTCTGCAGCCAGGCAATGCGAGACTCATTGCTGCCGCCTTTAGATTGTGGACCTTTCCTTTTCCATGTGGCTGGCTCGTGGGGTTGCCAACCCTCCAGGATTGGCCTGGAGTCTCCAGGGATCGAAGATCAATCTCCAGGACACTGCTGTGTGCAACCCTGGAGAAAAATCATCGTTGGGACATTAAAAAGGATTGTTTTTTTTGTCATTTTCTGTGAACATTTCTCTTTACCAGATATAAAAGTATTGAAAATGGGAAAAAAAGGACTGTTTGGCTGACAGTCAAGCATCATCCAATTGGGTAATGAGTCTACTTGCTTTCCAATTGATGTAGGTAGGCAGTACGTCAAAAGGATGGATGTGTTGGCCGACTAATGGCTGGAGTGTGGGGTCAAGTCATGTGATGAAACCTCCAGGAATACAATTAATTTCAGTTGGCAACCGCTACTAGCTCATCGAAAGAGCCTGCAGAGGCTTAAAGAGCCAAATGGCCTCTTTCTGTGCTGTGGGGTTCTATGTTGTGGTAGAGGAGGCCGTTGTAACTGAGGGTGATGGCGTAAAACAGAATTAGCTGCTCATTATACATGGCCTCCTGCTTTAATTTCTATTGTGGAAGGTGATGATGGGAGGGATAACGTTTGCACTCTCCCTCTTGTTTAAAATGAGCTCCCCAAACCACCAGCCCCCGACTCCAACAACATTTCACTGCCATGTGAGTGCTCTGCCCAGCTGCAATTGGGGAAAATGGAGTTGGGAAGAAATGGTGCCCATACTGCCTGTGGAAGAGTCCAGGGAAACCACCTCGTCGATTAAAGGGCCTTGCTCTCAACTGGCAAAGCCTCGCTTACTTTCACAGAGCCGCTGCCAATAACGGGCCTGCCTGCCTGCCGTTGGTGCCAGCCCTGTGAGGCGAGTGAGGCACGGTCGCCAGGAGTGCCCAATGATGGGTGTCACCTGATGTGTGGCTTTTCTCCCCACATTCACCCAGGCCCTCCCTTCCCCTAAGCCTAAGTATGGTGGAGCCCGCCCAAACCTCGTTCCACCTGGCAATACACTTGTGGGCTGAGATCACTAAGTATGGCACCGGTATTCCAATCCATAACCCCCAATGCCCCGCAGGGCAGACCCTTGTCAGGACACGGTGTCCAGAGTCAGGGGTGAAAATCTAGCTGCATCTTCCCATCATTTGAATGACTTCCTTCAATCTTATTTGCAATGTCCTTCGCAATGCTGCCCTTCCCTTCCTCTGGGCGAAACTATATCCCACTTCCCATCAGCGAGTTCTCACTCAGCTGTCCACCCTCTGACAGACAAACAAGAGGATGGATTGAAACGAAACACACTTGGCAGAACCCTGATTCTCAGGGCATTCAGTGTGAATGCTTGCCAATACCTCAATACTGTAGCAGTGCACTAATAATTTTCAGTTTCTTGTTTATTGTTGAGCCTCTGCAAACACAGTGCTATGCTCTGTTCTACTTATCACTGCACATGTGCCATGTGTACAATAACTCAGTCAATTGTCAGTCACTTTTGGTACCTTCACCATATTATAATGGCCCTGGCTTCATGTACATTTGCTACTGGTGTCAATGTTGAGAGGGATTGGCATCTATTTTATTCAGCAAAGTGATTCAGAGCTATGTAACATGGATATGCAAATGGTGATTTGAATATTTCTTCCATGGCACTTTCCTGGTGTTGCATCATGGGATGTCCTTGCATGTCAGGAGCCAGACAACACTGTGGAGGCAGCCTCTCGCCGGGAGGTCAGAGGGCCACAGGTCGCTGAGTTATTTGACGGCAGCAGGGCTCGCAGAGGCATAGGAGTGGCCACTCTTTTCTGGAGGGGGTCAACCTCTCCACTCTGAGGCCCTCACTTTTCATCTTTCTCACCACTGAAAAGGGAGGGCTTTGTGAGCGCCTCCATTTTGAGGCACCCTCTAGGTCCTTCCTCTTCTCCAGCAGCGCTCACCTCTCCCAGAGGGGCTGCCATTCAAACATTGTTGGACTTCAGGTTCCCATAAATTAGAAATAATCACATTTTAGACTCAAAGCACTGAAGCTTCATTGGATGGGATTTTCTGGTCCCGCCAGCGCCAGCCAAAAGTCAATTGGCTTTTGGCCGCTCTTCAAATTTTCCCGTCCCACCCGTGACAATGCCCACCACTGGCAGAGCCAGAAAATGCCACCCATCAAGTGTATTTCTTACAGCTCTCCATGTGGCTGGTAGACTGATAAATTGTTGCTCAGCACTTGACTGTAGCGCAGCAGTAAATGAGGCACCTCGGATATACATTCGCATAAAATTCATAACTCTTTATGAATAACATAACAATATAACATCCCTCTTTCTTTGAAAAAAATATATGATGCCTCTATATCAATATAATTGTTCCAATCGTTAACTTTTTTTTCTAAACTAAAGAAGATTAACAATTGACTTTTAGAAATAAATTGAACCCCTTGTTATAGCTCGTTTCTTTTTCCAGAAATATTTCTCACGGTATCGCTGAGGTGGTAGGATGTTGTGCCTCCATATTGTAGACTTGGCATTTATCGTTCTCAGTGGTGAGTTGGCACACTGCACAGGCAATGATGTGTGTGTTGCTCCTGGTGTTGTAGGAGTCATGCTTGATGTTGCCAATGTTGTATCACTTGCTGGTGACATTGTTAATGTTTCACCAGTTGTTGGTGATGCTGTCAATGTTGCCTCGCTGGTTCACGAGTGATGTTGCTGATCTTTTCTGCTTTTCCAGCTCAGGTGTAGGTCGAATATGGACTCTGTTCCTTCTCATTTGCTTACGATTTCGGTCTCAATGATGTGCGACCTTGGAGTCTCAGCTTCAACAGCAACTTTTACTGGGTTCCAGGTTTTCATGATTGGATCCTACACATGTACAGTTTGTCCTTTCAATTGCTCAGGCAGGGATTTAGCGTGCTTGTTAAAGTGGTGACCTCCTTCTACCTGTGGAGCATCTCACTTGGCAGAGTTGTCTTATACTTTCTTCCACTCAACAGATCTACAGGCGATTTCATGTCAGCCTTGACAGCTGTAGGTCAGGGTGACAATAAGGCAAGGTTTGGATCTTCCTTTGTCTCTTGGCATTTCGTGAGGGTTACATACAATCATACAAATTAGGAGCAGGAGAAGGCCACTCAGCCCCTCGAGCCTGCTCCGCTATTCAATAAGATCATGGCTGATCTGATTGTAACCTCGACTCCACATTCCCACCTACCCCCGATAACCTTTCACCCCCATTGTTAATCAAGAATTTATCTACCTCTCCCTTAAAAATATTCAAAGACTCTGCTTCCACCGCCTTTTGAGGAAGAGAGTTCCAAAGACTCACGACCCTCTGGGTGAAAAAATTTCACCTCATCTCTGTCTTAAATGGGTGACCCCTTGTTTTTAAACAGTGAACCCTAGTTCTGGATTCTTCCACAAGAGGAAACATCCTCTCCACATCCACCCTGTCAAGACCCCTCAGGACCTTAAACAAAATCAAAAATTGCTGGAAAAATTCAGCAGGTCTGACAGCACCTGTGGAGAGAAAGACAGAGTTAATGTTTCGAGTCCGTATGACTCTTCTTCAGAACTAAAGAAAAGTAAAAATGGGGTGAAATATATACTGTTTAAGGGGGGTGGGACAGGTGGAGCTGGATAGAAGGCCAGTGATAGATGGAGGCAAAGGAGAGATTGCAAAATATGTCATAAACAAAAGGTCAAAGGGGTGTTGATGGTGGTGATACTGGCTAAAGGAGGTGCTAATGGTGACATTAAGAGTAGAAAGTAGAATGAGCAAGTGACAGATGGCCCTAGTGGGGGTGCGGTGGGGGGAACAGTGTGGGAGAAAAGATCAAAATAGGCTAAAAGATGGAGGTAAAACAATGAATGGAAATAATTTTTTTAAAAATAATAATAATAGAAATAGGTGGGGAAAAATATACATATAAAAATTTAAAAATAAATGTTTGAAAAAAGGGGATCAAAAAGGGGTGAGGATGGAGGAGAGAGTTCATGATCTGAAGTTGTTGAACTCAATGTTAAGTCCGGAAGGCTGTAAAGTGCCTAGTCGGAAGATGAGGTGCTGTTCCTCCAGTTTGTGTTGAGCTTCACTGGAACAATGCAGCAAGCCAAGGACGGACATGTGGGCATGAGAGCAGGGTGGAGTGTTGAAATGGCAAGCGACAGGGAGGTCTGGGTGATGCTTGCAGACAGACCGAAGGTGTTCCGCAAAGCGGTCACCCAGTCTGCATTTGGTCTCTCCAATGTAGAGGAAACCGCATTGGGAGCAGCGAATGCAGTAGACTAAATTGAGGGAAGTGCAAGTGAAATGCTGCTTCACTTGAAAGGAGCATTTGCGCCCTTGGACGTGAGGAAGGGGGAAGTAAAGGGGCAGGTGTTGCATCTTCTGCGGTTGCATGGTAAGGTGCCGTGGGAGGGGGTTGAGGTGTCGGGGGTGATGGAGGAGTGGACCAGGGTGTCCCGGAGGGAACGGTCCCTACAGACCCTCTCTCCCCTCAGGATCTTAACGGGTTCAATTAAGTTTCAGTCAAGGGTTCTCTTGACCATCTGGTTGTGTCTTTCTATAAATCCATGTCTTCTTGGGTGATGTGATAAGGTGGTGATGTTGAATCCATACTGTTCAGCGAATTCCTCAAATTCTCTGGAGGTGAATTGGGTTCCACTGTCACATATTACTCTTTCAGGAAGCCCTTACTCAGCAAACAGAACTCTTACTGCTGAGATGATTGTTGTAGCTGTCAAATCTTTCACCTTTTGGATCAAAGGGCACTTTGAGTCATAGTCTGTGACTGTGATTGTGTGTGAATAAATTGGCTCCCACAGGATGCCATGGTCTGCATGGTACTTCAGTAACTATCACCTCCTCTTTCTGCTGTGTATTTCTATACTTCTGGCATACAATGTTTGGAGACACGGTATTTTCAATGTCTTTGTATATTCCTCTCCAGTACACAGCTGATCTGGATCTGAGCTTACTTTTTTCCATTCCCATGTAGCCTTCATGTATCTTTTGGAGAAGTTCTTCCTGCATTGTTTTAAGTATGATTACTCTGGATCCGGCTAACAAAATACCACCTTCCAGTGAGAGGTCATCTCTGGTAGATCAGTACTGCCGTATTGCTGGCTGTGTTTGCTGTATCTTATCAGGTCATCCCTTGATCACTTACTAAGAGAGCACCTGTAACTCCTTGTCTTTGCTGGTCTTATCTCTAATTTGACTCAGTTTCAGTGGTGTTACATTCACTAGGTGATGGATCTTTATACCCAGATCTTCGATCTCATGTTTCTCTTGTGGCAAAAACTGAGATAGGGTATCTGCCAGCCCCATTTCTCTTCCTGGCTTGTATTTCAGAGTGAAATCGTAACTCTGAAGCTTCAAGAGTAACTTCTGTAATATTACTGGTGCCTTACACACATTCTTCTTGTAGATCTGCTCCAGTGGACAGTGATAACTCTCCACCATGAGCTTCCTCCCGTAGAGATATGTCTGGAATTTCTCATCTCCAGACACGACTGCAAAAGCTCTCTTTCTATGTTGACATATCTGGCCTCAGCCAATGTCAGAGCTTTGGATGGGAATGATATTGGTCTTCCCTCCTATACCAGGGCTACTGCCAGTCCTTTTGTAGAGGCATCTACTTGCAGAGTGACAGGATACTTTCTGTTGTAGTATGACAGACCTGTCTCCTTGCATACTACTTCTTTGATTTTGTTGAAACTCCTCTCACTTGATTCTGGCCACTGGTACTTAACATCTTCTTTCATCAGCTCTCGGAGGCTTGTGGTATGTCCTGACATGTGAGGTATTAAAGAGCTCAGGTACTGGATCAAGTCGAGGAAATTTCTTAGCTCTTTCTTGTCTCTTGGAGCTTCCATCTCAGAGACGTCTGTGACCTTTTTTAGGACTCAGCTTGTCTCCGTCAGGTGTGTATACCGTTCTAAAGAACTGGCGTTCTGTCACCTTCACAATGCACTTGTCTGCATTTAGCTTGATCCCAGATTTCCCAATCCTCTCCACGGCTTCATGCAAATGGTGGTCATGATCCATCTACACCATAAACCTGGATATCATGAGCTATACCGACTTCTCCTTGACATCCTCAGTACGTCTTGTTTACTTTCTACATTCTGGCTCACTTTAACATAGGAATTAAGAGCAGGAGTGGGCCATTAAGGCCAAAAGGTAGATAGCATCCGATTTGGGTGTTGAATGTTGTCAACAGCAAAGATTCCTCATCAAGCTTCAGGTTCCAGCAGCCATTTCTGGCACCAAGCTTGTTGAAAACCTTTGCCCCTGTCAGTGCTGGTGTGATCTCTTCCAGTGCTGGAATGGGGTAGTGATCCCTCTTAATGGCTTGGTTAAGATCTTTGGGGTTCAGGCAAATTCTTAGCTGTCCATTTGGGTTCTCTCTCACTACGATGGAATTTACCCAATCTGTAGGCTCTGTGACTCTGGCGATCACCTTCTTTTCTTCCTTCTCTTCAAGCTCTCTTTCAAGCTTTCCTTTTAGTTCTATTGATACTTTACATGGGGGATGAATCACTGGCTTCATCGCTGGGTCAATAGTGATGTGATACTCCAAAATCTTCAAAGCATCCACCCATCTCAGTAAAACACTCTGGGTACATTTGTACCAGTTCGTCCTTGCTTCTGATCGGAGGGCACTTTTCCATGTGTCTACAATCTTCAACCCTCAGTACTGCCTCCATTACCTCATAGTTTACTGAGATAACCTGTGACTCTTCACAGCTGATACCTCAGGATAACAGGACCATCTGTTTCAATGACGTAGGACATACAGTTAACATCTTTCCTTTGTGTGCCCTTCTGTTTTGGGTTGTTCCTAGCTGTTGAATCTCAGTTCCCCCTGTATGTCATCAACATGACATTGGTCAGTTTCAGAGCATCCTTGGGTACCCATTTTCTTTCAAATTTTCAGCAAAGGTCTTTGGTATAGTCTGAGTGGGATGATGTTACTCTGTGCTCCAGTATCAAACTTCAGCTTCAGATTTATGGCTGTGGGCTTATTTCTCACCCTCTTCCTGACCTGAACGGTCATGTGAATTTCTTTTCTTTGGGAACTGTCACATCCAGCCATTTCACGCAGTTGTATGGTTCCTATGCCTATTGCATCCTCAAAGTCTTCATCATCTTCCAGAGCATGAAAGTTTTGGTTTCTTTTACTTCTCATTTGCCCTGTTGCACTGTCTCTGATAGCTCATTTACCATCTTCTTTCTCTTTCACTGCATCAACCCTGCTGCCTTTCTCTTGACTTAACTGAGAACTAGCCATGTGGGTAGTCAGCATCTTCATCTGTCTACTTGTGGCTTCATGTGCTCTGGCAGTGTCTACAGCTGACAATATTGTGAGCTCGCACTTTCCAATCAATTATTTTTCTACTTCAGGGTGTGCAGAGCCACAAGTGAGCTGATCTAGTAGCCTTTCATCTGTGTCCTTGAATTTACATTTTCTGGCTGCATTTTTTGGTCTTGTTCAGAAATTGTCAACAGGCTCACCTGGTTCCTGCTTGGAATTCATATCAGTAGTCCAAGGATTTGATTTTGGCTGGAGATATGTGCTGAATTTTTCAAAAATTTTGTCTGGGTTTCTGGTGTCATCTTCACTTAGTTCCCAGCTATGAGACAAATTTAACCCCTCCTCTCCTGCCCCACAAAAGGATGTAACTGATCCTTTCCTCTCCACCAGTACCTTTTAGAAAGCTGCTGAATGTCAGCCTGCGCTGCTGTTAAAACTTCTTAAATGCCTCCATGATATCATCAGCCTCCCAATTTATCATGGGCTGGAGCCATCTGTTTATAGGTGCAGCGGTAGCCATTTTGTTTTCACATGAATTACTCAGCTTTTCTCTCTCTCTGGCACTAATTCGGGTTGATTCTTCAACTTAATTCAGCATTCAATTTGTTTAAAATATTTGGGTTTTTACTCAAGGACACCCCACTGCCACCATGTTATGTCTTTTGGTTCCCACAAGTTTAAAATAGACACACTTTGGACTCAAAAACACCGGAGCTTCATTGAATGTATTTCTTGCATCTCCCCATGTGGCTAGGAGACTGATATATTGTTACTTGGAACATGACTGCAGATAGCAGTAAAATGTGGCACCCTAGATGTACATTCTCCTAACAATTAGTTCCCATTTCTTTAAGAATAATGGAACAATATAACACCTCAATGACATCTGTCATTGGGAAAATGTTAGAGCCTGTTATAAAGGACATAATAGCAGAGCATTTAGAAATACATAATATAATCAAGCAGAGTCAGCATAGCTTCATGAAGGGGAAATCATACCTGACAAATTTCTTAGAGTTCTTTGAGGAGGTAATAAGCAGGATAGATAAAGGGGAGCCAGTAGATGTAATATATTTGGATTTCCAAAAGGCGTTTGATAAGGTACCACACATAAGGCTACTTAATAAGATAAGAGCCCATGGTGTTGGGGGTAGTATATTAGCATGAATAGAGGATTGGCTAACTAATAGAAGACAGATAGTTGGGATAAAGGGGGCATTTTCAGGATGTCAATCTGTAACTAGTGGAGTACCAAAGGGATCAGTGCTGGGGCCACAATTATTTACAGTATATATTAATGACTTGGATTAGGGAAGTGACTGTACTATCGCCAAGTTTGTGGATGACACAAAAATAGGTGGGAAGACAACTGGTGAGGGAGTCTACAAAGGGATATAGACAGGTTAAGTGAGTAGGCAAAAACTTGGCAGATGGAACATAATGTGGGAAAATGTGAGGTTATACACTTTGGCAGGAAGAATAGAGGAGCTGAATATTATTTAAATGGAGAAAGACTGCAGAGAGCTACAGCACAGAGGGATTCGGGGGTCCTCGTGCATGAATCACAAAAAGCTAGCATACAAGTTCAGCAGGTAATAAGGAAGGCAAATGGAATGTTGGCCTTTATTTCAAAGGGAATGGAGTATAAAAACTGGGAAATCTTGCTAAAACTATACAAGGCACTAGTTAGACCACACCTAGAATACTGCAAACAGTTTTGGTCCCCTTATCTAAGGAAAGATGTACTGGCATTGGAGGCAGTCCAGAGAAGGTTCACTAAGTTGATTCTGGGTATGGAGGGGTTTTCTTATGAGGAAAGGTTGAGTAGGTTGGGCCTGTACTCATTGGAGTTTCGAAGAATGAGACGCAACCTTATTGAAACATATAAGGTTCTTAGCGGGCTTGACAGGGTAGATGCTGAGAGGTTGTTTCCCCTTGTGGGAGAGTCTAGGACCAGAGGGCATAATCTCAGAGTAAGGGGGTCACCCTTTTAAGACATAGATGAGGAGGAATTTCTTCTCACAGAGGGCAGTGAATCTGTGGAATTCTTTACTGCAGAGGGCTGTAGAGGTCGGGTTGTTAAGTATATTCAAGGCTAAGATGGACAGATTTTTAATCAGTAAGGGATTCAAGGGTTATGGGGAAAAGGCAGGAAAGTGGAGTTGAGGATTATCAGATCAGCCATATCTCATTGAATGGCGGAACAGACTCGATGGGCCGAATAGCCTACTTCTGCTCCTAGTCTTATGGTCCGACTGTGCCTCCTGCTTCCCTGGGTCCTTAACTGCATAGCAAATGTGGATGTGCCAATCAGGAGGTCGCCTCATGTAAAGTTACTCCAGCGGGCGCACTGATACCATGCGTGGACTCAGGACTTGCATTTGGTCCTGACACTGGTGGGGAAAATTCAGCCCAAGAGCACTACCACTAAGCCAAGGCTGGCACTAACTTAGCCTAATAGTAAACTAGGGTTGCAATAGCTTCTGCTGGCTTGAAAACTATATATATACATTAGAAGGAAAAATCAGTAAAACTTGGAAATGATTGGTCCCAACTGGAGTTCCATTTTAAGGTATACAAGACCAGTTGGTTTTCTCTACATGAGCCACCTAACTGAATCACACGCACAACGTCTCCTCGTACACTTTAATATTCCTTATTTTCAAGCAACAACTTAATTCTTTTTTTTATTCATTCACGGGATGTGGGCTTCACTGGCTGGGCCAGCATTTATTGCCCATCCCTAGTTGCCCTTGAGAAGGTGGTGGTGAGCTGCCTTCTTGAACTGCTGCAGTCCATGTAGTGTAGGTACACCAAAAGTGCTGTTCAGAAGGGAGTTCCAGGATTTTGACCCAGCGACAGTGAAGGAACGGCGATATATTTCCAAGTCAGGATGGTGAATGACTTGGAGGGGAACTTCCAGGTGTGGTGGTGTTCCCATGCGTCTGCTGCCCTTGTCCTTCTAGATGGTAGTGGCCGTGGGTTTGGAAGGTGCTGTCGAAGGAGCCTTGGTGAATTCCTGCAGTGCACCTCGTAGATGGTACACACTGCTGCTACTGTGTGTCAGTGGTGGAGGGATTGAATGTTTGTGGATGTGGTGCCAATCAAGCAGGCTGCTTTGTCCTGGATGGTGTCAAGCTTCTTGAGTGTTGTGGGAGCTGCACTCATCCAGGCAAGTGGGGAGTATTCCATCACACTCCTGACTTGTGCCTTGTAGATGGTGGACAGGTTTTGAGGAGTCAGGAGGTGAGTTACTCGTTGCAGGATTCCCAGCCTCTGACCTGCTCTTGTTGCCACAGTTTGTATATGGCTGGTCTAGTTCAGTTTCTGGACAATGGTAACTCCCAGGATGTTGATAGTGGGGGATTCAGTGATGGTAATGCCATTGAACATCAAGGGGCGATGGTTAGATTCCCTCTTGTTGGAGATGGTCATTGCCTGGCACTTGTGTGGCGTGAATGTTACTTGCCACTTGTCAGCCCAAACTTGGGTATTGTCCAGGTCTTGCTCATTTGGACATGGACTGCTTCAGTATCTGAGGAGTCGCGAATGGTGCTGAACATTGTGCAATCACCAACGAACATCCCCACTTCTGACCTTATAATGGAAGGAAGGTCATTGATGAAGCAGCTGAAGATGGTTGGGCCTAGGACATTACCCTGAGGAACTCCTGCAGTGATTTCCTGGAGCTGAGATGATTGACCTCCAACAACCACAACCATCTTCCTTTGTGCTAGGTATGACTCCAACCAGCAGAGAGTTTTCCCCCTGATTCCCACTGACTCCAGTTTTGCTTGGGCTCCTTGATGCCACACTCGGTCAAATGCTGCCTTGATGTCAAGGGCAGTCACTCTCACCTCACCTCGGGAGCTCAGCTCTTTTGTCCATGTTTGAACCAAGGCTGTAATGAGGTTAGGAGCTGAGTGGCCCTGGCCGAACCCAAACTGGGCATCAGTGAGCAGGTTATTGCTAAGCAAGTGCCACATGATCGCGCTGTTGATGACCCCTTCCATTACTTCACTGATGATTGAGAGTTGACGGATGAGACGGTAATTGGCTGGGTTAGATTTCTCCTGCTTTTTGTGTACAGGACACACCTGCGCAATTTTCCACATAGCCAGGTAGATGTCAGTGTTGTAGCTGTACTGGAACAGCTTAGCTAGGGGCGCGGCAAGTTCTGAAGCACAAGTCTTCAGTCCTATTGCCAGAAATTCTCTTTTCAAAGCTTGATATAAAGAACAAATTATGCCTGCGGACATGTTACAGAGCAGTGCTTACACTAGAGGGACCCAGATAACATAACAAACCACTTGACCATTTGCTGCATTCAACAAGAGCAACAGCAACTTGAATTTATATAGCACCTTTAAAATGTAATAAAATGTGCCAAGGTGCTTCACACAGACAACTTGACTACACTTCAAATAAATTACTGCACCGGCTGTAAAGTGCTCTGGGGTGACCTGAGGTTGTAAAAGACACTGTACAAATTTAGTCTCTATTTTCTTTAATTGGATGAATTATATCTGTGGGACAATATTTTCTGCCATCCTGCCTTGGAGATTCTGTGGGCACCGGTGCCTCACCTAAGTAGCTATTTGTCCGGCCTAAGCTTTGAGGGTAAGTGCTGACTGGCTATCCAACCATGAGGGCATCACATTGGAGTTCAATCTTCTCACCTGACACCCACTTTCTGCTCCCCCCCCCCCCCCCCCCACACCCACCCCAATTCCACCCGACTCCACCAAGGAATATTTCTTTCCCCATAGAGTGATCAGCTGGAACAGGGTTAACCAGAGGGTGTGTGAAGACATTGAAGGAGCAGCTCATTGCTTGAAGGGAAGAAGCCGGTATTCTGGAAGACTGGGATCAATGGACTGAAAGACCTTCTGCAACCAAACCAATCTTGTGTTCCATGAACCAAATCTTACTTACAGACACGTTTGATTCTTCTCCAACTCTGCTGTCACCTCCCTAGCGTTTTCTTACTTGTTCATGGGATGTGAGGCAAGGCCAGCATTTATTGCCCATCCCTAGTTGCCCTTGAGAAGGTGGTGGTGAGCTGCCTTCTTGAACCACTCCAGTCCATGTGGTGTAGGTACACCCACAGTGCTGTTAGGGAGAGAGTTCCAGGATTTTGACCCAGCGACAGTGAAGGAACGGCGGTATATTTCCAAGTCAGGATGGTAAGTGGCTTGGAGGGGAACTCGGACCTGCAAACCCTCACACGGGCACTGACCTCAGGAGGTCACTGCCAGTGTGAGAGATGGATGAGGCACCCAGTCTCCCTGCTGGGTCCCCGTCTATCAATGGTGAGCAGGGAGGTGCAAATGCACTTCACACTGGCAGACGAGCTGCCTGTCTCTCTGTGGGCTTCTCTCAGGGTGCTCTGGATGAGGGCACCACTCCTCTGCCCCTCTGCCTGTGGCTGCTGCATCTGATGATGTCGTGATGACTGAGGAGTGTCCAGCTCTGGGGCTGAATGCACACTCCCGGGCGAAGCCGGCTCAGGCTCTGGCGGCCAGAGGAAAACTACCAAGGTCACCAGGGCCACCAGGACAGCAGAGTCAGCAGGATTCCTCCAACGCCACTGTCAGTGAGGGAGGGGGGCCCAAGACACAGCACCCACAGACATAAGTTAAAGGCACCTTGAGCGCAACAGGGGCGTGTCACAGGTGACATTTTTTGCGTTAATTATTTTGACATTTGTGTTCAGGATGGACACTTTGTTTATTCTTTGTTCGTTCATGTGAAGTACCATAAACATTTATTTGACTTAAATGGGTTGAGTTGGTTGGATGGTTTGAATATCCAGATGCAGCACAGGCTTGTAAAAGTATGGTGTGTGTGGTGCTGGCATACTGGGCTGGGTTCTCATTTATTGATTGTTAGCAAGGGGGAAAGTGCCATTGGCTTGGTGAGGCATCAATGCCTTGGGTGCCTAGCAGAATGTTTGCTGCATCGCAGCATCCCTGGTGTCCCTGCCTCCATGAGGGTTCCTGTCCTCTGCCTCGAGGTCCTCACCCTGCGCCTCCCCAGGCTCTTCCTCTGAGCCATCACTTGTGTCATCCTCCGTGGCCTGTGGAGCTGCCTCACTTTCCTCAGCCTCTAGTGGGTCCCCTCTTGCCAGAGCCAGGTTGTGCAGGGCACAGCATGCGATGACTATGAGGAAGACACGCTCTGGAGGATACTGCAATGCTCCCCCTGACTGGTCCAGGCATCTGAAGTGCATCTTCAGCAGTCCGATGGTCCTCTCCACCACTGCCCTTGTGGGGGCACGACTCCTGTTGTATCTCTCCTCAGCCTCAGTTCTTGGGTGACGGAGTGGGGTCATCAGCCACCCCTTCAAGGGATAGCCCTTGTCAACGAGGAGCCATCCATCCACTCGTGCAGGAACCACAAGCAGCCTTGGTACCTGTGAGTGCCGCAAGATGTGTGAGCTCCCAGGGTAACAGGCACAAACTTGGAGAATCTGTGTCCTGTGGTCACAGGCGATCTGAACATTCATTGAGTTGAACCTCGTTCTGTTGACGAAAGCTCCCAGCTCACCTGCTGGTGCCTTGGTGGCCACATGAGTGCAATCTATTACACCCTGGATATGGGGCAACCCAGCAGTGAAGCCTCGTGCTCTCTCTGCCTGGCTCACCTCATTTGTCCGGAAGTGGATGAATGTGTGGATGTGTCTAAAGATAACATCAGTCACGAGCTTGACACAACTGTGTGCAGCTGATTGAGAAATGCTGCACAGATCCCCCACTGATCCCTGAAAAGAACCAGAGGCATAGAAGGTCAGGGCCACTGTAACCTTCAAAGCCACTGGCATGGAGCTTCTGCCCACGCAGGTGGAGGTGATTTCCGGACCTGTCATGTGACATATTGCTGTCACTGTGTCCCTGGAGAGGCAGAGTCTCCTGTGGTACTGGACCTCGGACATCTGGAGGTAGTTGGAGCGCTGCCTGTAAACTCCAGCCACTGGGTAGTGGTGTCTTCGGCATGTCTTCCCACCTTGGCCTCCCTGCTGGCCCTGCACCAACTGAGCCCGTGCCTCTCCTCTTAAAGGCCTGTCCCTGGGACACTGCCGGTGCTCACCTGGCCTCCTCTCCCTCCAGCCCCTCTCCTCCTCTTCAGAGGAGGTTCCACTGGCAGAATACACTATCCCCATTAGATGGGATGCAGAAGAGCAGTGCCTTGAAAATGAAGGCGCTCTGTGCTGCGATGCTCAGGGGAACCTACCAGGGAAGATGAAGGCCTGAGATGCTGAAAGGCAATCAAACAAGATGCCAAGAAACTCTGTGACAACTCTGTACTCACACAGCAAAGAACTTGCAATGACAGAGCAAGTGTTGCTGCTCCCAGGGCCTTTTATCCCGCCCATGGATGTGGAAATGGTTAAAACGTGATTTCCATCCTCCCGTTTTGCCTGTGCGACAAGCTAAAAATCGCACAGGCAGCGCAAAATCATTGTCTGTTGACTTGTTAATGGCCCTAATTGGCCCTTTAAATACCGGTGGGTGCAGATCCGATTCGCACACGTGCCCACCGACCGCGACATTGAGCATGTGCGCGATGATGTCAGGAAGCACGCCCGGCATCATTTGACGACATTTTACGTTTGGTCGGGTCGAGCGCGCGCCCGACCCCCGAATGTAAACTCCTGGCCTTTGTGTGTGTGAGTGTGTGTGCCTGGCTCACTCCCAGTCTCAGGATTTTCAACCGTCCTCATCCCAACACACCAACACATACTCTCACCCACTCTCACAGTGGGTGAGCGTGAGTGAGTAAACATACTGAGACTGGAAGTGAGCTGGACACATACAAACTCACCCTCTTACACTCGAATGATCATTTTTATTCATTTTTTTTTTAGAATTATCAATTTATTGCTTTGACATTGATTTATTTTTGCTCAGCAAGTTGTTTCTTTACTTCATACTCAACTTTTTTTGAAATTCATGTCTCTTACTGAAATCTGCTCATTGACCCCTTGAGTGAGAAAAAAATGGAAATGTGGCCCTCCCATGCAAAAAGGTTGGACAAGCCTGTTCTAGGTGATAGACTTTCTGGGTTTGGAAGGTGTTGCCTAAGGAGCCTTGGTGAGTTGCTGCAGTGCATCTTGTAGATGGTACACACTGCTGCTACTGTGCGTTGGTGGTGGAGGGAGTGAATGTTTAAGGTGGTGGATGTGGTGCCAATCAAGCGGGCTGCTTTGTCCTGGATGGTGTCGAGCTTCTTGAGTGTTCTGGGAGCTGCACTCATCCAGGCAAGTGGGGAGTATTCCATCACACTCCTGACTTGTGCCTTGTAGATGGTGGACAGGCTTTGGGGAGTCAGGAGGTGAGTTACTCTCCTCAGGATTCCGAGCCTCTGTACTGCTCTTGTAGTCACAGTATTTATATGGCTGGTCCAGCTCAGTTTCTGGTCAATGGCAACCCCCAGGATGTTGATAGTGGGGGATTCAGCGATGGTAATGCCATTGAATGTCAAGACTCTCTTGCTGGAGATGGTCATTGCCTGGCACTTGTGTGGCGTGAATGTTACTTGCCACTTGTCAGCCCAAGCCTGGATATTGTCCAGGTCTTGCTGCATTTGGACATGGACTGCTTCAGTGTCTGAGGAGTCGCAAGTGGTGCTGAACATTGTGCAATCATCAGCGAACATCCCCACTTCTGACCTTATGATGGAAGGAAGGTCAGTGACGAAACAGCTGAAGATGGTTGGACCTAGGACAATATGTACGGTGTTCAAAGTGTAACAAAGGCACTCTACAGATTGCGGGCAGTTTAAATCTAGCCCAGCCAGTGGGAATGGGACGGATATGGGTTGGGGTGTTCGTTTTTACTCCCCAGCTGATTTTACATTTCATTGACTTGAGGGGAAAATCAGGCAGGGTGTAAAATGGGTGCCTGACCTGAACTTGTTCCTGCTGGTCGGGCTAGACCAGAATCATCCCCATTAGATCCAGCCACATAAATCAGTAAAGCAAAAACCCTCCCGGCATAAGGTGGACAAGGAAGTTTCACAGGCATAGCAGCCGTTTTATTCTGTGATATCCCACCATTGGTGTCCAACAGTAGCAGCAGCAATTCCTTTCAGACAGCAGAGATCTATTGTGGCCCTCAACCCAGTTGTCAGAGGGTTCCACTGGCTAGGCACAGATCTGATAAAGTCCCAGTAAAAGCACAGTATGAAATTCCAAAGCCAGCACATGGCTAATGAAAAGTTGTGCCAACTAAACTCCCCCTTTTCTACCAGCTGAATGAGCTCATATTAGCTGTACATGCCTTAAATGAGTCAAACCAGTTTGGATGAATCCTGGTTTTCCAAACGCCCTGCAATTAATCACCTCCCCATGTATTCTTTTCATTCTCCTGAATGTCTAGGTTTCCACCCTCCCCACCGCCCACACCACGCTCTCCTGAATACCACACTTGGATAGCAATTTCAAATTGTATAATGTAACATCCTTCAATTTGTGTAGGATTTCATCGAGTTGCTTTGCCGCAGTGCATTGTTCTTCAACATCAGCGAGTGTTGTGTCAGACAATCTGAGGCGCGGCTCTGGCTATCCATGTTCCACAAATAGCATTATGGTTAATTTAGAAGCAAAATACTGCTGGAAATCTGAAATAAAAACAGAAAGTGCTGGAAAAACTCAGCAGGTCTGGCCACATCTGTGGAGAGAGAAACAGAGTTAGCGTTCGAGTCTTCTCCTTCGATACAGTTAATTTGTTCTTGGGGATCTTCGTTGAAATATTGTCCAGGACACTCAGACAATTCCATGCTCTTCTGCGAATAGTGCCAGAGGATATTTTCCATGCATCTGAACCACTGGGTGGATAGGGTCTCCAGTTTGGTGTCCAATCTAAAGGAAGCCATTGTTCTGTTTTATTTTTTAACTCAGGTACTTTCGTCATGTTCAATGTCAAAGATCAGGCGACTCTTGACTCCTTATGACCTCGAGTGTGTCTTTGATGTATCTAATACCTAGCTAACTGCATTGGGCTCCAATCAAGGGCTGGGGTTTTCCGGCCTCGCCGCTGCTAGGATCGTCCGGACTGGCTGAAACTCCCGCGGCAGGTCCGGCTATGGCGGGGCCAGAAAATCTTAGCCAAAATCTTTGGCACCGTATTTGGCTCCCAGCATATATTATGATTTGTCATCTTTGGCAAACAGTCCATTTGACTGTGAGCTACCCAAAGAGATTTATCTAGAGTAACTAGATAGATAAACTGTATTAAAGATAATCTGCAGATTAACGGCATTGAGCAGACCTTCCTTCAAGTACTTGTTAAACGTGATGAGGGTTTCTGCCTCTACTACCCTAGTAGTAAGCAGTGAGCCCTGGATCCTTACAACCCTGTGAGTGAAAAAAATCTCAACTCTCCTCTACCAATTATTTTAAATCTATGTCCTCTAGTCACTGACCTCTCTGCTAAGGGTAATAGGTCCACCTATCCACTCTAACTAGGCCCTTCATAATTTATACACCCTCATTAAATCTCCCCTCAGCTTTGTCACACACACACACTCCACCACCTTCAGCTACACAAATCCTGGTTAGACCACACCTGGAGTCACTGTGAACAGATCTGGGCACCACACCTTATGAAGGAGATACTGACCTTGTGGGGGGTGCAGTGTAGATTGACCAGAAAGATACCCAGACTCCAAGGGTTTTTTTTTTACATTCTTCCATGGAATGTGGGCATCACTGGCTGGGCCAGCATTTATTGCCCATCCCTAATTGTCCTTGAGAGGGTGGTGGTGAGCTGCCTTCTTGAAATCCTGCAATCCATGTTATACTACAAGGAGAGATGACACAAACTAAGGTTGCACTCCCGGGAATTTAGAACGTTAAGCGGTGAGTTGAGCAAAGTTTACGAGATATTAAAGTGAACATATAGGGTAGATAGAAACAATTTCCACCGGTTGTGGATTCTAGGACTGGGGGCAGAGTCTAAAAATTAGAGTCAGGCCTTTCAGGAGTGAGATTAGGAAACACTTCCACGATTTGGAAATCGATGAGGAGGTGGATAGGGAGCCAGTGATGATAGGCAAGCCCAGGGATAGGAGGAGAGGAGTGTGGACAGAATGTGGGTTATGGAATTTGGACTAATTGCAATTGGTGACGAGTGGAATTCAGGAGGCCTGCCACAAGAGCCTTGGGAGGAACCAGGCTTGGAAGTGACAAAAGTATCTCACCAGCTGTACAATACTGCAACAATGAAAGTAGGTGATGGCAAGGATGTGAAGATTGAAGCTCAGGTCAGAGTCAACAGGACACCAAGGTTGACACCATTACGATGCCTTTGATAGAGTATTGCTATAAAAAAAAGACATGTCAAAGCTTTTCATCTTGTGCTCATCAGAACACTTTGTAAGAATATGGCAACCAATGACAGTTGTGTCCCCTGGTTCTAGACTCTCCAACTAGGGGAAATATCTTACCTGCATCTACCCTGTCTATTCCTTTAAGCATTTTGTAGGTTTGAGATCACCTCTAATTCTTCAAAACTCTGGAATATACAGGCCCAGTTTCCCCAATATCTCTTCATAGGACCGTCCCACCATCCCGGGAACAAGTCTGCCGAATCTTCGTTGCACTCCCTCTATGGCAACAATATTCTTTCTGAGGTAAGGAGACCAAAACTGCACACAGTACTCCAGATGCGGTCTAACCAAGCTTTTATACAATTGAAGCAAGACTTCACTACTCCTGTACTCAAATCTTCTTGTGATGAAGGCTAACATACCGTTAGCCTTCCTAATTGCCTGCTACACCTGCATGTTAGCTTTCAGTGACTTATTGACAAGGGCACCCAAGTCCCTTTGTACATCTACACTTCCTAATCTCTTACCACTTAAGAAATACTCTTCACATCTGTTCCTTCTACCAAAGTGGATAACCTCACATTTTTCCATATTCCATCTGCCATGTTCTTGCCCACTCACTAAGTCTGTCCAAATCCTCTTGAAGCCTCTTTGTATCTTCCTCACAACGCACATTCCCACCTAGCTTTGTGTCATCCACAAAGTTGGAAATATTACATTTGATCCCCACATCCAAATCATTGAGATACATTGTGAATAGCTGGGGCCCAAGGACTGATCCTTGCAGAACCCCGCTATTCACAGCCTGCCAACATGAGAATGGCACGTTTATTCCTACTCTCTGTTTTCTATCTGTTAGTCAATCCTTAATCTATGCCGGTATATTACCTCTGATCCCATGTGCTTTAATTTTATTAACCAACCTCCTGTGGGGGACTTTGTCAAAATCATCAGCGAACATCTTCACTTCTGACCTTGTAATGGAGGGAAGGTCATTGATGAAACAGCTGAAGATAGTTAGGCCTAGGACACTACCCTGAGGAACTCCTGCAGTGATGTCCTGGAGCTGAGATGATTGACTTCCAACAACCACAACCATCTTCCTTTGTGCTAGGTATGACTCCAACCAGTGGTGGGTTTTCCCCTGATTCCCATTGATTTCAATTTTCATTAGGGCTCCTTGATGCCACACTCGGTCAAATGTGGCCTTAATGTCAAGGGCAGTCACTCTTACCTCACCTCTGGAATTCAGCTCTTTTGTCCATGTTTGAACCAAGGCTGTTCTATAAGACATAGGAGCAGAAATTAGGCCATTTGGCCCATCGAGTCTGCTCCGCCATTCAATCATGGCTGATAAGTTTCTCAACCCCATTCTATAAGACCATAAGACATAGGAGGGTCAGGAGCTGAGTGACCCTGGTGGAACCCAAACTGAGAATCAGTGAGCAGGTTATTGCTGAGTAAGTGTCTCTTGATAGCACTGTTGATGACCCCTTCCATCACTTTACTGATGATGGAGTGGACTGATGGGGCGGTAATTGGCCGGATTGTATTTGTCCTGCTTTCTGTGGACAGGACATACCTGGGCAATTTTCCACATTGTTGGGTAGGTGCTATCATTACAGCTGTACTGGAACTGGGGTTTGGCAAGTTCTGGAGCACAAGCCTTGAGTACTATTACTGGAATATTGTCAGGGCCCATAGCCTTTGCAGTATCCAGTGCCTTCAGCCGTTTCTTGATATCATGTGGAGCGAATCGAATTGGCTGAAGACTGGCATCTGTGATGCTGGGGACCTCCAGAGGAGGCTTAGATGGATCATCCACTTGGCACTTCTGGCTAAAGATGGTTGCAAATGCTTCAGCCTTGTCTTTTGCACTGACTTGCTGGGCTCCCCCATCACTAAGGATGGGGATATTTGTGGATCCTCTTCCTCCTGTTAGTTGTTTAATCGCCCGCCACCATTCACGACTAGAAAAGGAAAGAAAAGTAAGGGAAACGGGGAAAATGAGAGAGACAGAGGCACTCGGTAACTCTGTTCACTGTCGATCATTAACTGTGCGCAGAAATATTACATTTGGGACGTGGCAGTGTATATGATACAGGAGAGGAATATTGGCAAACATTGCCAAATGAGACTCATTGCTGAGGTGGCACTTGGTGGTTAATACCGAAACTCATTATGTTTATTTACTGTGTATTACCAGAATGTATTTTCCATCATGCTCTAGAATCGTGTTCAGCTATAATGAAGACAATTCAGCTTGGCCAATTATTTGCTCTGTAGGCATTGAAGCTCTTTGGAAACTGTTCCGGCGCTAACAAGTCATAGACTAGTCACGACTTGAGTGTAAAGGTAATTCCTGTAGATCAGTGTCGTAACTTACAGCCAGCGGTGAATTAAGATTTCAGTCAGAAGCTAGTTACTACTAATGAATCCTACTCCCCAGCAAAGCAGTTTATACATTTCTGTGGTATCTTATTTCCCTTTATCCAACTACAATTCATGGGGTTTTGAAACCCATGTCACCTGATCAGTATTTCTTCTCACCTCCTCTCTTACTCTTTTCAACCTTTGTTTGGGCCTTCACCACAGGCATCAGCTGCAGCTCAGTTGGTAGCACTCTTGTTACCAGGAGGTCACGAATTCATAGCCCCACCCTAGAGACTTGAGCATAGTGCTGAACTGTCGGCTTTCGGATGAGATGTTAAGCTGAGGCTCTGTCCCCCTTCTCCGGTGGATGCAGATACCACAGGACTATATTTGAAGAAGTGCAAGGGGGTTCTCCCCAGAGTGTTGGGCAATGTTTGTCCCAAAATCAACATTGTTCAAACAGATGATCTGGTTATGATCTCAGGGCTGTCAGTGGGAGTTGGCTGTGCACAAATTGGTTGCTCATCCATTGCTGAAACCCTCATTCATGCCTTTGTTACCACTCGACTCGACTATTCCAACCCACTCCTGGCTGCTCTCCCACATTCTACCCTCTGTAAACTTGCAGTCATCCAAAACTCTGCTGTCCGTGTCCTAGCACACACCAAGTCCCATTCCCTATCACCCCTCTGCTCGCTGACCTACAATGGCTCCTGTTTAAGCAACGCCTCGATTTTAAAATTCTCATCCTTGTTTTCAAAGCCCTCCCTGGCCTCACCCCTCCCTATCTTCATAATCTCCTCCAGCCCCACAACATTCTGAGATCTCTGCATTTCTGTATTTGTGGCCTCTTGGTCATTCTTGATTTTAATCACTCCACCAAGGGTGGCCACATCTTCAGTTGCCTGGGCCCCAAGCTTTGGAATTCCCTCCCTAAACCTCTCCGTCTCTCTCTCTCTCTTCCTTTAAAATGCTTCTTAAAATCTATCTCTTTGACTAAGCTTTTGGTCACCTGCCCAAATTATGTGGCTTGGTGTCAAATTCTACAATAACGCTCCTGTGAAGTACCTAGGGGCATTGATTATGTTAAAGATGCTATTTAATTACAAGTTGGCGTTGCTGCAATTGTGTTTCTTACATGATAACACTGACCACACTTCAGAAGTAGTTGGCTGCACTGTACTTTGACCTGTCATTGAAGGGGCTACATAAATGCAACTTTGTCCTTTCTTCACCTTCTCCACTTAAAGCCAACAGGATACACAATACGAGCACTCACATCATGAGCACTCACCTGTGCTTGAGAAAGTGGTGTGTGCAACCACCCTGTCAGAATTCAAAAGAGACGAAGGCCACAGATAATGTACAAGGTGACCTCCTAGCTCCTACTTCAGGGGTCAAAAGGTTTTGTCACCTCGTCAAGATGCGGAGGTATTGGATACAACTGCACGCAGCGAAGTATGCAAGAACTGCCATTCACCTTGCACAGTGACATGTTCGATGTATCATGGGTGGTGCAGAACTTGTAAGACTTGCAAAGATGTACAAGGTATGCTAGAATCCTGCTTGGCATGAGTTCAGTTCACTATTCAAGTCACTATCATTGAAATGGGCGTAGTCCGACGGTCAGTTCAATTAGGAAATGAAAGGATTGTATGTAAATTGTGGAGCAATCACAACACAGGCATGTTCTCACTGATGGCACTGCACAACATTGGCATCCTCACTGTGTCCTCGCTGCTTATGTTTTTTGTATGCTGCGGAAATGTGACTCGGCGCCCTCCTCACTAAACATGGATGCCATTCCAAAAAAGTGACGACAGCAAGCTATGCCGTTTGGGACAGGTGTCAGTATGGCTCTGATCCAAAGGGAGTATTGCACACGCTCTGGCTCAGTCAAAGCTAATTGGAAAGGATTCCCCAACCCTGCTCCGATACTTTTGCCTTGTTCAAGCTGCTCAACCACAAGAACAAACGCTCACAGAATAACATTTGTATAGTGCCTCGGATGTAGTCAAGACACACCAAGGCATTTCACAGGAGCATCATCAGTCAGAAACTTGACACCAAACTGCATAAGGAGATATTAGGTCAGATGACCAAAAGCTTGGTCAAAGAGGTCACTTTTAAGGAGCGTCTTAAAGGAGGAAAGTGAAGTTGAGGGGTTTAGGGAGGGAATTCCAGAGCTTAGGGCCTCTACACGGTTGCCAATGGTGGAGAAATTAAAATCAAGGGTGCGCAAGAGACCAGACTTGGACAAGGAACAGGGAGTTCAATAAAAACTCTGGAATTAAAAGTCTGATGATGACCACAAAACCATTGCCGATTGTCGTAAAAACCCATCTGGTTCATTAATGTCCTTTAGGGAAGGAAATCTGCCGTCCTTACCTGGTCTGGTCCTACGTGTGACTTCAGACACACAGCAATGTGGTTGACTCTTAAATGGCCTCTGAACAAGGGCAATTAGGGATGGGCAATAAATGCTGACCTAGCCAGTGACACCCACATCCCATGAATGAATAAAAAAAATTTTGGAGCGTTGTAGGGGATGGAGGAGGTTACAGAGATAGGGAGGGTTGTGGGACTGGAGGAGGTTACAGAGATAGGGAGGGGTGTAGTGACTGGAGGAGGTTACAGAACTCGGGACGGTTGTAGGAGCTGGAGGAGAATACAGAGATAGGGAGAGTTGTAGGGGCTGGAGGAGGTTACAGAGATAGGGAGGGTTGTAGAGGCTGGAGGTGGTTACAGAGATAGGGAGGGGTGTAGGGGCTGGAGGAGGTTACAGAGATAGGGAGGGTTGTAGGGGCTGGAGGAGGTTACAGAGATAGGGAGGGTTGTAGGGGCTGGAGGAGGTTACAGAGATAGGGAGGTTTGTAGGGGCTGGAGAAGGTTTACAGAGATAGGGAGTGCTGTAGGGGCTGGAGGAGGTTACAGAGATAGGGAGTGCTGTAGGGGCTGGAGGAGGTTACAGAGATAGGGAGGGTTGTAGGGGCTGGAGGAGGTTACAGAGATAGGGAGGTTTGTAGGGGCTGGAGGAGGTTACAGAGATAGGGAGGGGTGTAGGGGCTGGAGAAGGTTTACAGAGATAGGGAGTGCTGTAGGGGCTGGAGGAGGTTACAGAGATAGGGAGGGTTGTAGGGGCTGGATGAGGTTACAGAGAGAGGGAGGGGTAGGGTCGTGAGGACATGGAGAGATTTGAAAACAAAGATGAGCGCTTTAAATTTGAGGCATTGTGAAACAAGGGAGTTAATGTAGGTCAACAAACACGGGGCAGAAGGAGCAGAAATAAAAAAGGGAATTTTTTCAGTCTTCAGCTATTGTTTCTGTTATTTTAAGGGGTTCCAGTGTGTATAAGACAGTAAGTAATATCATTACTGTGTTTAAGATAAAGAATAACTTGTAGCGAATGACTGGGGAATTTGATTTGCAATCAAAATTTTCTAACTAAATCGCAACAATGTGTCAGATCATATACAGCCTTCATTGACCTTCTTTGTATGTGTGTCTGCCTGCCGTTTAAGTGTGAGTGTGTGCATGTGTCTATACATGAGAATGTCCCAAGAAATTGTTGGAATCAATTAAACTGTTGAAGATATTCTGGTCTAAAATTTATGTGTACAAGAACATCACCATGAAAACACAGGGAACAGGATTCTCGTGTGTTGGAAAAATAAGCTACTTTTAAGGTTAAATGTTGGTAGGTCTTAGACAGGGCCTTACTAGGCTGGCCACTGATGGAGCTCGAAGGTATTTGACATTCATCTGTCAACCCCCACGCAGACATGCTAAAATGCTAACATAAGAAATAGGAGCAGGAGTAGACCATTCGGCCCCTCAAGCCTGCTCCACCATTCAATAAGATCATGGCTGATCTGTTTGTGTTTTGAATTCCACATTCCCATCTAACCCCGATAACTTTTGATTCTCTTGCCTAACGAGAATCTATCCACCTCTGCCTTAAAAATATTCAATGACCCCCCCCACTGCCTTCTGAGGCAGAGAATTCCAAAGTCACACAACCCTCTGAGAGAAAAAAATTCTCCTCATCTCTGTCCTAAAAGGGCGACCCCTAATTTTAAAAGTGTGCCCCTTAGTTCTGGACTGACCCACACAAGTAAATATCCTCTCCACATCCACCTTGTCAAGACCATTTAGGATCTTATATACTTCGATCAAGTCACCCCTCACTCTTGTAAACTCCAGTGGAAACAATTTTGTGAACTGGAGTTCATTCTGGCCTCTGTCATCAGGGGAACTATAAACATGACATACAATATCATTTTACCCATCAGTTACAGAAACTGGATTTATTCAATAACAAAATACCAGAAGTCCAAGGGTACTGTTTACTGGAAACTTTGTGAGTGATTGAGAAAAAAATCAGTAACTATAACGAAAGTATTTGCATTTTTTTTTCCCACTACTGTCGTCATTGATTTGAATTGTTCTGCATTTCTGTCTCCGTTCCCGTCTGTCAACCTGTCCAGGAATGTCCTGCACAACACCAAAAGTTTTGGATACCTTTGGTGAGTCTGTGGAGTCATTCCATAAAACTGTTGAGGGGGCTTGGAACAAAATAAGTCCACCCAGATTGTTCCTTCCACAGACCATGCATGACTGCCTCAATCATGAATTACGCTCTCCTCTCTCACCACCCAAAATCTCAGATTTGCATTGAGTTTAGAAAGGTTATAGAGCAGATCTGTTAATGGGACCAGGTTTCCTTTATACCCAAGGTGTGACACGACTGTAAGAAAGTAATGTCTTGATAATCTGGCTGTCCGTATTGCACAGAAGAAATTTCCCCCAATATACCTGCAGCCCTCAATCCGTCCCCTCTCCCACCCCTTTTTATCCATGGATATTGGTGCAACCTTTTTTCCCATTGTGGCTTCTCTCTTCTTATCTCACACTCCCTCATACTCGAAAATACCAGACGTAAAGGCATCAGATACAGGACAGGCTGAAACCTGGACTGTCCGGTATAAAACCGGACAAATGGCCGCCCTAGGCCTTATAAATAACAAATGATCACGGGCAATGTGGGCCCTTGCAAAAGTTACCCACTCATGTCAGCTTGGCTCACCAACACTCTGGCCTTTGGGTCAGAGTGTTGTTGATTTGAGCTCATAATCTAAACTGAGACTTGAGTGCAAAATCCAGGCTTGCACCCCCACCGCAGCCCTGAGGGAGTGTTGCAATGTCAGAGGTGCTGTCTTTCAGATGAGACGTTAAGCCGAGGCCCTCTCAAGTGAGATGTAAAAGATCTCCTGACACCATTCAAAGGAAAGCAGCAGGGTTCTCCCCTGCTGCCCTGCACCAACTTGCCCCCTCTTCCATCATCACTAAAAACAAATTAACTGCATGTTTCTCTCATGGTTGTCTGTGCAATGTTGCCAATGTGGAATGGCTGTGGTGTTTGGCTGTACTGAAGCACATTCTAATAATAATTCTTGTGTAACATCAGGGCACGTCCCACCCAGCATACTGTCAAATTTTTTTTTGGGAGTGCGTGGGTGATTTAAGTACCACTGGGAACCAAGTTGATTGAGAAACCAGTTCCATTGGGAAAGGGACCATTACAGAGTACATAGCATAAAATTAGGCCATTCTACCAATGTGGGCCATACCAGTGTTAGTACTCCATGCAAACCTCTTCCCTTGCTTCATCTACCTCAATCAGTAAATACTTCCTTTCTCACTCATGTGTTGTCTAGCTTCCTCTTAAATGCATCAATGCTATTCATCTCAATCACTCCCTGTTATCATGAGTTCCACATGCACACCACTCCCTGAGTGAAGAAGTTTCTCCTGAATTCTCTGTTGGATTTATGAGTGGCTATCTTTATACTGATGGCCTCTAGCTCTGGAATGCCACCCCCTCTCGCCAACAAGTGGGGAATATCTCCTTGTCTAGTCTATCGAACTCTTTCATAATCTTTAGACTTCTCTCAGGTCTCCCGCCCAGTCTTCTCTCTTCTCGAATCACAGATCATGAGATCCAACATAAAATTTCATGCTATAACACTTCTGTCATAAACCAGCATGTCATCTGACTGACCATTAGGAACATCACAAGAGATCTGAGAGCATTTTTTAAATACTGTCTAAGATGCACACTCATGCCACCCCTGAAGGGTGTAGTTTCCTAATTTTAAATTCACATTGCCTTTGCTACAAAAGACCAGCAAAGTAAAACACAGCCTTCAGCTGCTAAGTCCCTTGGCTCTGGAATTCCCTCCTGAAATTTCTCCACCTCTCTACCTTGCTTTCCTCCTTTAAGAAGCTCCTTAAAACCTACCTCTTTGACTGATATCTCTTCATGTGGTTTGGTTTCAAATGTTGCTTGATCAGTTGCCGGAGAAGCGCATTGGGATGCTATGCTATGTTAAAGGTGCTATATAAAGGCAAGTTATTGTATCAAATTCCACATCCTTTTTTAACTGTAAGGGATTTTTCCCTTCCCCCTTCCTGAAAGTGCTGATTATTGCTGGTGTACAATTCCATGAGCACCTGCAGCCCTGCAGTCTATTGAGTGGCCATGCTTTATGTGTGAGGCTGATCGACCACAGGAGATATCACAGCCAAGCCTGACCCTGTCCTCACTCAAAGGTCCACACACGTATGCCTTCCAGCAGGGGCTCCCCAGATAGCCGTCTGGAGTGGAACCCTTGCTTGATTTATCCTCTTCCTCGCCCAGAAGTAGCAAGGCCAACTGTTGGGATTCAAATGCAACTTTGACTCAATTGAATCAACTGACTCAATACAGATTGGGGTCAAATGTGCAGCCTTTGGCAAGTCAGGCAGTGTTGTTGTAACACAGTCAGTAGTCCCTGGTCTTTGAGCCAGATGGTTGTGGGTTCAAACCCTGCTCCAGTCCTGGAGCACGTAGTACCAGCTAATACTTCAATATGGTGTTAATAATATGTTTAAGATGCACAGATGAAGAGTTTTTTTTAAATTAAGTACCCAGAACACTTATAAAGAGAGACTGCCCTTTAAGGGACTATCAATTGGTTTAATTGGCTTTCTATAATTGGTTAATCTGTTCGTTTGTCAAATCGGTACTCAAAAGAGTAAAAAGAGAGACTGTTTAAGAAGCTATCACTTTAATTTAATTTGTTTATTTGCTAGTTTGCCAATTTGTTAAAGTTGTACTCAAAAGAGTATTAAGAGAGACTGTACCCCTTTAGGGGACTGTCAATTAGATAATTTGTTTATTTTTATTGGTACTTAAAAGAGTATAAAGAGGATGTACCCTTTAAGGGGCTGTTAACTTGTTTATTAGTATATTTGTTAATTAGTTTATTTTATTGGTTTACTCAAAAGAGTATAAAGAGAGATTGCTGGGACACAGGGCATTGTTGTTGGAATGAGACATATGTAATGCTGCATTCTGTAAATTGACCTATTATCAAGCAACGTATTGGTGTCTAGTTTCAAACTTCACTGAAGAGGTGTCAGCTGTGGCTCAGTTCATAGCACCCTTGCCTTTGAATCAGAGGGTTGTGGGTTCATGTCCCACTCCTGGAAACCAAGAACTGTGATTGTACTCGAATGAGTTGCAATCTGTGACTGTTGATAACTCGAAAGAGTTTCAAACTTCACCAACTGGCTTGGGATCGAGTTATCAAGGAGCTGCTGCTGCTTTTTGAATATGCACTTAAACTGAGGTCCTACCTTGTTTATTCAAATAGATATTAATAGTCTCAAGGTAGTATGCAGATCAGAGTAAGAAATTTTCCCAATGTCCAGACCAATGTTCTTCTTTCAGCGAACAGATTATCAACAAACAGATGATCTATTCATTCATTCATTTGCTGCATGCAAATTGGTTGCCACGTTTGCCTACAAAATATAAATAATTGCACTTTAAAAAGTCATTGGATGTGAAATGTTTTGGTGTATAATGAAAATGGGTATGAGTTAATTGCAAAATGGGCACTTAAACTCTGCTATTCAGTGAGGTCAATGATCAGCAACTTTCCACTTGTTTATGTCTTCTATTTGTGGGAGGTGAGTGTCACTGGCAAGGTTGGCATTTGTTACCCATCCCTAATTGCCCTTCAGCAGAGTATCTTGCTTAGCCATTTCAGAGGGAAGTTAAGAGTCAACCACATTGCTGTGGGTCTGGAGTCACATGTAGGCCAGACAAGGTAAGGATGGAAGATTTCCTTCTCTAATTGAACTCAAGCTCCACTAGCTGTCATGGTGGGATTTGAACCCTTGCCCTCAGAGTATTAACCTAGGATTCTAGATTACACATCCAGTGATATTACCACTGCACCACAGTCTCCCCCCACCAGTCACCTGAAAGAGCAGACAGGGCCTCAGTCTAAATTCTCCTCCGACAGTCCAGCCAAGCTATAATTAATTAGAAATAAAAACAAAGAATGCTGAAAAAACTCAGCAGGTCTGGCAGCATCTGTGGAGAGAGAAACAGAGTTAACGTTCGAGTCTGTATGACTCTTCTTCAGAGCTAAAGAGAAATAGAAATGTGAAGGATTTTATACTGTTTAAGAGGGGGTGGAGCAGGTGAGGCAAGATAGAAGGTCAGGGATAGGTGGAAGCTTAGGAGAGATTGAGAAAGTTGTCATGGACAGAGGACAAAGGTAGTGTTAATGGTAGTGTTAAAGACTAAAAAAGGTGCTGATAGTGGCATAAAGTTAAGATAGCAGAACGTATTAATAACAGAACAAGGGTTAGCACTCTGTGAAAGTAAAACAGGAACAAATGACAGATGGCCCTGTGTAGGGGAAAAGGATAAAAAAATGAATAAATATAAATAAAATAAAATTTTAAAAAATTTTTAATGGGTAAAGATGGAGGAGAGAGTGCATTGTCTGAAGTTGTTGAACTCAATGTTAAGTTCATTAGGACTGACATAAGTGAGCTGCCTCCATCAGGAAAGAAAATCAGGAAGAGTGTAAAACAGGCTGCTGATCCGCCACCTCTTAGTTTGTGCTACCCCCTCTCAAGGCAAATATATACCCCAAATTCATTGTTCCGTCTTTCTTTGCCACATAGGGGATGTATTTGCACCAAGCCATTGTGGCATGTCTAATTTATTCCAAAAACCCTTAGCCTGTGATCAGCTGTTAAGGGCATATTCAGTACAATGTGCATAGGATTTTCTGAATATGGTGATGGCTATCAATAAATTGCTCTTCAACAATGGAACTAAGCACTCAAAATGCTGCACACACACATCACAGCTCTCCTGAAATCAGATATCACATTACTGAGTCTAATGTCAGCCATCCTCTAAGATCAATATTACATCGAGGTTACTGATGATATGTGAAATAAAACACATTTTATGTCACCTGCAACAGCACTGAATGGGCTTGCAATACATGATGTACTACTTCTGTAGGTAGCTTTATATTATCTTGCTGAGTTTCCTCAGTAAGGTCATCCAAGCCATCTAAGACTAGAAGGTCATGTGTTTGATTGTCGGTGTAATTTGTGTTGCACTCTATATTGCCCAGCTACCGGCTTGAACCCACGGCTTTCTGACTCCGAAGCAAAAATGGTACCTACTAAGCCATAGCTAATGCTTGTAGCTGAAGACTATTGTACCAAATACCAGCATGGGGACAGAGCCAACCACTTCTCCACAACCCAGTATATGGAAGAAGTCATATCGCCCCCACTACCCCCAGTCAATAGTAGCTTGAAAAACCCATTGCAGAGCACAGATATTCAACGACTTAGAATCCAGAGGGGCTGGTAGGTACTGGGGTCAGCATGGTCTTCAAACTGAGGGCAGTGGAACACCAGTGCCCTCCGCACAATGTTACTATCACAACATAAGTTGTGAGGAGGATGCAAGGAGGCTTCAAGAGGACTTGGACAGGCTAAGTGAATGGGCTAGAATATGGCAGATGGAATATAATGTGAATAAGTGTAAAGTTATTCACTTTGGTAGAAAAAACAGAAAGGCAAAGTATTTCTTAAATGGTTAGAGATTGGGAAGTGTTGGTGTCCAAATGTCCTGGGTGTCCTTGTTCATGAGTCACTAAAAGCTAGCATGCAGGTGCAACGAGCGATTAGGAAGGTGAATGGCATGTTGGCCTTCATCACAAGGAGTACAGGAGTAAAGATGTCTTGCTGCAATTGTACAGAGCCTTGGTGAAACTGCACCTGGAGTATTGTGTACAGTTTTGGTCTCCTTGTCTAAGGAGGGATATACTTGCCATAGAAGGAGAGCAACAGAGGTTCACCAGATTAATCCCTGGGATGGTGGGATTGTTTTATGAGGAGAGATTGGGGAGACTGGGTCTGTATTCCCTAGAATTCAGAAGAATGAGAAGTGACCTCATTGAAACTACAAAATTCTTACAGGGCATACAGGGTGGATGTAGATAAGATGTTTCCCCTGGCCGGTGAGTGTAAAACCAGGGAACATAAGTTTAGAATAAGATGCAGGCCATTTAAGACTGGGATTAGGAGGAATTTCTTCACTCAAAGGGTGGTGAATTGTTGGAATTCTCTACCTCAGAGGGCTGTGAAGCTCAATCGTTGAGTATGTTCAAGACAGAAGTTGATAGATTTCTGGATACTAATGACATCGAGGTGTACGGAGACAGTGCGGGAAAGTGGCGTTGAGGTAGACGATCAACTATGATCTAATTGAATGGCGGAGCAGGCTCGATGGGCTGAATAGCCTCCTCTTGTTCCTTGCATGCTCAGATAGAAAAGAGTGGGAACAGGATGGAGGTATTCATTCCAAAGATGAACGCCTTCATCTCAGACGTGAGCATGTCTTTTCTCTGTTAATGTTGCAAATACTGTGACAATTGAGTGCATGCTCTAGTTGTGAGTAAGAGCAGTTGATACTAATTGGGGAAAAGTTAGGGCACATATATAAGAACCAGTTGGGGAGGCTGTGTGGAAGGGAAAATTATAGTCTGCACTTACGTTATACTGAGGTTTGTGAATAAACCAATGTTGAAGGCAGACTCGCACCAGCTTCTTCCTTTGTCAGAAAGATGTTCAACGAATAAGCGGTCTCTGACCTCCATAATGTGCTGGACTGATGTTGGCTGAAGTGGAAACCTGAAAGACCCAGGGACCAATCAATATGGAGGCATCGTTTATCATGGGGTCTGTGACCTGAGAAGGCCTCCAGTCTTATGGATGTACATATGCTACTCTCAAACACATCAGTGGGAGCCATGAGTCTACCATCTGTGCCCTAAGAAGGGTACTGATGTACCAGCCAAGGTTATGTGACTTCACTCCATGACCGTCTGACCCTTAGCACTACCACTGAGCCAAGCTGACATCTCTATGTGGTGTACAGCCATGAGCACAACACAGTGGCTGTGATGTTCCTTGCCCTGGCAGCAGCTGATCCCTCCATCATTGCCTCTTCACAATCTGAAGTCCCACTGGTAGATGAGCCATTGTCTACCATTGGAAGCACCACACCAAAGGTAAATACGCAGAGCGTAAGAAGTGCACAGAAAGAGACCACAAAATACATGCATCGAACACATGTCGCCTTGGATAAAGAAAACCCCCCATCTTTATTTGTGGCCACTTTAGCAGATGAATTTCTGTTTGGACACTGGTTATTTCCAGTCGTTTGGGGATAAAATTCAGTGTTACTATACCGTTGCTAGATTGAATAAAGATGTCGACTAGGGTTTCAGTTGATATATGAGACATATTTCACTGCTGCTGTAGGGCCAAACAATGAAGTTGCTCTGCTCAGGCCCTGCCTATTTCCCAGCCTTGGGCCCACATTCCTGTCCTTTTTCAAGAACATTATACTGTCTCCCTGAGGTTCTGGATTCTGTTTGTTTCTCTGCTCTGTTCAACATGACCTTTCATTAATAGGGGGAACCATTCTGCACATTCTGACATGCCCCTTCCGCTCCTTGTATCAAGAGGTGAAATCGAGACTTTGTGCACAGTCTCCTAATCCAAGATCTCAGAATAGGCCTATATAGACATATTACATAGAAATACTTGTTGGAAGGGGAGTGGCCATTCAATCCCTAGCCCTTTCCATGAATGTCAGCTCATCCAAAACTCTGCTGCCTGTATCCTGACTTTCACCAAGTCCCATTCACCTATCACCCCTCTGCTCGCAAAGCTACATCAACTCCTGGTCCGGTGGCATCTCAACAGTAAAATTCTCAGCCTTGTTTTCAAATCCCTCCATGGCCTCTCCCCTCCCTGTCTCTCTAACCTCACCCAGCCCTGCAATTCTCAGATTTCTGCACTCCTCCAATTCTGGCCTCTTGCGCATCTCCGATTTTCCTCACTCCGCTATTGGCAGCCGTGCCTTCGGCTGCCTGGACCCTAAGCTCTGCAATTCCCTCCCTAAACCTCTCTGCATCTCTCTCATCCTTTAAAATGCTCCGTAAAGCCTAAGTCTTTGGCCAAGCTGTTCGTCACCTGTCCTTATATCTCCTTATATCTCCTTATATCTCTCAGTGTCAAAATTCTGCTTGATAATCGCTCCTGTGAAGCACTGTGGGACATTTTACTCCATTAAAGGTTCTACATAAATACAAGTTGTATTATGTATATTTATTTATGGAATTGCTTTTTAGCTGCACGCCTCTTGTGGACAAACCAAAAACATGATGAAGTAATGTATTAAAAACATCTGGTTCTTGTACTCCTCAACCTTTTGAATTGCATTCTCACCTTTGAGAAACCAGGCACTTTATTCAAACAATGGACAGCAAGCTCCATAACATGCATGCACAAGCATGCTGATGGCCAGTTTGACACGTCTATCTGCGTTGGGGCATTTTTGCCAATTGGTTTTCCAGGGTGCATACGTCTAATTGGAATTAACAGCATTTGCTTGGCTGACTCTAACTGCATATAAGCCAATTTGCCAGCATACAATGGCAAATGGAATTTTAAGGGTAGTATCCCCCTTAGAAGCAACAGGTTTTTAACAATTGCGCGCCCGACCTGAACGAGCATAAAATGACGTGATAAGTCGGGTGAGCGCCCCAATGTCATCGCGCACTCGCGCGATATTTCGGCCGGCGGGTGCACACCAGGAATAATGCAGGACAATGGGGAGAGAGCAGGACATTGGGATTCATTTTGGATTGACACAGGGATATGGGGAGAGAGTGGAAAAGGGAGATTAGTTTAGGATTGATATGGGACAATAGGGAGAAAGCAGGTTTAGGATTGGTGCAGGGCTATGTGGAGAGAGTGGGGCAGTGAGATCTGCTTGGGATTGCTCTAGCAAAGAGTCAGCACAGACACGATTAGCCAAATGGCCTCTTTCTGTGCTGTAAATCTCTGTGATTTCAGATCGATGCTCAAATGAGGTCAAACCAAGCAGACAATACCAACTGAATCATAAAAATGTGGGACACTGTTCCATGTGTTATGACACAGCAGTTGGTAAAGGCTGAGTTATTTAAAATCCTAGAGGGAAACTTTAAACAACTGTCATAACCTATATTTTCAATTGGTATGTTTGAGATGCAACTCTGAATTCAGGAATAAAACCCACCAAGCCTCCAGAGGTTTGTTTATATAAATTAAATTAAGCATTTATTAATTTTACAAGGTATAAAACACATACACATCTACAGATTACTACCATAATAACTATTAAACAAATTCTCAAAGTAATCACTCCTGAAATCTTCACCAAGGCAACAATAACCCATAGACTTTAAACAGACACCAGACAAAACATATTTTATCTTACAAATTTAAAATGAGATTCCTTTCAATTTGTTTCCTTTGCAGACAGTTTTAGGCTTACAGGCGGCTTAGATCTTACATGCCTCTGACTTCCACACACAAAACTCTTTTCTGTATATACCTAGCCTTCCCTTTGAATGCAAATTCTCTTTGTAGCACCAGGCCCTTTGAACTCCACCTCTTCTAACAATAAAACCCCTTTCATAATACCAATTTTATTAGTAATATAAACATATTGCTTGGTGTCTCCTAGCTAGGTGCAAGATTTTACCCCCAGCCTTTGAATGGTTTATTCAACAAAATGCAAATGTACTCTTTACCTTACTGTTTAACATCTCAAAACTACTATACATCAAAGCACCCAGACTAGCTGGCTTTAATCCAATTAAGATACACACACTCACACCCACAGACCCTACTACAACTCCAATTTAAAATAATTTCCAATAACATTATATACATTAATATCTCTTCATGACACATGATATGGCCAGATATCTTTCCACTTCCCTCCCCGAGCCCCAAAAAGAAAGATAAATGCCTGCAAATTTCAAAACAAAAGCTTATCTAAATGGATTATTCATGGGACTGATAAAATATCCCCAGGGTTCCGTTAAATGTACAGTATCATTAACTTGTGACACAGTCTTCATGACTCACTCGTGATTCTGAATCTCATTGCATATGAGGTCAGGTTTCATGTGAGATGTTAGTTAAATACAACAGACCTGTGGGAGCATATCTTCCTTATTTCTGTTCCTTTCCAATCCAATCAAAATTCAGAAGAATTAAGTCAGTGCAATGTCATAATTCTCATGTTTCCAGTTTTGTGGAAGTTGAAGGGCTGTGATGAAAAGGCCTGAAATTACCTCGCACTTTCCCTTTACAAATCTTTTTTTCCCTCATTTCAACCCTAACTGATGAAGTCAGCAACTCAGAGTGTGGCTTTGCTGCCAGCCCTTCAGTACCTCACTTAAACGGCCAGTTCATAACACCATACGAACATATGAATCAGGAGCAAGAGCAGGAGTAGGCCATTTGGCCCCTCGAGCCTGCTCCACCATCGATAAGATCATGACTGATCTGATTGTGGCCTCAACTCCACTTTCCTGCGCGTTCCCCATAATCCTTTACCCCCTTGTTAATCAAAAATCTGTCTAACTCAGCCTGGAATATATTCAATGACCCAGCCTCTCCACTGATCTCTGTGGAAGAGAATTCCACAGACTAACAACCCTCTGAGAGAAGAAATTCCTTCTCCTCTCTGTCTTAAATGGGAGACCCCTTATATTGAAACCATGGCCCCCTAGTTCAAGTCTCCCCCACAAGGGGAAATATTCCCTCAGCATTCACCGTGTCAAACTCCCTCAGAATGTGATATATTTCAGTAAGATCACCTCTCATTCTTCTAAATTCCAATGAATATCGGCCCAACCTGTTCAACTTTTCCTCATAAGACTACTTCTTCATCCCAGGAATCAGCCGAGTGAACCTTCTCTGAACTGCTTCCAAAGCAAGTGTATCGTTTCTTAAGTAAGTTGACTAAAGCCATACACAGTACTCCAGGTGTGGTCTCACCAATGTCCTGTAAAATTGTAGGAAGACTGCCCTACTCCATCCCCCTTGCAATAAAAAATTTGAATGTAGCCAGAGTATGCCCAATTTTAAACCTGCTTGCCTGGCAGAAACTGCGGTAGGGGTCAGACAGTTAAAACTGGGGCTGCAAATTACGCCCTGCCCCGCCCCCGCAATTTGACCCGGCTGCTTCCAAGAGAAATGCACAGCATCATGGTTAGAGGGATAATGTGGGCTGTGGAATAGGTTGGGCAACAGAGAGGGGATGGAGGATGGTGCTGGTGAAGAGGGAGTTAAAAGGTGCAAGGCTGGTTGTAATTTTACCTGGCTTTTTTTGGTCGGTACTTGGAACAGCCTGTTAGAAGGAGAAGAGGTCTTGCTTTAAATGTGCAAATAGGGCTCCAATGACATCATTCACGTCTGACTGAATTTTGATCGCAGGCACAAGTGGCTGAAACTCACTTTTCTTTTTGTTCCCCAGTGCCAAGGAGGAGCACAGGTGCTCCTTAAGGCAACCTTGGGCCTCTCCTGCTCCCGTTCCTCCAACCAAAATGTCCTCCCTAACACGACCCACTGCCCCTGCCAGCAGCCCCCCACCCCCACACACCCTCACATCAATTTCAATTCAATTCAATTTCACGTTATTATCCATATTGGAATTCATTTTGGGTACATCGCTCATACGTTAAAAAAATATAAATGAATAATAACAATAAAAGAAAATTGTCCTATCACAGAGGTCTAACTTGAATTAAATATGTATTAAAATCTATTCCAATGCATTAAAGTAATGTCAGTGAGTCCCACCCTGAGTGCATATCCTCATCCTTACATCAAACTCCTGTTAAACGTTCTTATAGTGAGGGGCAGGAACTGATTTGTCCTGATTTCTGAGGTATTGTAGCCTTTTCCCTGAACGCAACCAGCAGTAATACTGAGACAGGGGGTGATTCTCATTGTCCATGACACTCTACTTTCGTCAAAATTCTTCGAGAGCAGATTTCATCAAGAAATCTCTGCTCATCAAACACTCTTCCTGCCTGGTTCAATAATCTCTGCACCCTTAAAGAGTCTGCTTTCCAATGACAACCTGCTTATCTCAACCCCCTTATCTGCTTACCTGATGACTGGGGACTGGGTTCGTGCTTTCTGCTTGGATTGGCCAGGGGGCTATGAACATGCAGGTGAGTTGCAGGAGTTAAAATTTCCCAGGGCTCATGGTGCGCAGGGCCAGATGGTTTATCATCCAGTTTGGCCATCGCCCCCAACCCCACCTGCACAACTCCCAGCCGGGTGTTAAAATCCAAGCTTGTGTGTCATCTGGCTATTCGACTGGGAATGGCATTACTGCTGAGCTGCATCTTGTTCTCAATTGACATCTACATGTGCAATGGCTAGCACTCCCCTTCTCTCCGCAGCCCCCTCTCCTGAACCAGCTCAGCCCTGGGGATGACTGGTGCTCCACAAAGCTGCAACTTCTGATTCTGCATTCAAAGTGCGTTCACATCAGCCCCTGTCCTTATTATGTCGTCAGATGTGGCTCCGTTGATCGCATGCTGAGTCAGAAGGTCGGGGCTTCAAGTCCCCACTCCAGAGGCTTGAGCAGAAAATCAAGATTGATGCTCTGGTGTAGTACTGAGGGAGTGCTGCACCGTCAGAGGTGCCGTCTTTCAAATGCAACTTTAGAGCGAAGCTCTATCTGCCCTTTCAGATGGACATAAAAGATCCCATGGCACCATTTCGACAAAGAGCTGGGCAGTTCTCACTGGTGTCCTGGCCAACAACTTATCCCTCAACCAACATCACTAAAACAGATTAACCGATCATTATCTCACGGAATCTTGCTGTTCCTGCGTTAACAAGAGAGAAACTGGAAAGATTTTTCAAAACATGCTTGATGCAATCTCACTTGTTGTCCTTCTCTTTTCCATGACTGGTAACGGTTTGCTGACTGCTCATTTCTGATCTGTAGCTTTAGAACTTACTGAATGACCATTTTCATTTCTACTTTTCAATGAGATGTTTCTTGTCAGTTTCACTGTCATTTATTGCTGTGTTTTATGAACGTGATATGTGAGTCAATCAAGTATAGGTGTGATACTGAAATTTGCAAGTGCGGTGATTATGATGCCCATGGTATGATGAGCAAAATGTGCCCAAGGTGCCAAGGTATAACTACAAATAATGGCCCGAATCTTCCGTGGAGTGGCAATCAGAGTCGGATTGTCACTTGGCTCCTAGTTATATACCTGGAAATGAAGCCACCCCTTTCTCACCTGACTGTCCGACTCAGTCTGGATGAAAACAGTGTCGTGCAGCAGGTTCCTGATGCCTTGTGTTGAGGGCAGCTGAGTTGGAGGTAAGTAAGACACGCCTCCTTTTTTACAGCACAACCTGCCATAAAGCAGGTAGGTTGAGAAGCCAGGGAGAAGGTAAATGTATAAGAGGGTAGGGTTGGAGGGTGAGGGGTGCGTTAGGGCTGATGGTGGACAATAAGGGCAGGAGAGATTCCTGGTCAGCCATGTGATTTGGAGCCTCTATCATCACGATTCATAGTTCCGGGCTACACCCTCAAAGAGTTTCTGTTGGCCAATTGCACAGCACTGACTAAGGTCAAGCCCCAGAATTCCCGCTTCCACCAAGTGAAAGAGACACTGCTTGAGCAATGCTGCCCTCGTTCACTATTGCACTTAAACCATCAGGCAAGGTTTTGCACTTGAGTCCTTGAATAACTGAGCCATGGTTATTCTGAGATAGCTGATTGTAATTAGGGTGTCAATTGGACTATAACAATTAGTCTTGTTCTTTTCTCAATTCAGGAGGGAAAAGATTAGACAGCGTTGGGACAAAACATCTAGCCACTCCAGAAATCCCTCTCTCTTAATTGGAAAGCGTTTCTGTGTGAACATTGGGTAAATATTAGTCATAGCTGTAGTTGTTGTGGAGTGATGGATAAGATTAGGGCCAGACTCAACTGTGATGGAACCCCATGGTTGAAAAGCCTGTTGACTTCCACCATCCAGGCGTATGTATGAGGAATTGCCCACTGGGGTGATGTACAGTAGAATGGCTAACTCCCATGGAACTGGAGCCAGCAAGATGGCCATGTTTTGAGATGTTGGGCCAATTAATTTTGCTTGACAAGCACTTTTGAATAACAATGGATAGCATTAGGAGTCCGTGATAGATCTGGCCTTGCTTCTGATCAGGAGAACGCTCATATTAAATATGCTGGTCGAGATTTATAGCTGTGTTAATACCAGGGGCAGTGGGATGAGGCCTTTAAGTGGACATTAATTGGCCACTTAAGGGCCTCAATAGGTGGAGGGGTGGGAAGGTCGACCATGGACCTTCCTGCCCAGAATTTAATTCTGACAAGAGGTGGGAAGGCAGTGGGGTTCAGGTATGGCACCATCCCACCTAGGTAAATGTCTATGCCTCCAAACTCGCCACCAGAAAGAGCAGAAGGGAAATCATTCAGCTCATCTTACTTCATCCATCCTTAAGTAAAATCTACAGTCCCCCACACCTCCTCCCCTGAAACACACTGACTCCTATGGCCTCCTTCCGTGTGTTGACCACTGCCAGTTTGAGCCCATGACTTCCGCCCCAGCCCCACAAAGTCTGCTGCAGATGAATCTCTTCCGTACTATTTAGTATTTGCACATTTGTATGTCGTCCTCCATCAGTTTCCTTTTTACCACGCAATTGTTTCTCTCGCTCTCCTGACTGCTTCTCCACCTCTTCTAAGGGGCTGGACCATTGGCGTGGTTTGTGGCTTTTTTTTTTAACGTGTAAGCTCTGCCCCTTTTACGTTGAAATCGCAGTGGTTTTGACGTCAAATTACTCGCCTGTGCTTCAGTGTGATAGTCTTTCTGTAACAGTGTGATAGTCTTTCTGTAACAGAGTGTTAGGATTTGAGGTAGGTCTGGCTTTTAATTCTGTTTAATCTCGATATTCACTTTTTTTTTTCGTTGTGTTTAAGAGTGTCTGCTCGACACTCAGACTACTGGCTCCCGACTGTAGGGAAACATGGCTGGCCTTGGGGTTCTCCCACCCCCACCAAAAAGCCACGTCCTTAAGTCATGGTGCTGGCCCCTGTTGTTTCTTCCCCAGACTTGCTTTTAAGTGTTAACGCTTTTAAAAAAAATTGAACATATGTATGTTTTTTCCCCCCTTTCAGAGAACCCCACTCGAGTGAAAAATGGCTGTAGAAGGAGGAATGAAGTGCGTCAAGTATCTGATGTTCATATTTAACTTCTTGTTTTGGGTGAGTGAGTTTCATGTCACTTTCGCCGTTCATTTCCCCGAGTGTCTTTTTCAGTGTGTGGAAATAAGCAGGAATGGCGCGGTCTCGAAGGGGGTAAGTATCAGTAATCGATGCAACTGGACTACAGTTACATTATTCTGTCAAAGTAACAGGTTTGGCAAATGTCAGTCTATACTAGTGTTGGAACCGCGCAGAGAAAACTTAATTAACATTGTTTCCCACTCCATTTGGAACAAAAATGCAGCTATCGTCCTCGTTTTTAGAATGTTGGTTCGGCTTTTTTCTATTTGAAAAGTCTTATTTACTGCCACAGGCAATTTTTTTTTGTCTCGATAAGCGCTTTCCTTGATTAATGTTAAACTGCGATGCACAATATTGAGTCCTTGAACAAAACACCACTCGCCTGCCAAAACTGAGGCTCCCTTTAACCGAGGGACCAGCTACGTGGACAGTGATTTTTAGTTTGGAAAGCACCCCGTGTGACTTTGGAAATCCAAGATATGTTAGAGGGCTTCGTCATCTAGTTGGAGTTAGGGAGAGAGGAAGGAAATTTAGCGTGTGTAAAAGGTCGGGGGGGCGGTGGGGGGTAGGAAATTGTGGGTGTGTGGGAGAGACAACCGAATTGTGTGTGCCGAGGTTGGAAAAACAGTTGTTTTGGGCGGAGAATTGGTTTTTTTTGTCTGTTTCGTTTTTTACTTTGGGGGGGGGGGGGGTGAGAAAGGTAAAACAGGTAAAAAAAAAATCTTTTCCTTAAGAAAAACTAGGATAATCTGTATGGAAGGATTAGGATTTTTTTTTGAGCCGCTGAAGATTCCATGACTGGATGAGTGGGAGTTGACTGATTTTTTTTGTACAAGTGAGATGTGTTGGGCTGTGGTAACCTTGCTTTATTTTCCGTGTCTCTTTCTCTCCCCCCCCCCCCCCCCACAGCAACTCCCAGTCCCACTTCCTGCACTACCCTTTTTTTTTCAAAATTGATTGTTTACAAACAGGAATTTCAAGTTTTTCAAGCTGAAAATTCTCTGGAAGGGCCCGGAGGGGAGGGTAGTGGATTTGTTAATGCGGCTGATTGTTAAACTAATGCTAGAAATCCTTAGGTCTGGCAGGATCTGTGGAGAGAGTGATCAGAGTTAGCCTTTCGGGTCAATGACCGTTCATCAGAACTGTCTGGGGTTAGCCCCACTCCAATTGAGATGAATGCGAAGCATAAAAATGACTCACTTTTTACATCTATTTTGTAACGTTGGGGTCCTGGGCTAGTATCACTTGATTATTCCATCAGGCTGCTCAAGCAGTTCCTAGTTTGTTTTAATGTTGCTATTTAATCTCTCTTGCTGGTGAAATGTTTGTCATGTTGACAGTGAGAAGCATTATTTTCTCTCAGATGGATGCTTCTAGAATTGTGGTTGTTGGGGGAGGGAAGCCACAGGGATTGGGGAGGATGGAAGCCACAGGGGTTGAGAGTTTAACTTTAAATCAAGACAGCTTTTGGGTAAGGGCACACTCCACTGTTTTACTGAGGGTTCCACCAGCTTACTCAAGTTTTGCCCTACTTGGCTCCAGAACCTCTCAAGGAAATGCTTCTTGAATGAGATCATGGGCCGTACCCCGACGTGGGAGGGACAGGGTGGAAATCGGGGAATGTACTGAGAAGAGATTTTTTTCTTTTTCATGGGATGCGGGTATCGCTGGCAGGGCCAGCATTTGTTGCCCGTCCCTAATTGCCCTTGAACAGAATGGCTTGCTAGGCCACAGAGGGCTATGCAGGGTCAACCACATTGCTGTGGGTCTGGAGCCCCATGTTGGCCAGACCAGGTAAGGATGGCAGATTTCCTTAATTGATCGTAGTTGTCACAGTCACCATCACTGAGACTAGCTTTATATTCCAGATTTATTAATTTGAATTTAAATTCCACCGGCTGCCATGTTGGGATTTGAGCCCGAGTCCCTAAAAGTATAGCCTGGGCCTCTGGACTACCGGTCTACTGACATTACCACTACACCACCATCTCCCCAGTGTATCTGGGTGTAATGACTGCTAACTGGGAGGATTCTTAAATGGTTACTGGTATTGTGCCTGGGACGGGACATTTTTTGGCTATTATATATTGATCAATCTACAGCTACTGAGTATAATATATAGTTGTTTGGTAATACAGAACTTGAGTTGCTGGGGAAAAAAGAGACTTTTTTGTCGAAGCTTTTTGCCTTGCACTCATAAGGACAATTGCAAGAATACCAAAGGCAGGGGAAACAGCAACTTTATACTATTCTATATGAGAAGAGAGTGTTGATTGGTTGGCAAGTGGACTCTGGTGGAAGCGTTGCCATGGAGAATGCACTAGTTGATGGTGACTGACCAGGCATGGTTTGAAATCTGAACCAGGCAGCTTGACTCTGGTTGAGACATTGCCCTGGGGAAGGGCAGGGAAACCACAAGGGTTGAGGGGAGGGAAACAACAGGGGTTGGTATAAATTTGTTGCTTTCCCCTGACACTGGAATTTTCTTATGAATTGTCCTGATGAGTGCAAGACAAAAATCTTTGACAAAAAAAGTCTCTCTCCTTCAGCAATAAATTGTTTCCCCCATTTACAGTTGGAAAATTCTTGCGAACTATCCTGATGAGTGCCAGACGAATAGCTTTGATAGCATGCCTCTGTAACATGTATAACCCCACTCAGATGGTCTCGTGTTGAAGGATGCCCTCGTGACTTTTGACATCCTGTCTACTATGAAGTGTACCCACTGCCTTGCCAGACCCTGATTGAGAATGCATCAAATGACAACTTGCTTTACATTAAAGGCATGATTATAAATTCATTTCAAGGACTTTCACAGGAATGTTAGCAAACAAAATTTGACACTGGGCCATGTAATGAGATATTAGGACAGTTGCACAAAAGCTTGGTAGGTTTTTAAGAGGGGCAAGGTTTAGTGAGAATTCTTGAGATTTTTTTGTTCCCAACTTTGGCTGAACCAGCAATGGTGAAGGGGTTCAAAATTTGGGGTGCTCAAGGCCACAACTTGAAGTAGAGAGATCTAAGAGAGTTGTAGAGCTGAAGGAGTTTGGGATGGGGAGAGCAAGGCCATGGAGGGATTTGAAAATGATGGCAAGGTTTTTAAAATCTAGGTGCTGCTTAATGTCGGTCAGCAAACACTGGGGTGATAGGTGAATGGGACTTAGTGTGAGTAAAGATAGACAGAGTTTTGGATGAGCTGGGTTTTGAGAGTAGAATGTGGGCAATTGGCCTTGGAACAGAGTTGATGCATCTTTGTTTTCCACTTTCTCTCAAACCTCACCCTCTTAATACTCAAAAGATGGCATCTGGATTTTTAAGAGCGAACCATAAAGTTTCATTGAGCTCCGTCATCTTCAGATGAGTGCAGATGCTTGTAGATTGGTGCTCTATATGGCCAGCATTCGTTGAGATTGCCCAAGGCAGTTCAGTAGCACCTTGTGTTGCTGCAATATAGTTTTTGCTTTGTGACTTATCAAAGTAATGTAGAGCAACAACAAGGCAAAGGTGTGACATCGAGGCCTGTGCTTCGGGTTTAGCTAGTGTGAAGTTAAGTCTTTAGTCAGCCAGTCTGCTGGACAGCCTCTGTTAGTGAAGTGCAGCTAGAACAGTTTGGTCTGACTGCAGCATTTTTTTTAAACTAAAAGTGCTAACTGAACTTGTGGTGAGTGCTACCAAAATAATGAAAATGAGGCAATAGTGAAGTCTGTTCTTCACACACAAGGGTGGTAGAGGTTTGGAACACTATTCAGCAAATAGCAGTTGATGCTAAATTAATTAATTTTAACTCTGAAATGGATAGGATTTTAGTCACCGGTATTGAGGGGTATGGGCTAAGGGGTGTGTATATGGAGTTAGGTTGCAGATCGATCGTGAGCTCATTAAATGGCAGAACAGGTTTGAGGGGCTAAATAGCCACTTCCTGTTCCTGCGTTCCACACCACCTGAGGCAGACACTGCACTCTTCTGGGGTGAAGTTTGTGACTGGCTACTGGGGAAAGTTTCATCAAATTGAGATCCTTTTTTTTTTGAAGGCTGTTTGCCACCCAGAAAGTCTGAACCGCAAGACTTTTGATACCTTGTAGCCTTGAGCCAGATGGTTGAAGGCTGTAGTTCATTGCACCACATGGTGCTCTACTTTTTTCTTCTTCCCTACTCCATCCACTCTGGTTATTCTCTCTCTCTCTCTCCCCCCCCGCCCCCCCAACCCCCGTCCCAATTATTAACGCCAGCATTTGTAACACCAAAATGGAGCTCCCGAGGCCCTACCTGCACCACCTTTGGGCAGGTTGTGTCAGTGTACATGCTTTAAGGATATCAAGGCTCCTCCTTCATGGGTAGGTTGACATTTTCCCGTAAGACATTGCAGCATAGCTTCCCACCCTGTGTCATTGGCCACTCTGCATGTTGGGAAATGGGCTGCCATGTTCTTGCTGCCAGCCTAACTGTACATTGTTGAAATTGGTAGTTCTAATTAAAGCACTTTTTTAAAACTATATTTTTCGTCTACTTCCCTCCTGGCCCCCAGGCAATGATACTAGGCTTGTTAACTTAGATTTAAAGCTTCATCACATGACCTCCAACCGCCCCACCCAGTCATAGCATTTTTTTCTTTCTCATTTTTCTAATTGATACAGAAGAATTTATTGAGAAAAACGTGACTTTTTAAATGCCACTATGCTGTTTAACCTGTATTGCTTACAGCCGTGTCCAGAAGATTAATATCTCTGGAGGGTTGGCAACCTTGGGGCTGTTAAAAGGAGTATTTTTCCTGTGCTATTTTTTTTAAACTTGCATCAGCTTACTGAGAGAGACTTTTTTAAATCATTCATTCAAGGGATGTGGGCTTCGCAGGCTGGGCCAGCATTTATTGCCCATCCCTAGTTGCCCTTGAGAAGGTGGTGGTGAGCTGCCTTCTTGAACCGCTGCAGTCCATGTGGTGTAGGTACACCCACCGTGCTGTTAGGGAGGGAGTTCCTGGATTTTGATCCAGCGACAGTGAAGGAACAGCTGATATTTCCAAGTCTATTATGCGCTGCCACTGTTTGTGGAATGCTTCTTTCCGATTTCTCTTCGCAGAGATGAGCGGAACAGCGATTAACTCGTTTTTATTTTTAATATTCTCATGGGGGCCAGGCCAGTGATTTTAATTAATGGAAGTAATGCTTTTTCTTGCTACTAAATAGTGCTTTTTTTAAGCTTGGCCACACTCTGAATGGTAGCCCAATTTTGCCACCTTGTAACTACTTTTCAAGCAATACCAACCCTCCCCCGGCCCAACCTAATGAATTTGTGCATTATTTCTTCATCTTTCCTGTACTTGAGTTCTCTTCTAGTTAGAAAATAACTGTCAGTCATGAAGTGCCACATGTTGTACTGCAATATCATACCAGAAATGTCACAACAAGCATGCAAACCTATCACGGCTATTAGCGTGGCTGCCAGAATGTGGTCTTGCACGTGGCCTCCAGTGTCTTTTTAAAAAAATTTATTTATTCATGATATGTGCTGGCTAGAGGCCAGCATTTATTGCCCATTCCTAATTGCCCCTTGAGAAGGTGGTGGTGAGCTGCCTTCTTGAACCGCTGCAGTCCATGTGATGTAGGTACACCCACAGTGCTGTTAGGGAGGGAGTTCCAGGATTTTGACCCACTGACAGTGAGGGAACGGCGATATATTTCCAAGTCAGGATGGTGAGTGGCTTAGAAGGGAACTTGCAGGTGGTGGTGTTCTCATGTAGCTTCTGCCCTTGTCCTTCTAGGTGATGGAGGTTGCAGGTTTAGAAGGTCAAAGGAGCCTTGGTGAGTTCCTGCAGTGCATTTTGTAGATGGTACACACTGCTGCTACAGTGTGTCGGTGATGGAGGGAGTGAATATTTAAGATGGTGGGTGGGAGTCAGGAGGTGAGTTGCACTCTGCAGAATTCCCAGCCTCTGACCTGCTATTGCAGCCACAGTATTTATATGGCTGGTCCAGTTCAGTTTCTGGTCAATGCTAACCCCCAGGATGTTGATAGTGGGGGATTCAGGTAATACAATTGAATGTCAAGGGGCGAAGGTTAGATTCTCTAATTGGAGATGGTCATTGCCTGGCACTTGTGTGGCATGAATGTTACTTGCTGTTTATTGGCCTACGCCTGATTGTTGTCCAGGTCTGAAGATGGTAGCAAATGCTTCAGCCTTGTCTTTTGTACTGATTTGCTGGGCTCCTCCATCATTCAGGATGGGGATATTTGTGGAGCCGCCTCCTCCAGTGAGTTGTTTAATTGTCCACCACCGCTCACGACTGGATATGGTCAGTGCTTAGATCTGATCTGTTGGTTGTGGGATCGCTTAGCTCTGTCTATGGTATGCTGCTTCCTCTGTTTAACGTGCAAGAAGTCCTGATTTGTAGTGTCCCCAAGTTGACACCTCATTTTTGGGTATGCCTGCCCTCTTCTTTGAAGCAGGGCTGATCCCCTCGCTTGATAGTAATGGTAGAACAGGGGATATGCTGGGTCATGAGGCTACGGATTGTGGTTGAATACAATTCTGCTGATGGCCCACAGTCCCTCATGGATGCCCAGTTTTGAGTTACTAGATCTGTTTGAAATCCATCCATTTAGCACGATGGAGGGTATCTTCAATGTGAAGACGGGACTTTATCTCCACAAGGACTGTCTGTTGGTCATTCCTTCCAATACTGACATGGACAGATGCATTTATGGCAGGCAGATTGGTGAGAACAATGTCAAGTAGATTTTTCCATCATCATTCCCTTGCCACCTGCTGCAGACCCAGTCTGGCAAATATGTCCATTAGGGCTGGTCAGTAGTGGTGATGGATATTGAAGTCTCCCATCCAGAATACATTCTGTGCCTTTGCCACCCTCGGTCCTTCCTCCAGCTACATCCAGCTTTGGTGAAGTTATTGCATGAACTGCCTTGAGCTCGCAATTTTATGTTGGTTGGGAGTAGGTGCTTTGAAGTCTAACCTGACTGCAATATTACTCTGGTAGCATTCTTTCCATGTTCTACCTCTTCCTGGGTATAGCTAGAATCGTACAGCACAGAAGGAGGCCACTCAGCCTATTGAGTCTGCACTGGCTCTTATGAAGAGCTCAACGCTGGTACCTTGCCCGGTGTTGCTTCAAATGTGAAGCATTGGCTGGTGCCTGCAGTGTATTCGACTACAGAGGCCTGGCAGCGCATTCCAGCTTTGCACTTGCTCTGAGGTGAGTGGCTAGCAATTGGGAGTGGGAATCCTGGCTATACCACCCCGAAAGCTCAGCCCCAATTGAAACTGCTGCACAACCCTACTCTGCACTGAGGCAGAAACGAAGGTGAAGTAATTGAGGAAGTGGGAGGGAGAGGGCGATGACGGGTGAGGAAAAAGGAAGCAAGCCAGGGTGGTGTATGACAAGTGGGTAGGGAGGAGGTAAGCAAAGAAGAGGGCGCAGACGGAGAGCTAACTAGGAAATGGGATGATGGAGGAAGAGAGTCTGACAAACCAGTGGGTTTGGGGCAAAGAAACACAAGATGGGGAAGAGTAGGATGCAAGCTAGTATAAATAAATACAGGCATGGGGGAAGAGAGAGAGAGAAAGTAATAGTCTCTATAGAGACAAGGGAAGTAGAGGGGAAATGGCAGGAAGGAAGAGTCTGGGGGGGGTGGTATGTGTGAGAAGGAAATGGGACAAGAGCTCTTTTTAAGGATACAAATCAGCATTTGGAGGATACGAGTGTTGGTTTGGGGGGGAGCTACTGAATTGTTGTCAATTGGATCTATTGATCTGCTTGGTTTGTAAACTGTGAGCAAACGCAGGCTTAGTTTATTTTTGATCGCTCTCCTCCAGGGAAATTCGAGGTCATTTTGTGTGCATTAGGGCATTGGTGCCAAGGAATAGTTCAAAAGTGGATCTCTGCTTGTTTCTTAAAATTAAATCCTCCATTTCGAGGTGTTCAGAAGTGTAGAATCATCCCTGCTCTGTTTTTTAACCTTATATTTTAACAACTGGATGTTTTAACTCTTTGCCCTTTCTCAAACCTGTTTATTTTTTTGTTTATTGGCACTCTTTGGGGCACCAGGTATTCTAAATGGAGGCATGTGACCTCTGGGCCTTGCCCTTGTGTTGCCAACTCTCCAGGATTGCCCTGAAGTCTCCAGGCATTGAAGATTTTATCTCCTGGGCACTGCCACTAGCAACTTGAGAGAAATTGTAGAGGCATTAAGTTTTTATTTCTGCCACTTAGTTGTTAAAACAAAATAGAGATGAGGTGGGAGGTTATGTGATGAAATTACCAGGTTTATGTCCAGCCAGAGTTGGCAACCTTACTTGCCCTAATTTGAATGCTACTTGTGTGCCTGCAACTGCCCCCAACACCAAATTGGAGGGCACTTAAAAGGGGTGCTGTTTTCCACCCTACCCACTTCCATAATCATAATATGAAGCATTGGTTCCCAGATGTTTGTTTTGAATGTAAGTTTGTTGCTTTATATTTATGCCGTTGAAGATGGTGAGAGTTTTAATCACTGCCAATGTCCATCTGTTGGAAGAAATTTGAAGTTGGGGGTGAAACGAGAATCCGAAACGGGCAACTCTTGATGCACAAAGTTCATCAAGAAATCTTCCTGTTTTGGGAAAAATCCTTTGGGTCTCGACTAAAAATGTGAACCTGGCCTTTTTATCTTCTGATGCTCATGGAGCTGTGTATTTATTTTTCTGTTTTTATTTTTTTTTTCTTACTAGCTACTTAAATTGCCCTGAAGCCTGTTGGGATGATAACACGTGCCTGGTTTTCGGTGCAGAGGCTGCCATGAGTTGGCTCTCCGAAATGAATGTAATCTGGCCATTATCTTGCTGTGCCCAAGGAGGCTCAGCAATATTTTTGGGGAGGGGATTAGGGTCCGATTAATGTGAGTAGAAAACAGCCTTTCGTGTCCATGGACAAGCTGGAACAGTGCTGCTCGGTCACTGTGGGGAGGTGTGAACAGTCCACAAGAACTTGGTTTCTTTCATTGAGTCACCCATTAAGACAGAAAGTGATGTTCACACTAGGTTTGCAGTCAATGGTGTGAGAAGAGGTTTCCATTTGAACTGTGGCAAATACTAGCCTTACAGTGATGGGCTGTGCTTTTTTTGCCTTTTGTGTGATTATAAAGTAAGCATCCCACAGCATTAAACCGCAACTTCACAGCCTTAATGTACAGCCAGAACTTGATATTGTGCCTACAACTTTGGGTCTCAGGAATAGGTCCCAAGAGATTTCAATTTTTTTAATAAAAGAATACCGATTAGCCAATGGAAGAGTTATTAGTACATGGTGAAAAGGTTAGTTGAAGTGGTGGGTTTTAGGGAGGAGAGGGAGTTGGAGAGGTTGAGGGGTTTGGGATGGAGTGGGGGTATAAAAATGAAAGACTTCACAAATTTGTGTTGGGACAATGTGCAAAGTAAGCCAAGTGATGGCACCTCATTATCTCCTCTCCCCACCCACCCACCCAAATATTCTGGTAACAGAATTCAGCCAGCTCCCAGAGTTGAGGATATAAATCTAGCTCGACAACCATCCTCAACGCGAGTCTTTGCCTGTCTTGAGAAACGTAGACAGACATCTGTCTCAGTCATCTGGAATATATTTTTTAGAATCCCTTGAAGTTTTTATTCTTCCACTTCATTCCCATTTGGTATAGATAGCTGGCGGGGGCTGTGGAAATGTCGTGTAACAAGAGTAAATGTAACTTCTAAAGCTGCTTTAGTTGGGTCTGTTAGAACTCTTGATACAGCTACCAAATGTTTTTTGAGGAGTGAATTGCTAGTATGTCACTCCCCTGTATGTCACTCAAACTCTCTGTATAGTTGGACGATAGGTTAATCTTTAAAGTCTACAGTGTAGAAATAGCTAGCCCCTTAAGGGAGAGGGGGCGGGGGGGGGGGGGGGGGGGGGGAGTCCAGAACAAGAGTATAGCCTAAAATTAGAGCTAGCCTGTTCAGGGGTGATGTTAGGAAGTGCTTCTTCACAGACAGGATAGTGGAAATCTGGAACACTCGTCCCAACAAGGCTGAGAGTCAATTGGAAATGTCAAAACTGCGATTGGTTTTTGTTCGGTTTAAGGATATTAAAGTATATGGAACCAAGGCAGGCAGATGGAGTTAAGATACAGTTCAGTCATGATCTAGTGGAATGGGGAATGGGCTCAAGGTTGAATGGCCTCCCTGTTCATACCTGTACACCTTTTTGGCAGCCAGTGTCCGACTGGTCATTGGTTCTCTGAGAAAAGGCCTTCTGTGTAGCCCCCTCTTGTGTTTTTTTTTGGGGGGGGGGGGGGTGGGTGCGGTGCAAGGGGGTGGAATGAGAAAGAGAGGTAATGCTGCTCACTTGCAAAACAACAAATACAGAGGCCAGCTGTTTCACAAATTTGGCCTTTCCATTTTCTCCACCTGAAAGTAATGCCCACATGGTGTGCTGTCAAGTAGCTGCCCAATAGGCAGGGAGTGGTGAGGATTGTAATTAATGAATGAATTCCAGCCTTCTAAATTAAATACTTAGATGCACCACTTCTTGTGTCACCTGTGGCCATTATCTGATTTCCCCTGGCATGTTTGGAAAGGTACTGATCCAGCCAGACCTGGAGATTCCAGGTTGAATTCCTCATTTTTTAGTTTGGACTTCACACCCCTTGCCTAATTCCAGAGAGGGGAAAGTCAGCAGCAGATTTGAACTTGCGTTGCAATATTCACATTTTCTACCAGCTGCCATTTTGAGGAAGATATTGAACCTGCTCTAAATGGATGACTTTGCTTATCTTTCAACTCCCCCCAATAAGGAACAGATTTGCAGTTCTATATAATGCCTTTCCTGGCCTCTGGATGTCCCAAAGTGCTTTACAGCCAATGAGTACTTTTTCAATTGTATTCACTGTTGTAATGTAGGAACACAGCAAGCTCCCAAAAACAGCAATGTGATAATGACCAAATCGTTGGTTGGTTGACTGATTGAGGGATAAATCATGGCAAGGAGACTGCAGGGAACTCTCCTACCTTTCTTTGAAATCTTTAACCTCCATGAGCAGACAGGGCCTTGTTTAATGTCTGATCTGAAAGACTGCAGCTTTGACAGTGTAGCATATCCCTTAGCACTGGGTGTGTTAGCCTGGCTTTATCTAGTTAGTAAAAAAACTGGAAACGCTGGAAAAATGCAGCAGTATCTAGTTACTCACGTTGGAAGGCGCACGTGGTCTGGTTGGGAGGGTGGAGTCCTAACACTGATACTCCCAGCCCACCATAGAGCTATTGCCTCAGGATGAATTGGCACACTCAGCAATTGGGGGAGGAAACTGGGGTGAGGGGGTAGATAAGTGGCCAAGTCACCTTGCCCTCCCACAGACTACTGGATTACAGTAATTGTTCTGTTTACTTTGGGAGCTGCCAGTCACAAGGGTTTGTCGGGACCACTGGCGCCTGTGGCCATGGCCCATCCCCCAGTCCATCATGATGTCCATTTTTTTCTTCAAGCGCTGTACTGTCTCCTCAGCAGTCCAGAAGTTTTAGCAATATTTTTATTTCTCCTGAAGCCAGTTATAATTCCCCACCAACTAAAGCAGTATAGATCAAAGAGTTTGGAATTTGCTTGGTTTCTGTGGCTTGATACTGTAGACAGCCATGTGTGGGCATTGAGAGAGTCATGGACGGAAATGAGTGTATCCCTCTCTTTCCATCTCAAAACTGGCCTCAGGCATGTAACTGGTTCAGGATGATGCTGTATAATGCATGACTGGCAAAACAAAAAGGCCCATGATAGCACTGCTAAGCCATTGACGGTGATGCCATTATGAAAGCTGATTGCCTCCAATTCTCCACTGACTTGTGAAGTGATGTCAGTGGCGTCAAAAGTGCACAAGACCTCTTGGAGGGTGGGGTGGGGAGGAAAGTGCTGAATAGTTGACTTCTATGTAATGGGTGTGTTGCTCTTGGGTTTGCCATGAATAATCTAATACTCCCCAGTGTAGTACCGAGGGCACGCTGCACTGTTGGAGGTACAGTCTTTCACATGAGATGTTAAATTGAGGTCCTGTTTGCTCTTTTGGGTGTTTTATACATGACGCTACTTTGAAGAAGAGCAGGGACGTTTCCCCTGATCCTTGTCAATGTTGCGTCATCATCTCTTTTCTGTTTGTGGGAACTTGTTGCATGAAATGATGGTCACAAGTCAGCTATGCTTTTAAAAAAGGGCTTCATTGCTTTTAAAGTGCTTTTAAGGTGTCTTGAGGTCATGAAAGGCTCTATTTAAAATGCATGTCATCTTCAGATTGCCTGAGCAATCTGATTTTTGATGCTGCATGCATATTGAACTCTAGACTCCAGGTCCTGACCCCCCCCACCCCCCCAAACAGGTCAGCAGTACTCTGGGATTTGTTAAAATTGAAGAACCAAATTGGTGCTGTTGAGTTGGCGAGAATAGGTCATAACAGAAGATTGGTGCTTGAATACTTGTGCCTCTGAATCTGCTAGTTCCGTCCTGGAATTGGCTTTGAACAGGGCTGAAATTGGGAGTGGGAAGGGGGTTCTGTGTTTTATATTTCACCTATCTACTGTATAGTGTAAATACATTAAGGTTTGGGTGTTGACATGCACAGAAATTTCCTTTCTCTAGGTAGAGGATTTCTCCCTTGTGTCAGTCTTGTGTTCTCTTTTAGAGGAAGCAACCTGACTTAAAGTTGATTTGTGTGGTGGGGTGTGGTGTACTTCCACATTGGCACTTGTCGATGTTATCAAGGAAGGGCAGATAAATCATCAGACTTTGGGAGGTTTCTGGCACACTATTCACTGCCTTGTGACTGTGTCGTTGCAGATGCTTTTTGATTTTAACCCTGAGGTTAAACATACATTTGCCTCCAGTTCACCAGGGCAATATTTCTATTGTAGTATAGGTCAAGTACATCCAGAGAAATGGATGCCTTTTTTTTTTTTGCTTTAAAACCATGATATAAGCTTTGCTCTGTTTATTCTGTGGAGTACAAGTGGCATCCAGAGGCAAAGATGGGCAGAAAGGACTGTCTTTAGTGCCAAAATCTGCTGACTACCAAGCTCTGCACCTCCTCACCACCCCTCCCACACCTCCGTGCGCAGACCAGCATTTGTAATTTAAAAAAATTTTTTTGCTATCACTGGCTTGTATCGGACTTTCCTTTTTAAAGCTTCACTCGTGATTTCTGAAGAGCGTTTTGTTTGGGATCGGCCCTGAGCTGCAGCACACGAGTCAGATTCAGAACAGCGGAAGCCTGCGCATAAAAAAAAACTGGGCTGCCTGCGCAAAAGCACCACCAAAAGTCTGCGCATAAGCAACTGGGCCACAGCAAAGCCAGCAGCCCTTGCTGCACAAGAGAAATGCTGGCCATTCTCATTCCAGAGGACATTGAATAGTGGTCCAGGAGGTGCCTTCTCCCTGGATTATAAATTGGCATTAGGGAAGTTGCTCTTCACTTAAGTTGCAGTTCAGATTCTTTTTGCTTGTTGGCTCCTGTTCAGCTGGAAGTAGGCAAGTGTGTGTCAGTCTCCAAGTCTTGTAAAAGCCAGTGAGGAATCTCCCAAGTTCACCTAGCTGCAGGCAGCACTAACACTGCTGATGCTATACACAATCAGTGCCTGTGTGTCTTTTTTTTTCCAAAACCAGACTTCAGGGGTGGGCTACCTCTTGATTTCTTTGAACATGATGCATTGAATGATGCTGCTTTCCAATGTTCACTGTAAAAGATCAAACCTTAATCACCTTCTGAAATCGACCCTCATCCAGTGACCAATTTACACGGGTGTTTTTTTGAACAAAAAATACATAAAGGTTTTTTTTTTACTTTGCAGCTGGGGTGGGGCCTTGAGCTCTTCTCTCCTCCTGAGCCAGAAGGTGCAGGGTCTGAATCCTGCCAAATCTTACAAGTGGAGACCAGAGCTCCAATTCTGAATTCTGGGTTGCTGTCCAGTGGCCGCTTTGTGTCCAATAGGTGAGAAAACCGCCCGCCCCTCACCAAACCCTCATAATATGGGCAGTTGGAGCCCATGAAACCCTCCTGCAATTTAGAACTAACCTCCCTATCAAAGTGGATATGATCATGAAAGAAGTGTTCGTGTCATGGACTGTTAATCAGCCCGAGAGTCCTTCCACTACTATGTTTTGTGAGAAGATAAACCAACTTGATGGCTCTTGATTTTTGAATGATTTGTTCCTTTTCCTCTCCCCTGCCACTATCCTTCTGTCACAAGTCAAGCCAGGAAGTCTAGCTAGCAAAGCTGACCAAGCAAAGAGGGCATTTGGAGCATGTACCTCCACTATGCTATGCTAACTCAATGTTATTACAATTTACACAGCTCTTCCCTGCCTAGTTGATGCTCAGTAACTACAAAGCTGGAGGGGGGAAAAATCTTTGATGAGGAGCTTCCATTTCACTGAGGAGGCTTCAGGCCAATCTACATCTAACAACCTGCTCTGAAAACTCTGCTCACATTTTGACAGCTGTGATAAATTGCACCACTGCAGCTGAGGTGATCAACATTCTAAATAAGACGACCTGTAACATTTTGAAAAGAAAAAAATCTAATGTTAATGGACCCTTTATTTTTAAAGAAAAGAATTCTAGAATCTGGATCCACATCATTGCTAAAAGCTAATCAGTTCTTCCTTGGGCCACACCCTATCTGTATACCAAATTTTGTTGAAATCCGTCCAATAGTTTTTGATATACTGTTTACAGACTAACAAACGGGTGAAAACGTGACCTCGCCATTGAAGGCAGGTAAAAAGAAAAATTGGCCTCCGATGTGGTGCAAGGCACATGGGCACTTTTCTCTTTCCTAGTGTAACTGATGGCAGGGGAATCGTGTCTGTGCTGGCTGTTGCTCTGTGGTACTTGAATCATGTGGCAAGAAACTCCCACAAGACAGGTTTGCGCAGGGAGTATTTTGAGCTGTGTCAGACCTTTTGTGTGTAGGCCAAGCACACGCAAGTTTTAAATGAATGTTTGTTTCCATTGCCACTATCTTGCACTGTGGATACTAACACTTCTTGGTATTTTAATTTAGGATTGATGCAACTATGAGGCAACAGCGCTAAGGCCAGCCCCTTTTCGCAAGCTCATGACATTCTAATGCGACAAAGCAGCAGGAGAAAAAATCTTGTGCGCAAGCAGGATTGGGCTTCGTGGTCTCTGGCTATAGTTTGATCTGGTCGTGCTGACCTGCGTTGGCTCATGTTCCTGCTGTATCTGGTTCTAATTTTTGAACAATTCTCCTCATTTTTAAAGTCCTCTGCAGTCTTGCCCTTCCCCTTCTCTAGGTCCTACAACCTTGTGAGCTCTGCGGTTCTCTAATTGTGCCCTTGTACACATCCAAGATCTGAATCACTCTGCCAATGGCAGCCATGTCTTCAGCTTCCTGGGTCCTAAGTTTTTTTTAAAAATTCATCCATGGGATGTGGGTGTTGCTGGCTAGGCCAGCATTTAGTGCCCTTGAGAAGGTGGTAGTGAGCTGCCTCCTTGAATCGCTGCAGTCCCTGTGGTGTAGGTACACCCACAGTGCTGTTTAGGGAGGGAGTTCCAGGATTTTGACCCAGCTACAGTGAAGGAATGTTGATATATTTCCAAGTCAAGATGGTGAATGACTTGGAGGGGAACTTCCAGGTGGTGGTGTTCCCATGTGTCTGCTGCCTTTGTCCTTCTAGACGGTTGTGCTCGTGGGTTTGGAAGGTGCTGCCTAAGGAGCCTTAGTGAGTTGCTGCAGTGCATCTTGTAGATGGTACACACTGCTGCCACTGTGCGTTGGTGATGGAGGGAGTGAATGTTTGTGGATGGGGTGCCAATCAAGCGGGCTGCTTTGTCCTAGATAGGTGTTGAGCTGCTTGAGTGTTGTTGGAGCTGCACTCACCCAGACAAGTGGAGAGTATTCCATCACACTCCTGACTTGTGCCTTGTAGATGGTGGAGAGGCTTTGGGGAGTCAGGAGGTGAGTTACTCACAGCAGGATTCCCAGGCTTTGACCTGCTGTTGAATACTGTGGCTAGATATGGCTCGTCCAGTTCAGTTTCTGTGGAATTACCTCCCTAAATCTCACCCTCCCCTCTTTGAGATGCTCCTACCTCTGACCAAGCTTTTGGTCACCCATCCGAACCTCCTTATGTGGCTCAGTATCAAATTTTGTTCGTTAACCACTCCTGTGACGTTCTTTTGGGATGCTTTTACTGGATGACTTGCACTATATAAATGCAAGTAGTTGTTGTTTGAGCTTCCTTCATTCCTGGTATAAGGAGTTTCCCTACAATCGCAAGAAATGTCCCCAATTTACCAAAGAACAAAACCCAGCTCTGATAGGAATCCAGGGTGTTGGCTGGCTTCTAAACTTTATCATATTTTAACAACTGCATTTTTAATTTTCAATTTGCAGCTTAACCATCCTTCTCTTTGCCCTTCATGTCCTTGCAGGCTGAACTTCGAGCAGTTGCTGACCCAGTTCGATGGATTTGCGTCTGTTCCGTGATGCGCAACCAACCTGTCTCCCACGCTTTTAAAAAATTATTCTCTATATTTGTCAGGGGTGGTGTGGGGGAGAGATGGCAGCACTTGAACAGAAGTGCGACATTTTCTGCTGTACCTATCGCCCAGTGCTGCCACTGTTGGAAACTGCAAGCCCGTGGTTGCCAGTTTGAGGGTGGGAGGAGGAAATTGAGCACTTGGTGTATTTCCACTGGGGGCGGCTGGCCAGATCAGTGAGAGGTGTGGAACTCTTGGTCCCCTCTGAGTAGCACAGGTCGAGTCGCTTGTGTCCAAGTGCAGTTGATGGGGGATAAGCTGTCCTTTTTACTGTTCCCCATGGCCCATGATGCACACGTGCCTTTTAGAGTCAGTCTGTAGGGAGTGGATGAAGGCAGTAAGTGGAGCAAGACCCTATGCGAGCTTTCAGAAATGGCATCAAATGGCCAGGAGCTCCATCTTCTGGGAGTATTAACATGTCCTCATTTCTGCTATTTTCTATGCCCTCCCTCTCTTTGGCAGATCCTGCTTGGCATTCTAACACCACCAAACTGCCCAGCACAGCTCAATTGGCTGCTGCTTGGTCAGAAGGTTGTGGGCTTAAGCCCTACTCTAGGGACTTGAGCTTGGCCAATAATCCCAGGGCAGCACTGAGGGAGTGTTTGTGTCATCTTTCACATGCAATGTTAAGGTAAGGCACTGTGGGGTGGAGATTTAAAAGCAAAATATGGAACCATTTTGAAGAAGAGCAGGGGAGCTCTCCTTGGTGTCCTGGTCAATATTTATCCTTCAATCAACATCATATTTAAAAAAAATTAATAAAAATCTGGTCATTATCACATTGCTGTTTGTGGGAGCTTGCTGTGCGCAAATTGGCTGCTGCATTTCCAACATTGCAACAGTGACTAAGTGCTTTGTGACGTCCTGAGGGCTGTGGAAGGTGCTATATAAAATGCCAAGCTCTTTTATTTTCTTTTAATATATATGCAGGCTTGTAAAACCCTACATGCCCATCTCCTCTATGCTTCATGCCACAATTGGCAGTGGGGTGGGAGGGGGCAAAACCTGCCATTGGAAGGTTGCTGAATGTGGGGTTCCAATGTTGTCAGTCCTCCAGAGGTTACTTGCTTGACACGCAGAAGTGCATCTGAGGAAGGAATTGACTGGGGTTCCTGCTCCTGATTTTGTTGCCTAGTGATTGCTGTGGAAAAAGCAGCCTGATAGATCTTGGGAGAAGAACCAGCCCAGTAGCCATTCAGAGGTCAAGAGGTTGAGCAAGTCCTGATTTACTTGACTCGAATCTTACCCTCGCACAAGTTGAGTGGTGAGGAGGAGGAGCTTCTCCTGAAGCTTGCAGACTTTCAATTGTGGTCATATGGTTGCAAGACTGCTGAGCTTTCTAGCTGCACGGAAAATAGTTTGCTGCACTAACTCTTGCAGGGCTCGGCCCTGATCGCAGTATTCACTGAAACCCCCTAGACTTGCTTGGAGTTTGCCAAAGGAGGGGCTGGTGCCAGCATATCTAGTGCCGTTTAAAGGCTGCAGCTACCATTTCTAACTTGGAACGTATTAATTAAAGGGAAGCGATGCCTGCAGAAACATTCTGGCAGTCCCAATAAAAGAACTCTCTCTAGGTGCTCTTAATGTTTATGGAGGAGATGGAGAAGAGGAAGTCTCTGGACAAATGGAGTGGCACGGCATAGGACCCGAAACCTGTTTAGCGGATGACAAAATGGAGGCCTTGCTGCATGAGGTGTATGTTGAGAGGGGGTTGCTCTGTTCAGCACGTCAAGGCAACCCCCTCTGAGGGTAGCAATGCAGCATGGCTGACGGCCATGGTGAAAGGTGTGTGCACGATCCGCAGAAACTTGGAACCGATCTGGAAGAAGATAGCCCATCTTGAGGAACCTGCCAAGGTACGGCTGCACAACAGTACCATCTACTGGGTAGTTGGCACATGTATGCATGTTGCAAATTTTTGTCTTATCTATGTATTGCATATTTACTGCTGGTCTATGCCAGGTCTTCAGACACTCTTGCACCTCCATTTAAGCATTGTTTTTACCAAGCATACCCATATTCCAGGAGGCCGCATATCTAAGCTGCAGCTTGCAATTGAAAGTTATAGCACGCCAACATCTTCAAAAGGCTTCTCGCAGTACAGCACAGTCTCTCAACCTAGCTGTGTGGCCAGTTACTAACATGGGTTGGGGGCATTACTTTCCTTTGTTCCTTTGGCAACTTTTGAAGACTAAATTTAAATGCTGGCAATTTAATATGCCATAGAACAGGTGTATAGACCCAAACCAAAGGAGGACTTGAGATGAGGCCTCAACTCCTTTAGAGGAGGCAATTGTGCATATCTGCCATGGAGCGAGAGGTGACATTCGAGCTCCCACCAAGCTTGGGATGAGCCCTATCCTGTTTTTGTTTTTTGCTGTCTTATTTAACCTCCTTGTTCACTCTCTGGCATACACCCAAATGGACATTATACGCCAGTCTGTTGCAATGTGAACTTTAAGGTATGTCCTGATGCTTTTTCTTTGAGGTGTGGCTTAGTGCAAACTTGTGTCTGAAGTGTGATTTAATTGTAAGTAAAGGTGTGTCTGGGAACCAATGTTCTAATGAGCTTTTTTTTTTCTCTATCATTGTAGGCCTGGAAGAACAGGCTGTTAATGGCCCAGAACAAGACAGCACCCTGTGTCCCTCTCACCACCGTTTGCAAGCACCAGCACAACTACACATTTCCAGGAGGATACAGTTGGTGAGCTTGATGAGGTAGCACTGGGTGAGTCACATTGCATGGCTGAGAAGGAGCATGAATATGGTACCCAGTTGACACCATGGTTGCCATTGATGATTCTTTTTATTCCCCTTTAGTTTTGGGGAAGGCTCAAGTGCAGTGAAATGGGTCGACTGTGTTATGGCTGGCAAGGGTGTGGCACATGTTGGCCAGTGGATCGTCAACTGACTGCATGTGAGCCGGCTACTATTGCATCCGATGCCCACCTGGAGGGAGAAAGGCTGCAGATTCCTGGTATTTCGCTCCAGCTGGCTTGTGAATCTGTTTGTAGTTTGCACTGAGCAGCCTTGCTTCACCCTCTTCAGCTCTGGTGAAAGGCTGTACTGGAAGCGCGCCCCCCCCCCCCTCCCCCACTTTCTTTTTAATGACCCCCCCCCCCCAAACTCCTTCCTCACCCGCATGGCCATTCGTATGCTGAGGAAGAGAAGTTGTCTGTCTGTGCTTCACTGAGTTTATCTAAACCATAATGGGCTTTTTTTTTTTGATGTTTGATCAGAGATGATGTGGGCACCGTTGGCTAGGCCAGCATTTATTGCCCATTCCTAATTTCCCCTTGAGAAGGTGCTGGTGAGCTGCCTTCTTGAACCACTGCAGTCCATGTGGTGTAGGTACACCCACAGCCCTGTTAGGGAGGGAGTTCCAGGATTTTGACCCAGTGACAATGAAGGAACGGCAATATATTTCCAAGTCAGGATGGTGAGTGGCTTGGAGGGGAACTTCCAGGTGGTGGTATTCCCATATGTCTGCTGCCCTAGTTTGAGGCAGTAGAGGTGGTAGGTTTGGAAGGTGCTGTCGAAGGAGCCTTGGTGAGTTATTGCAGTGTGTCTCGTAGATGGTACACACTGCTGCCACTGTGCGTTGATGTAGTGAGCAAATGGGCAATTAGGATGGTGTCAAGCTTCTTGTTGGAGCTGCACTCATCCAGGCAAGTGGGGAGTATTCCATCACACTCCTGACTTGTGCCTTCTAGATGGTGGACAGGCTTTGAGGACTCAGGAGGTGAGTTACTCTCGGCAGGATTCCCAGCCTCTGACCTGCTCTGGTAGCCACAGTGTTTATGAATTGAACCTGGAAGGACCCTGGCCCCTAGGTCACTATGGAGCTTGTTGGAGTAGGCCTACATTCTTTCATTCCTGGTTGAGTGTAGGAGGGGGGTGAAAACGATGCACGTTTGTAAACAATAAATAGCAAATAAAATCTTCCGGCAAAAGATGAACAGATGGCTCTTGCCATTTTAAGTCTGTGTCACTAAAATGTGAGTCATTTGGGTTACACTCTACCATATAATCAGTTTAAAAATAACTTCTGACTTCAGGTTTAACTCAGTGTGTTAGTTGCTGGTTGAGCTTGAGGTGTTCCTGAAATCCGTAGCTACATTGAGAGAGAGTTAGTCGCTGTCTCTTTTTGGGTTTTACATTTGAATGATGTGTACATTCTTGCTCCCGTACGATGGCGCAAAGGGTCGTATAAGTTCAGACAGTTGCTGTTTAATGCAGCCTGTGTCACCATTTAAAAAAAAATAATAATAATTTTGGGCGTTGATAACAATGATCACTCCAACCTACTCGGGAAAACAATCGGTTGCCCGTACAAATAATGTAGGCTGTTTCCTAACAAAAGTAACCTTGTTTAAAAAGTCTTGGGATAGGTTCCTACGTTGTATTTCCCAGATAAATAAAGAACGAATGAATTTGTATGTTTTTTTTTCAAGACCTCTGGGAAAGCACTTCACAGTGACCAGTCACTATAATGTAAGAAACACAGCCAATTGTGCACAGGAAGCTCCCACAAACAGCAATGTGATAATGACCAGATAATTTGTTTTAGTGATGTTGAGGGATAAATATTAGCCTCGGGACTCTGGGGAGAGTCCCCAGCTTGTGTAATAGGTCAGTCCCCTGACCTATTACATCCACCTGAGAGACAGGGACTCGGTTGGCATGAAAGAGGAGTTGAGGCCTGCGGCAGATCAGCCATGATCTTATTGAATGGCGGGGCAAGCTTGAGGGGCCGAATGGCCTACTCATCCTATTTCTTATGTTCTTATGGATCTTCAAAATAGTGGTGTGGGGTCTTGGTTATTTGTCTTATTTAATAACATTGTTAGCTTGCTCTCTTTTTATACTTGTTTGTACACTCATTTGGAAGAATGGACAACTATGTTTGTCAACCAGGGATTTAACTTGGTGTTTTCTTTTAGCAATTAAAATGTCCATTGAGTAAGAGATTAGGATCTTCTGGTAAACTCTCTATTGATGCAGTTGATTTCCAACCTGAGTTGCACTTGTCGCCAAGATGGTTTTTCCTTGCGTCACCTGGACAGCCAAGTTTTCTTTCTTAGTTTACTTCCCAATTGTCCTCGTCCTTGCTCTTGCTATCTCCTCTCCTGAAAGCTTTGAACTCATTGGCTATGTGAAGGGCTGGAGCAATCTTTGAGCTCCGCCACTAGGCTGAACTCTTTTGGCCGTGAGGAGTTTGACGGGTAAGCTCAGCCCATGCCATTTCCTGACAAATGAGAAGGGGCTCACTGGCCAGTGGGCAGAATCCTGGCTTGTTTTATTCAGCGACGCTGATGTGCCTTTCACCGCAATGAAAGATTTGTTAACTCGGCAGAGCCTGGCCTAATGTCAGTGGCTACGTGCTATTTACAGCAGCTGACGATTATTGGGTCTCTTGAGTAGCTATTTTGTTTGCAGGCAGGTCTGCAAGGTCAGGATAGTAATTCAATTTTCACATTATCCAGGGATTGAAAAGCAATCCATGCGTGCTCCATATGCAACCCAGAGGGAAAGTCCATGAAGTGTTTTTTTTTAAAAGAAACTTAATTATTTTCTTTTTAGTTGAACACTTCCCCCTCATCCAATGCTTTTATCCAAGTTAAAAATCATGTGATGAAACGTCCAAGAATGCATCCAACCAGAGTTGGCAACCCGCTTCATATCTGAAACAGGATATATTCATACCAGTAGCTTTTCCAAAGCCAGGCCCAATAGTAAAAACGTACTTTAGCTGATCTAGATAGTGCTGTACAGGTGTTTACTTACAGACATGAGAAGCAGGCGCACCATCTCGCTTGGGAGTCTGCCTATTCTTGGCTGAAGCACAGGTTGGAGCAATAGCTCTGAGCACGAGTGAAGGTGGGGTGGAGAGCAGAGCACTCCTCTCCAACCACCACTCACTCTTGACCATGGTGCCCTGGGCAGATGCCCATCTGTAGGTTGGTTCTGTGCTGCTTCGGCCCAGGGAAAAATCCCTACGCCCACAGTACTTTGTATGTCAAACATCATTGGTGAGAAGAAGAGCAGGATGTTTGCCTGGTGTCTGATCTAACAATGCTCCCACTAAACAATGGGCAACTAATTGTTTGCTTATTCCTGTTGATTGTGTATTCATGGCGTCTGTTGAGAATGGCTGACATGTTTGCCCAAGTCACACAAAATCATTGCATGGGGAAGTGCTATGAGACAATTGAGTGATAAGGTTGTGCTCTATCTAATTCAAGTCCCTCCCACCCCCTGCCAGCCCATATTTCCAAGATTGCTTTGCTTGAATTACTGATCACTCAACAGGCTAAAGAGTTCCTCTAGAGGTTTTGTTTTGGAGTGGTGGGGGGAATGGTGGCAGTGAGGAAAATCCTCTTTGTGAGCTATCATTTTAAAATGCTTTTTTGGCACTTGGCTAAATGCAGCATTGTGAAGTCTGAGCTCAAATATGAGTGAGTCTAGACTGGTGTCTGTCAACTCTGCAGTTTTAACTCTCGGTGATTTGCTTGTCCCTGTGAAGTTAAATCATGTTCGTGTTTTTCTAAGGGCTGGTGATTAGGCTTGTAAGTCTGATTCCCTATTTGTGCTTCTGGGCATTTTCCTGTGTGTAGATTTAGTGCTGATTTTTAAAGATGCACTGTTGTGAAATGGAGAGTGATTATGTTTGGGCCTAGGGAGAGGAGAGAAATCTGTTCCAACCATTATAATAAACCCCCTGCCTCTCTTCCTAAACTATATATTGAGTTTAGCATTTTATCTGAACTCCCTGTGGTGTCAGTCGACAGTCCCTGCTGAGTAAGTTAATCGAGACTAGTATGATTGTACAGGCAGTACAATTGCTTTCCCATTACCTGAGGTAGGGAGAGAATGATCAGGCTAATTTTTCTACTGTTGTGCCACAGTTTCATCTCCGAGCTCTAAATTTTTCCAGCTTTACACATCTCTATAAACCTTGTGTACCAACTTGTTCCCTGAACTTGTCTGCCTCGAGTCTCCTTTTGATCAACCCTGGCTTTGATCAAAAAACCTAAAATGCTCTGACAATCCTCCTCCACCAACTTTGACCATGCTTCCTGCCTACCACTGCCCAATTTTTAGGCTCTTATGATATTTCATTACATTTAAAGGGTGCCATGTGACCTGAGGTTGTGCTTTGCCATCCAGAAACTCTTGGGAAAGTTATAATCTGTTGGTAGAATTTGACTCCGTTGTAACTGTCTTCCTAATTTTCCCCTTGCCCAAGTGAAATAATTAATATTCTTTCTACGCTCACATATGAAAGCTGGCCACTTGCCCAGGTAGTGGGGAGCAACTGCCCATAGAAGCTTACTACTGTGCAGCCCTTCACTAGTGGAGCAAAGCGCAAACTCGCTGGAGGTCATTTTTCACTTTGGTACAAACCTAGCAGTAGCGAATTGGTCTCCTGTTTATACACCTGGCCTGTTTTTGTTTCTCTCTCTCTCCCATTGGGAAGAAACATCAGGCAAAGTGCAGCATACTTCTGTTTAGATTCAGAGACGTAGAACACGGGTAAGGAAGTTAGGCTCCACCTTTTACGATGCACTGGCTAGGCCTCAGCTGGTGTTTTGCAGCCAATTCAAGCTACTACACCTAAGGAAGCATGTCAAGGCCTGGGTGAGGGTGCAGAGAAGATTTATTAGAACAATACCAGGGACACAGTGCCTTTTTAGTTTTGTGAAAAGTTGAAGATTGGGCTACCCTCCTTGGAGCTGAGAACCTTAAGGGGAAGATTTGGTAGGTGCCCAAGATCGTGAAGGGTTTTGCTCGAGTAAACACAGGAAAAACTGTTTCCACTGGCAGAAGGGTCAGTGACCAGAGGTCGCAGATTTAAGATGATTAATAAAAGAACCAGAGAAGAGATGAGTGTGTCACAGTGAGGAGTGATCTAGAATGCATTACCTGAAAGGATGATTGAACTCAATCAGTAATAACTTTCAAAAGGGACTTTGGGAGTGGGGTGGGAATACTTGAGGAGTCACGGGAAAAAAACAGGGGAATGAGACCAGCTGGAGAGCTCTTTCAAAGAGTTGGCACAGGCATGATGGGCTGAATGGCCTCTTGTGATGCAACTGCTGCCCTGAGGAAAGCCCCTTCTGTAAACCTCCCCACCCCAAAATGGGTGGTGGTGGGGGGGGGCGGTGTGCAGAAACCAATCCCAATTTGACTCGGACACTGCCCCGATTAGGTTGATTAATCCAGCTTGCTGTGCAGGCCGTCACTGTCGATTCTGAGCTGTTAACCAACAGTTAAGACTGCAAGTTTATTACCAGCTATGTCTTATCAAGACCAGAGTTGCTTTCTTTCCGAGCAGCTTGTGTTTTTCCCATTGCTGCTGTTTTCAATTCGGCCTGAGTTGTAACGTACTTGGTGTTGCCACTGTTTCTGATGAATCATTAGGGTATGGGGTAAAATTACTGTGACTTAGTGCAAGAAAAGCACATTAAGGTATTTAATTTCAGTCGTAAGTACTCTTAATTCAACCTGTAACACGGCGCTCAATTTGGTGGAACCTCGGTAATCCTCAAGAATGTTCGGGGATAATGGGAGACCAATGGGGGTTGGACACGGTTAGCAAACTTCTTGTTTCTTTTAAAATGGTGGGGTGGCGATGGCAAAGTGGCTTTGCTAAAGAATTCTTAAGCCAGAGTGCTGAGAGCAATGCCTATCCCATTATTTCTATCCAAGAGCAAAATACTGTGGATGCAGGAGGTACGCAGCAGCATCTGGCAAGGGCAGCAGTTAATGTTTCGGGTTGGCAAACCTAATGTTGGTCTTGTATGCTTGTGTTCTTCTTAAATCCAAGATGACAACTCCCAAAATGCTGTTTCATTGCCATTTAGAAGGGCAATTGGGAAACACTTTTTTTGTTTTCACCACCTAGTATTGGAAATCTGGAATTTGCCCCCCCCCCCCCCCCCCCCCCCCCCCCCCCGGCCCACGCCAAGCCTGTGTGCTTGGCACGCTCGGAACTTTCAAGATTGAGTTGAAGGGGTATGGGACCACTGCAGGTAGATGGAGCTCCAATTCACATCAGCCATGGTCTAACTGGCAGAACAGGTTCAACGGGCTGAATGGCCTCCTCCTGTGATCCTATTGGGCATTAGTTGAGGAGATGTGGCATGCCAACCGAAGCCATACTAGCATTTTTATTTTTACTTGGGCGCGATTGTTTTTTTTTCCCCAATCTACAACAGCAGATTGCTTATTCATCTTTGCTCTTGCACAGTTGAGCAAATTAGTTGATTGGTGTCACTCTCTCCATTTGTATTGTGTGTGTTTTCTAGACTAGGAATGAATGCTGTTTTGCCCCCAGCACTCTACAAATATCTTAATTCCCTCTAAAATGTTGTGATTGACCTTGCTTCAGTCCTGTCTCGTAATGCATTAGCTCCTTGCAAACCCCATGGAAGGAAATGAAATTTCTCTCTCCTTTTATCTTGAGTGCTAGTTGAGTTCAACTTACCAATTGATGAAATGCTAGTCGGTGAATCTGTTCAAAACATTGTATTCAAAGCCTGTTTGCTGGAACTGCAAGGTACTGCCATGTGCTGTTGAATCATTGAACTACGATGAGTGTAAGCTTTGTTCTTCTCCCCAGACACTAAGTTACTGTTAGGAAATGAATGTTGTGAATGTCGTAATTCGTCCAGATTATAGAGTTCAAATGCATTTATTAGTTTTCAAGAATTAAGCATGCAATAAAGAGCATGCTTAATTCTTGTGATAAAATGAGTTACTGATAATTTGATGTTGTTGCAGTTCCCAAACTCGGCTGTCCCTCGATTTGAGGCTGCCGTCTACTTCGGGTCACGAGTTTCTGCCATGAGTTGTCTTGTGACTGAACAGGTCGATTCTCCAAAGACAGATCTTTGGGCACATGGGGCAGGACATCCCATGAGGCAGTGGGATCCGGAGTGTTTGTCATTTGTTCATGAGATGTGGGCATCACAAGCTAGGCCAGCATTTGCCCATCCCTAATTGCCTTTGAGAACTGAGTGACTTGCTAGGGCATTTAAGAGTCAACCACAGGGTACAGGATTTGCTTTCCATGTCTTTCCTTCCTTGCCTCAGCGTGAAGACGTGGTGACTTGTGTTGCAACTCAATGGACAAGTTGCTGCCATTCTGAACGACTGGTAGTAAGCTCCTCCCAGTCATTAATGTCAATGCTCCTGCGCTTCAAGGAGAGCTTCAGAGTGTCTTTAAGTGTTTTCTTTGTTTTCCCCTGGAACGCTGGCCATTTGAGAGTTGAGCAAACAGGACCTGGCACAGGAGATTCTTTCCAGCCATCTAGACAGTGTCCAGTCCACGTGGGGAACAGCTGACTGGGCTCTGTCAAAATTCTGACTTGGTTATTTGAATAACCCATCTCTTAAACCTTCACTCTGCGTGCATGAGGAAATCTGCATGTTTCCAGCTCTCTGGCGTCCTGTGCATCCACCATTGGCAGATTTGCCTTTGGCTGACTAGATCCTTGGCTTTGAAATCCATCCCCTCCCACCCCCCTCGCCCAAAGCTTACTTGTCTTCCTCTTTGGCCCAGTGTTTTGTTTTTATCTGTGTGCCTGTGAAGCCCCTTGAGACATTCTACTATGTTAAAGGCACTATAGCAATACAAATTGATTTTTTTTATAAATTCTTTTTCATGAGGTGTGGGTGTCACTGGCAAGTCCGGCAGTTGTTGCCCATCCCTAATTACCCTTGAACTAATTGGCTTGCTTGACCATCTCGAATTACTGTAGACTGCAAACTTATTACATGAATTGAGCTGTTTGGTATCAGCCACATTTAAAGCGGAGTCGAGACTTAAGTGTCCTGAGGACATTAGGTTGCTCAAAATAATCCAGCACAGACTATAGGAATCCACGGTGCAGGACATCACTGAAGTTCAATGAGTTTGTTTGGTGGGACAAGTAGTAATTAGATGATGCCTTGGTCTCAAAGGCCTCTTTAAGTTGAGGGTGACAGGCTGGCATCTGAATATTCATGCCTTGAATCTAGTTTATCGATGGGCAGCACACTTGTGTCAAACTGATCTAATAGCTGCTTTAGTATTGTGCTGGTGCAGCTGCATTCCTGATAACTGACTTGATTATCAATGACTTGATAATCTAGGCCGTCAACTTGTCAAACCAGAGTTGACAGCATATGGCGAGCCATTCAAAGCTCCATTGACTTTGGGACCGTACAATTGTGCCTCATGTTTTTGTGACAAAGCACTTCTTCCATGGGAAGGCTTCCTACAGAGGAAGCAATAGCGTGACATTTTGATGAATCAAATGACAGACAAGTTGGCGGAGTGGTCAGATAGGTGGCAGATGAAGTTCAATGTGGAGAAAGGAGGTGATGCATTTTGGTAGGAAGAACATGGACAGACAATATAAAATAAGGGGTACAATTTTTAAGGGTGTGCATGAGCACGGGATCTGGGTGTATATGTGCATAGATCATTGAAGGTGTTAGGACAGGTGGAGAGAGCAGTTAATAAAGCATATAGTATCCTGGGCTGCTTTAATAGGGGCATAGAGTACAAGAGCAAGGAGGTTATGCTGAATTTATATAAGACACTCAAACCTCAGCTGGAATATTGTGTACAGTTTTTGGTGCCACATTATAGGAAGGATGTGAACACGTTGGAGAGAGTGCAAAAGAGGTTTATAAGAATGGTTCCAGGGATGAGAAACTTCAGCTATGAGGATAGATTGGAGAGATTGGAACGGTCCTCCTGAGAGAGGAGACCATAAGACATAGGAGCAGAAATTAGGCCATTCGGCCCATCAAGTCTGCTCCGCCATTCAATCATGGCTGCTAAGTTTCTCAACCCCATTCTCCCGCCTTCTCCCCATAACCTTTGATCCCCTTACCAATCAAGAACTTATCTATCTCGGTCTTAAATACACTCAATGACCTGGCCTCCACAGCCTTCTGTGGCAATGAATTCCATAGATTCACCACTCTCTGGCTAAAGAAGTTTCTCCTCATCTCTGTTCTAAAAGGTCTTCCCTTTACTCTGAGGCTGTGCCTTTGGGTCCTAGTCTCTCCTACTAATGGAAACATCTTCCCCACGTCCACTCTATCCAGGCCTTTCAGTATTCTGTAAGTTTCAATCAGGTCCCCCCCCTCATCCTTCTAAACTCCGTCGAGTATAGACCCAGAGTCCTCAAACGTTCCTCATATGTTAAGCCTTTCATTCCTGGGATCATTCTCGTGAACCTCCTCTGGACCCTCCAGGGCCAGCACATCCTTCCTGAGATACGGGGCCCAAAATTGCTCACAATATTCTAAATGTGGTCTGACCAGAGCCCTATAAAGCCTCAGCAGCACATCCCTGCTTTTATATTCTAGTCCTCTCGAAATAAATGCCAACATTGCATTTGCCTTCCTAACTACCGACTCAACCTACAAGTTAACCTGGAGATCTAAATGGGTATGTAAACTTGAGCGGTTGAGACCACGAGTAGGAAGGTCCTATTCCCCTTGGTTGAGGGGCCCGTAACGGGGGTGGGTGGGCGGGCATGGATTTGAGGTAAGAAGTAGAAGATTGGAGGGAAAATGAACTCGCTGCCTGAAAGGGTCATGGAGGAAGATGCTCTCCATGTTTAACAAAAATACTTGTAGGTTACAAAGTGCATGTCCAAGGTTACGAACCAAGAATTGGAAAGTGGGATTAGACTGGTTAGCTAGCATAGACATGATGGGCTGAACAACCTCCTTTCTATGCTGTGAATTTCTAAGATTCTACAATTCTTGACTCTGGCAAGAGTGCTACTCTACCAATGAAATCCTCTCCAATATCTCTCTCAATGTGGAAAGCTGTTCTGAGAAAGACTACCGAATCCTTTTTTTAAAAGCTGCCTTTCTGCCCCCATAAAATGTTACGTTTAAATGAAGCTGCTTCGTCTTCCTGCATTATCTGCATTTGAATAGTTTTGTGTGGAGCATTGCACACAATGGTTGATCTTGCTGGGGGTGGGGGGTGTGCTGTTTTGCAGGAGCTTTTCTGTCCAAACCCTAATGAACTTGTGATATGGCGTTTTCCTCAAAATTCAGTAAATCCTGGAGTGCCCTGAATGAGAAAGCTAAAAAGCAATTTCCAAAGTTGATTTGGGAACTTTATTTAGCCTTTTGCTCATCTGATAATGTGGCTTCATTGTCGCCTTCAATCTCACTGAGCATGAGTAACTGTTTAATGAAGTGGGTTTTTTTTTATCTTGTGCTTCTCCGCTGAATGTCTTCCATCGAGGATAAGTGTGTTTGTGGGTGTGACTTAAGGCAATTAAGTCTTGAATGCCCTAAAGGCCGCTCTTGCCTGAATATCAGACCACTCAATGGCCAAATGGCTTCTGTTGCTGACTAATCGTACGTTACCTTGCACCATCGAAAGAGGTAACCAGCCGTGTTTCTGACATCCTGAAACAGACCTTGTCCCTTCATCCAAAGAGCAGCTATTGAGTGGTGGAACGTCATGTTCTCTTCCCTATTGGATTGCTGCAACTGTCCCAGTGTTGTCTAGGAATTAAGCAAACTAATCCAAGAAATCCATGGTGGGGGTCCTGCTGCCATTTGGTAACTTGCATGAAGAATTTGAGCATGAGTCTGGTTAGTGTTAGCAGCAGAATTAACCATGCGGAGTAATTTATTCAGCATTGGACCACTGGATAATCAGTAGGAATTTTAAGAGATTTCCCCTTTCTTGTGCTCTTTGGGGAAGAGGTCAACTGTATTTACCACCCAAATGGTATCAACTATCTCAAACGCAGATGAGGAATTGAGCCTGGGTGCCTTGAGTTTATTTTGAATGTTGGTAGTATACTCACTTTTGGGACTGCTTTTCCTCTTCAACATATTACAAATAGCTTTTTTTAAAATGTTGGTGTGTTATGCTGTTGACTCTTGTTCTGATATCCATTTTTCCACTCGCTAGCAATTGTGTTGTAACTCCTCTGGGTTAACTATCGGGCAGTGAAGTCTTGGCCTGCTCCTCGCAATAGTTCAGCCAGTAAATGCATAGTCTGGAAGGTCTTGGCTTGCTTTGCTGATTTGTGTTGGCTGGTTTAAGCTGGAGTAATGGCCCCACAGTTGGACTTGTGGATTTTGAGACTGGTGGTGGGGCTGCAGTGTGAAAAGAAATCAATGCGGCCTGATTTCTTGGTCATCCAATGGCTGCTGCTTTGTGTGTGGACATGAGGTGCAAATGGAATTAGACCTGGTTGAGTTGCTACCCCTCTATTTTTTACACTTAACCTAAGGTGCATTGGTCATCAATTTGAAACACATAGAGCAATAGACATACAAGCACACACGTGGAGGTATATATGGATCAGTTGCCTTCTAAGAGCAAAGAGAATTGGAAAACGCTACCTGTTGTGGATATTTTTCCAGTGAGGCTCCTTGCTGTCCGGGCACACTGTTTGTTTGAGCTTTTTACTTGAAGGGTCCTGATTGGCTCCAAGCCAATCTCTGACTATAATGTGGTGACCATGCCCAAAGATGAGCACTTGTGAAACTTGAAAGCTATTCCCATTAGCTGATGGTGCAAGGACTGGGGGAGGGTGGGGAAAGCTGTTCTCATTAGCTGATGGTGCAAGGACTGGGGGCAGGCGGGTGCACAGATTTAAGGTTTCAGGTAAGATATGCAAAAGGGATGTGAGGAAGAACTTCTTTTACACAGCAAGTGGTAATGACTAACTCGCTGCCTACGAGGGTGGTGGAAGTGGAGATGATGAATGATTTCAAAAGGAAATTGGATGGGCACTTGAGAGAAATAAACTTGCAGGGCTATGGGGTTAGAGTGGGGGAATGAGACTGACTGGGTTGCCCCCCCCCCCCCCAAAGAGCTAGTATGAACTTGATGGACTGACTTGCTGGCTCCTGTGCTGTAATATGACTCAATGATGTGCCGCTTTATTGATCAATGAATGTATTGTATGATTTGTCTTATGTGCTCGAGTGTAGTTATACCCCAGTTTGATCATTGTAAATGTTTCTTGCACTACTCACCAATATTTATAATACTGTAAATTCCTGAAGGAGTAAGTGTTCTAAATATGTTGTAACCCTTTTTCTGTATTCCTCCCCCTCCGCCCCAGTATTAACTGTTGCTCTTTCTCTGCCTCATTCCAGATCTCTGGCATTGCCCTCATTGTGGTTGGTATTCTGGTCCAGACCAAAATGAATGGCACCCTACATATCACCAGTGTCGCTGCCTCCGGAGCTCCCATTGTAATCATCATAGTTGGAGTAGTCATCAACTTTGTTGCCTTCTTTGGTTGCTGTGGTGCCTGGAAGGAAAACTACTGCATGGTGACCACGGTAAGAGATCTGTCTGGACTGTTTAAATCATCAGCAACTGCAATTCAGATAGTAGGGGGTCATTCACCAGTCTGTAAATCTGATGTGGCTCAGAGGAGGGTTTTTAAAAAAAAATCTAGAGTCAAGCTTTACATCATCGTTTTTCCACTTGCTGCCTGCCCAAATAGCCCCGGTCTTGTGTAGCAATGGACTAGTGCACTTGCAGCACTTTCTAACGTGGGATTTGGCGCAACTGCCCATGGGAAGGCTGCACACCACTCATTGACTAGTAGGGCCGCTTGACTGCTTTGACATTGTTTCTATGCCAGCAGGAAAAACTGGTAAGTGAGCTTCCACCTTGGCACTGCCACAGTGCAAATTGGCAATCCAGGTGTGCAGGTCACCACTATCTGCATTCCAGTGAGATTTGCATCAGACTTGTAGGATAAGTGTTAAAAATGGAAGGCTCCTCCCCATATTCACTGTCCTACTGTGGCACCTGGGCACACTGAATTTATCTGTGTTCTTGTACTCCTGGTGGGTATTGAGCTGCCTGTAGCTATGCTTATGTTTTTGGGTGGGTGTACGGCAATGTTAGTCCAGTAATGGAAGAGAACTTCATTAAGTCCTTGGTCAAAATTTTTAACTTGCTCTCAGAATGCTAATGGCTCTAGTAAGGCCAGTATGTGTTTGTTGTCCATACCCAATTGCCCTTGACAGTAGCTCACCACCACCTCCTCTTAAACCACTGCAGTCCGTGTAGTGTAGGGAGTTCCAGGATTTTGACCCAGTGACAGTGAAGGAATGGAGATTATATTTCCAAGTCAGGACGGTGAGTGGCTTGGAGGGGAATTTCCAGGTGGTGGTGTTCCCATGCATCTGCTGGCCTTGTCCTTCTAGGTGGTAGAGGTCGTGGGTTTGGAAGGTGCTGTCTAAGGAACCTTGGCGAGTTGCTGTAGTGCATTTTGTAGATGGTACACACTGCTGCTACTGTGTATCGGTGATGAAGGGATTGAATGTTTATTGTGGTGGATTGGGTGCCAATCAAGCGGGCTGTTTTGTCCAAATGTTTTGCTGATGGTAAAATGAACTTTTTGTCTTTAGTTTGCAGTTCTGCTCCTCCTGATTTTCATTGTGGAAATTGCTGCTGCCATTGCTGGTTATGTTTTCAAGGACCAGGTGCGTAGTGCATTGTCCCAGCTCTGGGGAAAACTCTGCGCGCGAGCAGGGCTGTTGTCCTTGACGACTGAGAAGCCAGATTGGACTGTCTATGATCGCAAGATAGCTAGGTTGAAAGGCAATTTATTGACTTTTGTAGAACTTGAGCACACAGTAACATAATTTGGCCTACCACAAGAATTTGCCACTTCATGGGCTTAGAACTTCAGGGAATGATCGGCTTTGATCAGGTGTTCCTCAAGATGCCATTCTTCTGACAAAATAAAACCTTTCCATTGCTCTGGCTGTATGAGCAAATGCAAGTTTCAAAGTATTACTTTATCCAATTTGCTTGGATTTCTATTTTGTAGCCTCCTTATCAACTAAAAACATTGATGCCTTTTACTAATTGGATATTGCTAACAAACTTTACACACTAGCTTTAACTTTCAAGTTTCCTTTTTGGTCTGGGCAGTGCAACTTAAGTGGCATTGTTGACCTTTTCCTGTTTCTGCTCGCATTCCGACTTGGTAACCCTCCTTATTTTAAACCCTCTCTTCAATTGGATAATCCAGGTTAAAGACATCAAAAGCCCATAGATTTCTTCATCTCCATAACCTAGGAAACCCAAACTGAAGCTTCATAGTTTTAATGTTGCAGTGAAAAGAAGCCTTTTGTGACATTCAAATCAGATTTTTAGCAGATAAATTTGTATTAGAATCTTTGGGGGAGGGTGGAGGTTAATGCTCTGACACAATCTGCTTTATTGAAGAAGGGTGTATTCCATAAAGAACGGCCAAAGAATTCTAGGGGACCACTATGATGTATTGTCTCCTCAGACAGCAGTAGAGAGCATGTGACCATCAAACCCTTGTTCACTGTCCATAAATGCCTGAAATTTGAGAGATTACATCTATTTGTGCATTTTAGAGTTTGTTTCTTGTGTAGTACTGATTTCTTTGGAAATTACTCTCATCCACTGACAGATTCGTGGTGTCTTTGAGAAGTCGTTTAATGCCACTATGCAGCATTACAACACATCGGACAATGCCCGCAACATTGACAGCTTACAGGAACAGGTGAGTTCATAGCTCTTGAACCTGTTTGACCTTAAATTTCATCAAGTGGGGGAAATTAGCAGCAAATATTAAGTGATCATTAATTTTTGTTTTGGTGGGGGGAGGTTGCAAGAAGCAAGTACCTTTTTTGATTTGAGAGATTTCTCCAGTGTGATGTCAAATTAATAAATTAGGGAGAAGGGGCGGGGGGGAAGGTCAGCATTTCCAGGCGAACACATTTAAAATCTTCCTTGGACTGTTCAATTATGGGCAAAGATGCAATCTGGGGAGCGAGTGAAGATGAACACTGGCAACCATACCTCCTTCAGTGATGCTGCTGCCTTTTTTAAAGTATTTTTGAAGTTGTCTTCACAATAGTATCAAGTCCCTTCAGATTTCCTGCCAAAACTGCAACTTTCGGATGTCACTGAAGTTTTGAACCTGAGGTATGAAGCTGGAGTTCACTTGCTTGAAGGGAGAACGTAATTCAAATGTGCAAGTTGTTATTGGACTGGTCACCCTGGGTCTAGATTAATAAGCCAGAGAACATGAATTCAAATTGCACTGACTGCTTGAGAATTATTCCCTGCAGACCCCACCTCCCACACCAAAAAATAAAAATTGACGAATTCAACCAGCCTTGTGGTACAGGGTTGGCACACTTGACCTTCCATGCAGCCATGATTGTACTCTCTGAGATCAGCAGCATAATGCGCATTAGCTCACTTGAATGTGTATCCTGTTCCCTTTTCAGTTTCACTGCTGTGGAAGTGCCTATTACACAGACTGGTTTCCCCGTAAAGTTCCTGATTCCTGTTGTAAGGTTCCCGCACACGACTGTGGGTCCAATGTGACTGCTGTCAATATATACCAAGAGGTGAGTATCCATTCATAACTACTCATCTTTCACGCAATTGTGTAGGTGCCCACAAGATGGGAACGGGAGGCCTTTGGAGGAAGAGAGGAGTGCCTCCTGCCCCAAATCTGTTATGGTCACTGAGGCAGCCCAAGTAGAGAAACATGGTGGAGAATTTGATCCTTTGGATTGTGGCCATCACTGTCCCTGTCCTGCTGTGCAGGTTTGATAGAGTTGATGTGCTAGGGGAGTTTAACATCCATTTGCAGCACTTGGGGAGGGGAGCCTTGCTACACGTCAGAACATGCCTTGCTTCTGGCTGATTGTTCCTTCTGATATCATGAGAATCTATGCACGCTGTAAAATGCTGAAGCCAGCCTTGTTGCTAGAATGACCTGCCATTTTGCCATAGTGGGGATCCATTGAGAAGGCACACGTTTGGGAGCTAAGTGATTGATGGAGCAGGTTGAGTACTTGGGCAGTGATGTGGTTATATAACTGGATTAGGAATCTAGAAATCAGCCCTAATAACCCAGAGAACACGAGTTCATATTCTGCCATCAGCTCTAAAAAGCTGGTCAGTGAAAGTGACCATGAAGCTGTTGGATTGTGTTGTAAAAACCCAACTGGTTTACTAATCCCCTTTAAGAAAAGGAAACCTGCTGTCCTTATGCAGATGTCTTTTTCCTAGCTCCAGAGCTGCCTAAGCCACCCCACTGTGTCCAGGTATTTGGGGATGGGCAATAAATGCCAACCTTGCCAGCAGTGCCCACACCCCGAAGCTTTTAAAGTTGAACAATATGGTAGATGCTCTCTCAAGTGGACTTTGTTCTGTTGTGATGAAGCCCAGAAAGATGAGAGCACCGAGCTTCCCTGTCACCCCTCCAGCAGGTTCAACAAGTCCTGGCAGGGTGCAGATTGGGTAGGCCGAAGGTTGGTGCAGCATATAGAGCTGACTCTCGCCCTTGGGCGAGTTGTTGTCTACCTGAAGGCACGAGCAGTACAAAATTTGGATTGCATGGTGAAGCTGCCCTGCACTATCTCTGCGATGCACTGCTGTCTATAACCCTTTCAATAGAGCATTTTGGGGATCTTGTCTTGAGGTTGGGGTGTAGCTTAAAAATTGCCCACGTACCCTAGGGCAAGTTGGGTTTACCTTGCGTTGAGTTGTCATGCAGCCTTGCTAATAATGGGTAATGTGATAATTATCTTTTTCTCTCGCTCGTTCTCACGCGCGTGCGCACTCTACTGTTTTAATGGTCTTTTGTTCTCCCCACCTTTCCATAGGGTTGTGTGAACGTTATTAATGATTGGCTTAAAAACAACATTGTGATTGTTGCAGGCGTAGCTCTGGGCATTGCCTTATTCCAGGTAAGAAAAATTCTACAGTTGCTGTGTGGCACAGAAATGTAAGGCAAAATTTAACAGCCCGCACGATTGCAGACCCCTAGCTGGCTGTTTTCAGTCAGTTATTTCATCTAACCGGAGTGGCGAGGCTAAAGATCTCCTCCACATTACTTGGTTTAGTCAAAATGTAGCTGGTATAAACATTGTCCTATCCACTGTGCAATTATCTCCCTTCCCTTCTCAAACAACTAGCCAAGCAAGAGCCTGCAATGGTCAGAAATGGGCGACCACACCTAGATGAGTGGGACTGATGATTAGGAAGGGAGGATGTCCTTTGTTGCATTGTAATCCACTTTTTTTCCAAAAGATGGGTTTATGATTTTGCTATGTAGCGCACATAAAGGAAACAACCTTTGGAATTGGGTTGTTTCCACAGTTGGACCATTTTTTTTAAGCTCCTTACTCGTCTTTTTGTTGGGTTCCCTTTGGGCAGGGCACCTCCCTGTGATAAGCGAAAATGGTCCTGAGGGGATAGGTTCAAGATGTGAGGACTATTTTCACTAGAGCAAAAAAAGCCAAAGAATTTAGGATTTAAAAAAAAAAATGTTGAAGCACTTGATACAGCAAGCTCAGAAAGACTACCTCTTCTGGAGAGCCAAGGTGTCAACATTTTAAAAACCGCAGTGAGGAGGGAAGATTGGTTTGTGGAGAGGGGGCGGGGGGGGAAGCTCTCTACAGCAGACTGTTATCAGAACAGTATCAATTGCCACATGGAACAGTTGAGGGATGTTGCGTCCTGTAAAGGAGAATTTGGGTAGAGAGGAAGGTACAGGGCTGGGGGCGGGGTGTAAGTGACTCATGAAGGGCCAACTGACCTGTGTTGTCATTTTCTGTGGCATGATGTGCTGAAGGCTACCTGCGCTCTCGTTCTAGGAGGGTGGGGAGGTGGGCGCCCAATTTCTAGACTGGCACTAATTGACACTGTTCCAAAAGGCATGCAGGATAACTATACAACTGACCAATGCTTCTGGGAATGGATACTTCAGGGGTGTGAATGCATGAAGTAGGTAGCGTTTAAACAAAGTGCCAGTTTTCTTGCCACTTTTGATTGGCAGCTGGGAAATGGAAATTCTTACTTGGAGCTCTGACCCTTTCACTCCAGTGCAGCAGTTCAGTAGAATGCACTTAGCTCTTATGATATGACATACTGGCTACCTAGGAACATAGGACCTGGGGGCAGGAGTAGGCCATTTGGCCCTTTTTGAGCCTGCTCCACCATTCAACAAGATCCTGGTTGATCTGGCTGTGGCCTCAACTCCACATTCTCTTTTTTTTGTGTCCCCCTGCCCCTCTCCACAATAACCTTTGACTCCCTTGTCAATCAAAAATCTAACTCCGCCTTGAATAAATTCAATGACCCAGCCTCCACTGCTCCGGGGAAGAGAATTCCACAGACTAATGACCCTCAGAGGAAAAAAATTCTTATCTCAGTCTTCAACAGTAGACCTCTTATCTGTGTCCCCTGGTTCTGGGGTCTCCCACAAGTCGAAACATCCTCCTGGTATATACCCTATCCAATCCCCTCAGGATCTTGTTTCAATAATATCACTGCTGTCTTCTGCACAAGTTATTCATTGACGTGGCAGCTGAGACCTGCAGTGACCATCTCACGTCAGACTCTTCTGCAGACCAGTCCTGTCAGTGTTTCACTTGACCGTCAACCTATTGAGGAAGCAACATTTTACTTTTAAATTGTATTTGTGAAAACTGTATTCCTGAGCCCAACCACCAAGGTTGAGAAGATGCGGGACTGGGAGAACAAGCTTCAACCAAACGGAAGTAATGGTTTGGTTACACTGACTTTGGAATTTAGTCTGTCGTTTGGAGGAGAAAGTCTCTTGGTTTAGAGAACCTTGGGAAAGTGAGTTAAAATAAGAGACAGGCTCAAAATCACTCTTGATGGTATTCTCTTGTTCCATTGTCTGTAACTGTTAGTGATCTTGTAAATGCTGGGAAGGGTCTTGCAAGTCTCCCTTCCAACAAAAAACTGGTTTTCAAGTGGACAGTAAAGCTTGAACTTCTTTGTTGACATTGCTCTTAATTGGTTTAATAATGAGCCTCCTACTTCTAGTGAGGATACCCTCCTAAAGCAGCTGTTCTCAGAACAGAATTTGGAAAAGGCTGACTTACATTTAGATTTTGTTTTGCATCTCAGCCATCTCGATGCTTCATGAACAGTAAATCACTTTGAAGTGGAGTGGTATATTTCCTGATGGCACTGTTTGGGGCTAATGCCAGCAATTAAAATGATGTGGGCTGGAATTTGTGCGTGGTAGAGATTGGAAAATATACTGGTAAGGAGGTGTTTTGAGGTGGCCATTTTGTATGCTCCAAGATCTGTCAAATAGTAATGAGAGAAATGATCAATTTTCATGTTATAAAATATCTTTACGTTTTGTTTTAAAATCTTTCAGCTCCTTGGAATCATCTTCGCATGCGTGCTGATGAAAGGCATCCGAAGTGGCTATGAAGTGATGTAGTCTCCATCTTAAATGCAGACTTTTGTCGATATATATTTTTTTGTCTGTATTTTTTTGCCACAACTGTGAATGTTAATCGCGATGAAAATTCTTTCCTTAAAAGGAAATTAATGTCTGTACCTTTTTTTCTATCCTGCTTTTGATGTTTTTTTTTAAAATGAATGAATACTAAAATGTAAATGATCGACTTGCCAAATGCAGCTCATCTGCGGTTTCTTTCGGGCATCCTCAGTTCCCCCGAGAGGACCACAAAGATTCAGCGCCCTCTGAAGAAAAGCACCTTCTGCGGGGCACCCTCATTGGCCTTAGTAGGAGCCTTGCAGAAAATGCTGACGGGCCATGATCTAGCGTGAGGCCTATCCCCTTGTTCTAGGGAACCTTTTATATTAGGTGGTTTTGAGTTGGACAGCACATATGTTTGCCTTAACTGAGATAACCAAACACTCAGCATGTTCCACAGCTTGGTTCAGCTGAGAAGCTTCTGTAACTTCTGACAATGTTAAGTTTTTGTGAGCAGATGCAAAATCTCTGGGGAAAAGGGTGGGGTGGAGGGAAAGAAGCTTAATAAAAGGTTTGAGGACATTGCCATCAATTTTATGGCTTGGAGGTCAAGAATGCCTCTTTCTTTACCTTTCCCCTACAGCTTTTAGGTAGAGTCCAAAGGAATCGAAGCAATGTGTTATAGGCATGGTGTAAATCATTTCACTGGTCCAGGAACCTTGGTGATCAGGGTACACTTGGCATTCTTCCATTTGAAATGCACTCTTGCCTGTGCCACTACCACCTTCTGTGCCCACACCATCCCAATTGGGTTTGTGTACTGGTCAGGATTCTCTAGTTTTTATCACAAAAGTGAAGATCACAATTTTGCCACCTTCAGCCTGTCTTTGGGAAAATGCTCTTTCAAAAGGGTTATTGAGTGCCCAATTAAAGCTGGTTCTATGATACTTGTGAAAATGTATGTTCTTAAAATTTATATTTGGGTTATTTGATCAAGATCCTTTTTGTCCTTGAACCCTTTTTATTCTGTGTAGCTGGCAACCCCTTTTTTTTTTTTGTATCTTAATTCCAGTGCATTTAAACACTCACATTTCTCCAATATTAGGGGCATGAACATGTATTTCTTCCCTTGTGAAGGCTTTGCATCACTGTCCTGGTGCGATTTTGTAAGTTACATTGACAAACAACATTGAGGAATAAAGGGTGGATAGGATCCCTCTGCTAGAATCGTGTACGCTGATACGTATTAGGCAGCTCCCACTGTGGAGTCTGAAATGTGTTTTGGACCATCTGTTTGTGTCGTCTTCATGGCATGTGGCACTTGAAGCTCTTGAGAAGATTGTGCGTGCCAAGATGTGACATCTGGTTAACTGCAGCAGTGATCGATTGTTGCACACCCGTGTCACAGCCTGAAGCCTTCCAAAGCATGGCCTGTCTGTCCAATGTTATTAGCAAGTTATTTAACTTCCTTTCCTCCATTTCTTCACTGGTTTATTTGGGCTGATGGGTGCATGTACTCTAGTGGAGATGTGGGAGAGATGTCTTGTGTTGTGGGGATAAAATGGATTGTTTACCCCCTGCCCCATATCCACCTCTTTCCAGAGGTTGTGGCCTAAAAAGAAAATAGTGCAACTATCCAGTGTGCCACCAGACTTGGTCAATGCCAGCTCTGCTTTTCTGCTATAGTTGCTTTCTTAATCTTCAGGAGGCCATATTTTTTCCAAAGAACACTTGAGAAAAAGCTGGGACCTGAGTATGTTTGATTTTTTTTTTGGGGGGGGCGGTGCAAGGGGGAGGCGGTGGCGAGGCCCTGGGTTCCCTCCTGGCCACCTGACGCCCAAAATGCTCAAGATCCCATTTTTAGAGTTTCCCAATGTCAAAAATACTTTGTTTATTTAAAAATGCAGGAACAATGGTGGAATTTCCCCAAGATTGAAGGAGGGGCAGTCTTGTGCCTTGGGAGAGGCTTAACAGACTTTCAAGGATTAAGCCTGCAAGCAATGGCTATTCTGTAATTTTGTTAACACCTCCGACAGTAATGTGGGGGGTTTGGTAGAATTTGAAGAAAGTATTTTTCCAATCTCTTTAGCATGAAAAATCTGACCGCATGCTACTTTGGCTTCTCATATATTCAAGTGTAGAGAGATTTTTGGTGTTCTAAATGTGGCAAAATAAACATTTTCTAGGTTGTGTGCCATCTCACTCATGTGCCTTTTATTATTTAAGGACTGTTCTGCAGTTATCACTACTCAATGCGGTCTGTCTTTTTTTAAGGGAGCGGCAGCTATTTTCAGTGGTCTTTTATCTTGCTATTTCAGTGGGTTTTGGGGGTGGGGGAGGTGGGTGAGTGGGAAACTTTGGATCAGAACTGTTTTAAGTCTCGTGGCCCAAAGCACATTGCGTCTAACTAATTATCCAGAGGCACTTATGTGGGCAAGCCATGCCTGCTAATCGAAGACTGCAGCAATGAGAAATGATCAGATCATCATCCAGTGTTGGTGGCTGGATGAATGTTGGTCAGGAAACAAAGTAGTCTCTGCTATTATTGGACAATACCATGGGATCTTTAACATTCACTTAAGGGGGTGTTTTTAATACAGCACTGAAGTGTCAGTCCAGATGTACATATTCTCCACTTGGTCTGGAACCCATAACTACCTGGAGTAGGAGTAAAACTGGCTGATTTGCAGACTCTTTATAAAACAGGATAATTCAACATTCCTGCAGCAGCATAGGGTGGAATAGGTCTTTAATATTGTATTCCAGCCTCTGACCCATGCTCCCTGATGTGACTTCCCCACTGGGAGTGTGAAATTACCTTTTGTTTTAAAGCTAAATGGATTCTCCTGCATTTTTAGACAGCAGCCTAGCCCCTAAGCTGGAGAATATCCTACACATCATTTATGGTGGTGCTGAAGCTTAGGGATAAGTGGATGTCCTTCATCTTGCAATAGATGATAGCAAAGCCCTGCTTTCTAATTACAAACCAGATGCCTAGAGAAGCTTACGTGTTGGTTAACATCAACGTGCCAACTTTAACTTGTGTACATGCAGCGTTCCAAGTTCTTGATGGTATCATGCAGATTGCATGCATGTCCTTTCCACTAACGTGAAAGTGGGGTAAAAGGAGAGTCTCCCCTTCGAGTGTGATGACAATAATGGAGTCTGAACTTTTCCAATTGCATCTGCCTGGTTTGCAAGCATTAGTTTGGGCAGCTGCATATAAGCAATGCTGTGAACCTCTTCCTCTATCTCTTAAATAAATTTAAAGCATTCAAGAGGCAATTACTGTTATCTGAAAAGGAAGAATGTGCAGGGTTACAGGGAGAAGGGGGTGGAATGGTGCTAGGTGAGTTGCTCATTCAGAGAGCTGGTACAGCCACGATGGGCCAAACGGCAGCCTTCTGCGCTGTAACAATTCTTTGATTCTGTGAAATGGTTGTCCAGGGTTTTTTGGCACATGGCAGAAAATGGAAGTGCATTTGAAGTATGTGCTGCATTGCTTTGAAACCTACTTGTGACTTTTACTTTTGCTGTTGCCAACTACTTTGTGCTATTTGTATAGAGTTACCATTTTGCAAGCACTATGGGTTTCCCATGGGGAATTTGCTTGTCTTTTTTTGATTTTTTTTATATAAAGAGTGGGTGCAATGGAAGGAAGTCAGACAGCACTGAGGCTTGCACTCCTGCACCAAAACATGCAGGAAGTGCACATGACTGCATTTATCTGCATATTGAGAAGGTTGCTGTTTAAAGTTGTGCAACCTGACCGAAACCCAACTGTCAGTGGGTTTTGAGGTCGCATTTGCTCTTGATTAAGCTGTATGGGGCAATTCCAGCCACTGGCGAATATTTGATGGAGCTAGCAACTTCATCTGCTTCCTCAGACCATCAGGAGCTGTAATTTTAGTGTGGTGGTGTTCCCTAAGGTTGGTTTGCACCCATCTGCCCAAATGTGCTTCCTTGCTTAATGCTACAGCCTGTCAACAGAGAAGGATTCCATGTCCAAGCATGTTGGTGTTCACTGACTGAAACTAGTGCTCTTTTGCAGCCTCAACACTTCTTTGAGTTTCCCCCAGGACAATTCCCACAAATTTGTGCACCAGAGTCATTGCAAAGTTCCTTACTTGTGCAAAAGCCAAAGATTTGTGTACTTCCCCAAAGGTGAGGGGAACCCACATGTCCAGTATAGCCTCAGCTCAGTGTGTGGCAGCATAAAATGACCATCAATCACCTGATAGAGGTGAGTGTTGCCACTGAGCCAAGGCTGACATTCCCTTGAGTCAATATTCCAGGTTCAAGTCCAATTCCAGAGACTTGAGCACATAGTTCAGGCTGACACCAGTTCTAGTACAAAGGTCGGAGGTGCCATCTTTCAAGATGTAACGGTAAACCGAGGCCCTGCCTTCCCTTTTGGATAGATATAAAAGATCCCATGGCACTATCTCAAAGAAGAGCAGGAGAGTTATCGCCGGCACAAAAACAAAAATACCTGGGAAAACTCAGCAGGTCTGGCAGCATCTGCAGAAAGGAGCACAGTTAACGTTTCGAGTCCGTATGACTCTTCAACAGAACTAAGTAAAAATAGAAGAGAGGTGAAATATAAGCTGGTTTAAGGGGGGGTGGGACAAGTAGAGCTGGATAAAGGGCAAGTGATAGGTGGAGATAACCAAAAGATGTCACAGACAAAAGGTCAAAGAGGTGTTGAAGGTGGTGATATTATCGAAGGAATGTGCTAATTAAGGGTAGAAAGCAGGACAAGCAAGGTACAGATAGCCCGAGTGGGGGTGGGGTGAAGGAATCAAAATAGGCTAAAAGGTAGAGATAAAACAATGGATGGAAATACATTTAAAAATAATGGAAATAGGTGGGTAAAGAAAAATCTATATAAATTATTGGAAAAAAAGGGGGTGGGGATGGAGGAGAGAGTTCATGATCTAACATTGTTGAACTCCATATTCAGTTCGGAAGGCTGTAAAGTGCCTAGTCGGAAGATGAGGTGCTGTTCCTCCAGTTTGCGTTGAGCTTCACTGGAACAATGCAGCAAGCCAAGGACGGACATGTGGGCATGAGAGCAGGGTGGAGTGTTGAAATGGCAAGCGACAGGGAGGTCTGGGTAATGCTTGCGGACAGACCGAAGGTGTTCTGCAAAGCGGTCACCCAGTCTGCGTTTGGTCTCTCCAATGTAGAGGAAACCGCATTGGGAGCAACGAATGCAGTAGACTAAATTGAGGGAAGTGCAAGTGAAATGCTGCTTCACTTGAAAGGAGTGTTTGGGCCCTTGGACACTGAGGAGAGGGGAAGTAAAGGGGCAGGTGTTGCACCTTCTGCGGTTGCATGGGAAGGTGCTGTGGGAGGGGGTTGAGGTGTAGGGGGTGATGGAGGAGTGGACCAGGGTGTCCTGGAGGGAACGATCCCTGCGGAATGCCGCCAGGGGGGGTGAAGGGAAGATGTGTTTGCTGGTGGCATCATGCTGGAGTTGGCAGAAATGGTGGAGGATGATCCTTTGAATGCGGAGGCTGATGGGGTGATAAGTGAGGACAAGGGGGACCCTATCGTGTTTCTGGGAGGGAGAAGGTGTGAGGGCGGATGTGCGGGAGATGGGCCGGACACGGTTGAGGGCCCTGTCAACCACCGTGGGTGGAAAACCTTGGTTAAGTAAGGAGGACATGTCAGAGGAACTGTTTTTGAAAGTGGCATCATCAGAACAGATGCGACGGAGGCGAAGGAACTGAGAGAATGGGATGGAGTGTCCTGCCAATACTTATCCCTCAACCGGCGTCACTTTTTAAAAAAAAAACAGATGTTCTGGATCATTATTTCATTGCACAGTAAGCTCCCACAAATGGCATAGATTGGCAGCTGTGTTTCCTACATTTCAACAGTAGCTATGCTGCAAAGGTACTTCGCAAAGCACTTTGTGGCCCATGATGTTCTGAAGTGCAGATATAAGCGCAAGTCTCTCTGTTATTACCAAATCTTCCTCTGACTCTCCTTAACCACAGTGTGTCATTTTTCCTGTGCTCTTGTCTTATCTTACTGAAGCTTTTATCCATTTCTCTATCTAGCCTCTTAACTCGTGGTTTTCTGTTCTGTGTCCTTTTTAGGCCAGTTTTTCTGTTGTTTCACATCTTGGTTAGCACTCATCTTTCATCATCCTTCCTGCCATGAGCTCTCTGCTTGCACCTAGCTACTTTTTTTTTGAAGGCCTGTTGGCCTGGCATGCTTTGTTAAATTAGGTTATGATCGGTCAGGAAATGAGATTTCAGTTTCATGCACCCTTTGCTTTCATGTCATATTCCCTGGAATTGACCTGCCAGAGTAACACTCTAGATAATTCAAGACAGTGTGAGTGGCAGACTATATAACCGAGTATAGTTTCTTTAATGTTGCCTCTTCACAAAGCAATTCTCAACCCATCCCAGCCTCGAGTGATGCAATTGAGATCAGGGCTTACGGTGAGCTTTTTGAAAGTAGACAACTTGTGTTCAGAATCGTTTATACCACTGTAGTGACAGCATCAGTATTTCTCAAAACAGCATCCTTTGAATTTCCACAGTGACTCACCACTGCAATAATGCATAGGTGCATCTAGAGCTAGTTGGTGACTTGCCCACGATACCCAATGCTCTGCTTTGCTTAAAACATGTGCCAGTTCTGGAGCTACATGGCACACCATCTTTAAAAAGGAAGAAAGAGTTCTGAAGAGTCTTACGGACTCACATGTTAACTGTTTCTCTCTCCGGCATTTTCTGTTTTTATTTCAGATTTCCAGCACCTGCAGTATTTTGCTTTTACCTTTGAAATGTAGTTACTGTTCTAAAGAGCGTAATATGGAAGTAGTGGTGTAGTGACAATGTTACTAGACTAGTAAGCCTGAGTTCTGGACTAATGAGTGGAAGATGTGAGTTTAAATCCCACCATGACAGCTGGGGAGTTTAGATTCAATTTTTTAATCATCATTGCCATCATCGGCTCTCCCTCGATTGGTGGACGGCATCTACTCAGGGTTGCGAGTTTCTGTTGTGGGTCTTCATGTGACTGAAAAGGCCGATTCTCAAGCTGCAGACCTTGAGCCACCTGGGGCTAGGATGCCCCATGAGGTAATGGGATCCTGAGTGCAGGATTTGCTCCCTTTTTGCTGTCACTCTGCCTCATTAAGCCTTTGGGACTCCAAGCATGATACAGCTTGATGGATAAGTTGTTGCCATTTTGATCGAGTGGTAGCAAGCTCCTCCCAGTCATTAATGTCAATGCTATCCCACGCTTTACAGAGAACTTCAGAATAAATCTGGAATGAACTCCTAGTCTTGATAATGATCGTGAAATGACCAATTTGTCATAAAACCCCATCTAGTTCACTAATGTCCTTTAGGGAAGGAAATCTGCTGTCCTTACCTGGTCTGGTTACATGTGACTCCAGATCCACAGCAATGTTGTTGACTCTTAACTGCCCTCTGAAATGGTCCAGCAAGCCACTCAGTTGTATCAAAAATCAAAATCACTGCAGAAAAATTGAATAAGAAAACTAGGTGGATCACCTGACATTGACTTAGTGGGTTTTGTAAGATAGACCCCAGTACAAAAGTAGGGAGGTCATGTTGGAGTTGTATAGAACCTTGGTGAGGCCACAGCTGGAGTACTGTGTGCAGTTCTGGTCGCCACATTATAGGAAGGATGTGATTGCACTGGAGGGGGTGCAGAGGAGATTCACCAGGATGTTGCCTGGGATGAAACATTTAAGTTATGAAGAGACGTTGGATGGACTTGGGTTGTTTTTGTTGGAGTAGAGAAGACTGAGGGGCGACCTGATCGAGGTGTACAAGATTGAGGGGCATGGACAGGGTGGATAGGGAGCAGCTGTTCCCCTTAGTTGAAGGGTCAGTCACGAGGGGACATAAGTTCAAGGTGAGGGGCAGGAGGTTTAGGGGAGATGTGAGGAAAAGCTTTTTTTACCCAGAGGGTGGTGACAGTCTGGAATGCACTGCCTGGGAGTGTGGTGGAGGCGGGTTGCCTCACATCCTTTAAAAAGTACCTGGATGAGCACTTGGCAAATCATAACATTCAAGGCTATGGGCCAAGTGCTGGTAAATGGGATTAGATAGGTAGGTCAGGTGTTTCTCACGTGTCGGTGCAGACTCGATGGGCCGAAGGGCCTCTTCTGCACTCAGCGATTCTGTAATATGTGCACCCAGCAGCCAAAGCTTCTTGCCAGGCAAACCAATTCCTGCAATTACCTAACATAGCGCATTGCCTTCTAACATGGCACCTCTGCAACAGGCAAGTTTAGCCAATCATTAAACTGCTTGATGCTGGACAAGTATCAGTGTGTACTCAGCCCTTACTGAGTTATTTAATAATTGACAGCTTTGGGCTAGCTTCCAAGCACTCAAAAGAATCCTGAGTGAGTCATTTTACACAGTCCATCTATTGTACTGCACACAATGCAAAAGAAGCTCATTTCCTGGAACAGTTGTGAGCAACCTGCAAAGAAACAACAACCATTTGCATTTATGTAGCACCTTTTAACAGTCAAAATGTCCCTAAGGCATATCACAGGAGTGTAATCGGGCAATAATTTGACACCAGTCCACATAATGAGATATCTGGACAGGTGACAAAAACTTCCTCAAAGGGGTAGGTTTTAAGAAGCGTTGTAAAGGCAGAGAGGTTTAGGGAGGGAATTCCAGAGCTTAGGGCCCGGGCAGCTGAAAACAAGCTACCAGTGGTGGAGCGATGAAAATTGGAGTTGCTCAAGAGACCAGAATTAGAGGAGGGCCGGGATCTTAGAGTGTTATCGAACTGGAAGATGTTAGTTATGTCACCATGTTGGTCACAAGTGAAGGTGTGCCTTCCAGCAGAGGCTAGGAGAACAATTCCTGTGTACACTATTTGTGGAAAAATGATAAACTCCTTTATGAAGAATTGATTTAGGGTTTCATAACAAAAAATTCACCAAGAAAATCTTGCTCACTAGCAGCCTGCACTGTTGGTGATGTAGTGGTAATGTCACTGGACTGATAATCTCATGACCCAGGCTAATGCTCTGGGGACACGGGTTCAAATCCCACCACAGCAGCAGGTTGAATTTAAATTCAATTAATAAATCTTGAAAATTAAAAAAGGAGTGGTGACCCAGACCCACAGCAATGTGGCTGACTCTTAACTGCCCTCTGAAATGGCTGAGCAAGCCACTCAGTTCAAGGGCAATTAGGGATGGGCAACAAATGCTGGCCTTGCCAGTGACACCCAAGTCCCATGAAAGAGTAAAGAAAAAATATATTTTGTGTATATATGATATATAGACACACTGTATTTTTTTATTGGGGTGGGGGCTATAATGTTTATATAATATAATCTTTACATATTAATACTCTTTACATATTTAATCTCAAGTATCAGGAAGCTTTAACCCATTTGCTTCCAATATTATTTAAAATGCAGGTAGGCAAATGGGTTGTTATAATGCAGCCATAAACTTATGTGTGGGTTCAGTGTCTGTGGGAGGACAGTCATTTCTGTCTTACGATCTTGCCATGTGTAAGATACAAACTTCGACTGCACCAGCCATAATGGAACTGCCTGGTCCACTCCCAGCATACACAACTCGGAGCCTTATTGTTCCCAAAGCAAACAACTTTGTCAATTAAACCCTATAACGTTAAGTCACCATGCCTCACAGAGTGATTGATGGCTTGCTAAATGAGCTGTGAGGCTTCATGCCAAGTCATTTATGATCACACATGAGCTGCTGTTCATGAGGTAGATGAGGCAACTCCAGAATACACAGCTATTATATTACATTATTGCTTAAACTGGGTTCACAATCTTTAATTTTATGTAATTAGCACAGTTAGTTATGAAATGTTTCTGTATAAAAAAATTATAACTTGGGCATTGCAGTTTTTGTTTCTAGAATCCAGATGAGATTGAGAGAAATTGAAATCTTCGCATTCTCTAAAGAGCAGTGTGAAGGTGACTGAGTAACATTGAGTAACATTAAGAATGGGCAATTGAGGGACTCTAGCATCCTTCCTGGCCAGGTATAGTGATGGGTGCAATAAGCCTGCATCTCCCTGTCAAACATGCTGGTGGGACAAATGTGACCGATTCACCCATGTCACACACTTACATTGACCTGTCCCATTGACGAGAGTGCGGAGGTTCCTCAAAAACATCTTAAGTACAGCTGGACAGCCTTTCATCTCTAGAGGGAATTTTCCCAGCATCGTAGAGGCAGGCTTCAAGGCAGCCGGGTGGGGGAAATCGGGAAAAATGGCAGTGGGCCTGTTCCCCAAGAAGTTCCTGCCTCTTCTTGCTTTTCCCAGGGTTGTGTATGCTATCGCCAAGCTGCTCAGCAGTGGCGGGAGACAAATGGACTTGCTATCGAGGTGGCTAACAAACATTTTCCCGGAACAATGGTGTTTTACCAGAGGCACAGTGAACCCAAGCATAGTCTGGACTTCAGCAACTCAGAATGAAGTGAGAACACAGTAGGAACCCATTGAGGTCTGATAATGACAGGCACTCAGTACGATCAAGGGAGAAAGAGGCACGGCTGAGGTCAGCTGTAGGCAGAGGCAATGCCATTACAGGACAGGCTCATTAATAACGGTGGCTACTGATAGTGTTTGGGAGAAAGATATTGCCGAAGCCTCCTGCAGCATATTCTGCCAATTCAACAGGGTGACAGAACCTTGTGTATTTGAGGCTTCACAGGGGCATGGGTTCCACCTATTCGGACGTCGGTGGATCTGGTGGAGCAGCAGTAAGACCCACCTCAGCAGCCACAGGTGGAGGAATGGCAACAGGAGGAGGGGCGGCCGTTGCAGCAAGTAATGCGCCCATATGCAGAGGGATTGGCCAAGGTCCAGGAGATAGAAGAAGGTGCTACCCTCAGCGCAGGGTCGACAGGCGGAGGGCCAGGTTCCTGGATCCGTCACAGCACCAGTGTCTGAGTAGGTTGCGGCTCTCATGGCTGGTGATCACAGACTTCTGTGTCCTAATAGAGGAGTGCCTGAGGGCAGAAAGAGTGATTGGCCATCTATTTCCCTTGGTGGTCAAGGTAACCGTGGCAATGAATTTGTGTGTGTCTGGATAGGGTGTGGCTACTGACACCTGCAGGGTCTCGCAATCAGCCGCCCATAACTACACTGCAAGGGAACAGCTGTCTCGAAGCCAGGGCAGCAGATTACATCAGCTTCCAGTCAGATACGGCCAGTCAAACCCAGAGGATTATCTGCTCCGCCTGCATGCAGGATTTTGTCAGATGCAGGGCTTGATAGACTGCAGTCTTACCCATGTGGCCGGTGGGGTGGGGGTGCTAGTAGGAGATGGTGGCATTGTGGTGATGTTACTGGGTTAGTAATCCAGAGGCCCAAGCTAATGCTCAGGGGACATGGGTTCAAATCCCACAACAGCAGCTGGTGGAATTTAAATTCAATTAATAAAATCTGGAGTTGAAAACTAGTCTCAGTAGTGGTAACCATGAAACTATCATCGATTGTTGTAAAAAGCCATCTGGTTCACTAATGCCTGTTCAGGAAGGAAATCTGCTGTCCTTACCTGGTCTGGCCAACATGTGACTCCAGATCCACAGCAATGTGGTTGATTCTTTCGTGGGATGTGGGTGTTGTTGGCTGGGCCACCATTTGTTGCCCATCCCTAATTGCCCTTGAGAAGGTGGTGGTGAACTGCTGCAGTCCATGTGGTGCAGGTACACCCTGTTAGTAAGGGAGTTCCAGAATTGTTTTTTTTTGTCAGTTTCTTTGAACATTTCTCTTTTTCAGAGATAAAAAGATTGAAAATGGGAAAAAAGGCTGTTTAGCTGGCTGTCAAGCATCATCCAATTGGTTAATGAGTCTTTTTGCTTTCCAATTGGTGCAGGGAGGCAGTGCGTCACGAGGATGGATGTGTTGGCTGACTAATGCCTGGGAGTGTGGGGGCAAGTCATGTGATGGAACCTCCAGGAATACATTTAATCACAGTTGGTGACCCTAAATGGTCCTGACATCTGAAAAAGAAACTCAGTCGAGAAAATTCTGCCCTTTAGTTCTCTTCCTCTTCATCATATCCTTTCTTGTTTCCCACTCCCTTCAGTGTTGCTGCTGCCCTGCAGTGTAGGCCTCAGGCCTCTCAGTACAGTTCTCAAGGAAATTAAGTGGTTAGGTAGTGCTCTCCATCAATTGGCTGATAGTTATCAGGTTATGCTGTTTTTGAGTTTTGATTGGTCTATTCTGTACTGCAATAGATCCTTGATTGGATGAGATATATTTTGTGTGGTACATCTCTGTAACAAGAATCTCCTAAAGACAGAAATTCTGACCGGTTTCATTGACAAAAGTTTAATCTGCAATTTAGACAAGCTAATGCCTACCTAAAAATGGTGCACACGTGAATGGTGTATAAGTGCAGTTAGTGCTCGGATCTGAATTTGAAAATAGGAACTTCTATCCTTCAGTTCCCCTTTGAACCACAAAAATAATTCCCTTTTGTGAATGACACTATTAACTGGTTATGGGATTACAATAGTTTTCTTAGTCAATAGTATAACTAGGCTTTTGTATTAAAAATGATAATTCCCTGGTGGTTTACTGGTTAACCACACTGCCAAATGCAGCATTGTGGTATATAAAGATTTGCATTTATATAGTGGTTTTCACAAACTCAGGATGTTCCAAAGTGCTTTACAGCCAATGAAGTACTTCTGAAGTGTGGTCACTGCTGTAATGTAGGAAACGCACCAGCCAAGTTGCACACAGCAAGATCCCACAAACAGCAATGGAATAATGGCCAGGTAATTTGCTTTAGTGGTGTGGTTGAGGGATAAATATTGACCGGGGATAACTCCCCTGATCTCCTTTGCAATTGTGCCGTGGGACTTTTTACATCCACCTCAAAGAAAAGATGGGATTTTGTTGAAAGCCTCATCCAAAGGGCAGCACTTCCAACAATGCAGTACTCCCTCAGTGCTACACTGGAGATTCAACTTAGATTTTTGCACTCAAACCTTATGGAGTAGGACTTGATCCCATGATGCTCTGAAATAAGAGGCAAAAGTGTAACCAACTGCACCACAGTTCATAGCAACCTTAAAAGCCCCAAGCTCAATTCCTGGCTTATCTGGCACAAACTGATCTCAGCTATGGCTTCTCTAACTGGTTTTAGTGTCTATGGGCCAGAGGGAAAGGGAATGAAATCAGCCAGGGTTCCTGTTTTGTGTACGGAGGTTGGGTGAGGACAGTATCAGTCTTTTGTTATGGCACAGCCGATGGTAAATGCTGAGTTGTTCAAATCTCAAAGGGAAACTTGAAACAACTACCATAACTTGTTTTACAATTCGTATAAATTTTGGGATGCATGCCTTGAATTCAGCAGTAATAAGACCACCAAGTCTTATAGGTTTTTACAAACATTTATTTATTAAACATTTATTAACAAGAAACATGATTTTTAAGCACTTAGCCTCAGGGAGATGAGTGCGCTCTTTCATGCGCATGCGCGAAAGAGCGCATTCTCGATTTTAGGAATCCCCCGCCCGCACAGGGAGCGCATAGCACTTTGGTGCGGACGTCACGCTGGGCGGGCATTAATTGGCCCGCCCACATAAAATGGCGCCGCGCCTCTGATCGGGGGCGCCGATTGGAAACACACCCGCACGTGGCCGCCCATCAACTTCCCCCCCCCAACGGGGGGAAAATTCAGCCCATAGGTTTGAAAAGACCCAGGCAAAGAAACATGATACCCTGAACAAGTCGAATTCAAAGTGAGTTTTCTTAACTTCAGTTCTTTGAAAACAGCAGCTTGAGGCATAGATGCTGAAGGCTCTTCACACTTGTAAGATCTTAAAAATGCCTACCCTTACACACAACCTTCGCTCTTTTATACATATTTTCCCCATTGAATGCAAATCCCCATTTTTTCACTATGTTTTTGGACTTTACCCTTCTAATAATAAAAATCTCTCATAGTACTACGTTTTGCCAGTAATCTTTGGGAAAAATAAACACACTGTTTCTAAACTTCACCTGGCTAGGTGACACATTTCACCCCTCCTTTGAAAACAATCTAGTCTGGTTTACTTAAAATGCAAATGTTCTTTTACACCTTACATTCTAAACATACCCCATGTTTACCATGTTTACATCAAAGCCTTCAGACCAGCTGCCTTTAATCCAATTAAGTCGCACACACATAGACACACACACACACACATACACACGTATAGACACAGATATAACTATTTTACAATAAATTCCAATAACATTATGAGAATGATTATATCTTCTTGACACTTTGCTACAATGCCTTATGTTATCAAATGGCCTGCCAACATTCACCATCTAGGCACACGCATGAAGAACGCCAGTTTGGATCGGGGCAGGGGTACAGTGGGCACCATAGCACCTGTCCCACAGCAAGAGTCTGTGCCTTCAGAGAGGAGGGGATTTCTTTTTTGAATGTAGACAGTACCTAAGTACAAAGCTGTAACGTAACTGTCACGACCACATAAAAGATGTTTCCTCAAAGTGGTCCATGTGCTAAGAATTTGTGTGTGTATGTAGCCCTCATTTAATTTATGAGTGGTACAATTTAAAAATAACCCAGCAGACAAGCTTTAGTCTTAAACAAAGTCAAGGTTAGTTTATTACAAAACTACTGCTGAAAGTTGCTTAAGTAAAAATGATAAAGTTAGTAACTGAAATACAGTTACAAAAATTAAAATGCTGATAAAGAAAAAAAAGATACTTAAAGATGAGATTTCAAATCAGTCTCTGTGAGATATCGTTGCGGGCCTGTTGCTTGAGTTCCTTCTTTCTGAAGTGAAGGAGTTGAAACTTGAGGTTTGGTTTAGCAGCTGCGATAGCTTCTTCAGTTATCTAGTCAGTGTTTGCCTTTTTCAGGTGGACTCAGCAGGTCAAGCAGGCTTTGGGAGAGAGAAAAGGTTTCTTGTTCCTCACTAGTTCTGCGGTTATGACATTTGATGATTGCCTGGACTCTTCCAGCAGAACAGCAGTAGATCTCTTAATACCTTTCTCTTTGACTCCCGGTGGCAGAGAGAAAACCCCTCTCGGAGCTCTTCCTGGGGATTCTGCACCCTGCCTCCCAAGGTGGCTTTTTACAGCCTCCTTTATAGAGTTCAAAAAACATAAAAATGGCTGCTAAGTTAATTTTCAGAGTCTTTATTTCACCAGGCAAAGAGCATTGTGGTCCTTTGAAGCCCCTTCCTGTCTCCTGTTCTCTCAGATGTAAAAGAGTTTTTCACACCCTTTAGAAGATTCAGTGGACATCTCTGGAGGAGTCTTTTGCATTTTAATGACTCCTCGTAGCCAGCTCTAGAGATATGAGTCTGACAAGGTTTGAACAAACATAGAAAAGTGCATGTTGTCTATCTGTACTTCCATTTTGAAAAAGGCTTTTAAACTCAATGGAAAGAATTGAAAACAGAAATGTACCTTTGAAACAGTTGTCCTTAAAATCTCTAATATCATAATTACACATTCATGACAATAATCACATCTCAGACTGCTTCGTTTACCTTACCTGTTGGATGCTCAGCTACAAGTGCTGCTCCTGCCTCAAAATGCTCAGAGGGTAGGTTGCAATGACTGCGCTTGTATTCCTGTGAGTATTGAAGCCTAAGGAATGATCTAATTGATTAAGATGACTAAAGGGTTTGATAAGATAGATAGAGAGAAACGATTTCCTCTGGAAAACGGAGTCCTGAACAAGGGGGCAGAACCTTAAAATTGGAGCCAGGCCATTCAGGGGTGATGTCAGGAAGCACTTCTTCACACAAAGGGGAGTGGAAGTCTAAAAGGTTTCTTCTTCAAAAGGCTGTGGAAGCTTAGGGATAATTGGAGCTTTCAAGACGAAGTCATTTAGATTTTTGATGTTATTAAGATATTAAGGGATATGGAGCTAAGGTGGGTAATTAATATTGAGGCACACGTCAGCCATGATCTAACTGAATGGCAGAAACAACTCAAAGGGCTCAATGGCCTCCTCCCATTCCTATGTTCCTCAAGTGATAGTCATCTTCTCACACAGTTGGAGGCAGTTGTCAATGGCATCTCCAAACTGGTATTATCCTTGACCTCCATACTATTAAGAAGTCTTTAGATGAGCACTTGAAATGCCATAGCATACAGGGCTATGGGCCAAGTGTTGGAAAATGGGATTAAAATAGATAGGTGCTTGATGACTGACACGGACATGATAGGCCAAAGGGCCTGTTTCTGTGCTGCACAACTCTATGGGCAGAATTTTACGGCCCCGTTTCAGCGGGGACGGGGCTGTAAAATGCGGCAGGCAGTTATAAATCCCATTGACGACAGCGTGAACGTAAAATCCCGCTGTCGTAAAATTCTGCCCCATGACTCTTTGACCTCTGGAGGAATGGAAGGAAGGCTGGCCAAATATGGTTTGGGCATCACTCAAGGAAAGTTCCCAGCTATTTGAGGGGATGTCCTTGGTCAAAAATGAAGAAACGTCATATGCATACTTAGTTTCGAGTTAGAGTTTTGAGTTTTCCATGACATATATGGATCAAATTCCAGAGGCTGGGAGTCTGGGGTAGGGTTACAGGTAGGATGCATGGTGACAGGATGCTCCGGTCATCATGAGGTGTGGGAAGGGCTTGATGAACCAGCTGAAATTTACCTGCCTGTCCATTTCCAGGCATTCCTATTTCCAACACTTAGCTGGGTTTTCCGATTTCTGCAATGTTAACATGGGTGCGAAAAAACGAGTGCAATCCACAGCCAGTTAAAGCAGACAGAATAGAAGTTGCTCTACAATTAAGTGGAGCTCCCCTGAAATCATCAAATTACAGAGTTGGGACTGAAAGCATTCAAAGTGACATGCTGCACTGTCACCAGATAGATAAGCAGGAATGATATCATACGCTGCTTTGAATTTTAACGTAACTCATGCTTTTTCAGCCTTGACCCAAAACAACTAAATCAGTATTTACAAAAGAAAAATTCTGAAGATAAGCAGTTGGGCTGGTGACTGGGCTGAAAAAGTATGTCACGCTGCTCCCAGCAAGGATGAAACTGGGATTACAGGAAACAATTTGGCTACAGCCTTCTGGCGTTGCCACGTTTTGTTTTTCTATCTGCTGAGGGACTAGGGAAAACTCTAATGAGGCCCACAGTGTAGAATGAGAAGATAAAGTTCTTGAGAAAGTTCATGGTTATATGGCAAATAGGGTTTTTTGACCCTGGTTATTGTCTCAGGAAATTCTGCTGCTCATGTCTTAACTCACAGCAAGTCACATTCCCCTATCACCTCTGTACTCGCTGGCCTACAAATTGGCTCCTGGTCAAGCAATGTCTTGATTTTAAAATTCTCATCTATGTTTTCAAATCCCTCCATGACCTCACCCCTCCCTATCTCTGTAATCTCCTCCAGCTCCACAACCCTCCGAGATTTTTGCGCTCCTCTAATTCTGGCTTCTTGAGCACTCCTGATTTCCATCGCTCCACCATTGGCAGCTGTGCTTGCTAGGGTTGCCAACTGTGATTGACTGAATTCCTGGAGGTTTCATCACATGACTTACCCCCACACTCCAGCCATTAGTTGGCCAACACATCCATCCTTGTGGTATACTGCTTTCCTACACCAATTGGAAAGCAAAAAGACTCTACCCAATTGGATGATGCTTGACTGTTAGCCAAACAGCCTTTTTCCCCCCCCCCGTTTTCAATCTTTTTATAACTGGTAAAGAGAAATGTTCAAAGAAAATTACAAATTAACAATCGTTTTTTAATATTTCTATGATTTTTCACCAGGATTGCACACAGCAGTGTCCTGGAGATCGATCTTCAATTTCTGGAGACTCCAGGACAATCCTGGAGGGTTGGCAACCCTAGTACTTTCAGCTGCTGAGGCCCCAAGCTCTGGAATACCCTCCCTATACCTCTCCAGCTCTCTACCCCGCTTTCCTCCTTCAAGACACTCCTTAAAACCTACCTCTTTGACCAAGCTTATGATCATCCGACCTAATATCTTCATCTGTAGGGCGGTGTCCTATTTTGATTTATAATGCCCCTATGAGGGTGCCTTGGGATGTTATCACATTAAAGGTGCTACATGAATATAAGTTGTTGTTGGTGAAGGGAGGTAAGGAGGTTCACAGTCTAAAGGTCCTGGCAATGAATGATTTAGAGCAGGAGTGTGGAATTTTAACTTCAACACAGAGAGAGCACAGGGAGGATGTAGGGCATGACTGGTTGGGCACCTAGCAGGTGCGAAAGCAGAAAACTTCAGAGAAGCTTAGTGACAGATAAAATAGGAGTAAGAAGGGTTAGCGGGGAAACACCATGATCAAGAAGATGCTTCGCTAAGGGCAAGGGCAGCCCATTGCTGATGCCTGCAGTGTGAGGTGTTTACACCATGACGGACCTTCTGAATGCACACATACCTGGAGATCAGTGTGTCAGTAAGGTAACTTCAACCAACCACCCCGGCATCCTCGGTTTCCAGGAGATAAGGGGGGGTGGGGGAATGAACATCACCACCTTGCAGTAGGCCAAGAAAACATTTACACTGGGTGAAGACTGATTTGAAATAGATAGGGAATGAAATGTTTCATGTATGTGTGTGAGATATGCAGCCCAGTAGGAATTTTGTGGAGTAAACCAATGTAGGGTTGCGCTTTAGGATAACTGCTCTAGATGAGCAGCAACATGCTACTTACAAGTTTGTAGTCAAAGATTAAAATTTCACATACCATAAGAAATTCCTTGTTTTAAAAAAAAAAATCAACCCTCAAGATTCAAGCACTCCTTGTTCAAATTTGCTGTCACCAATCTAGCACAGGGCTAAGAGAGAACAGACATGGGTTCACTTTCGGTCACTGCAATACTTAGTTCCTCAAAATATCATTCTAACCTCCCCCAACCAGGAGTTACAGCTGATTGACTGAGAGTTTAAATGGAAGCTTTGTCCTGCCATTAGATGCTCATTAGGCACAGTATAAAGTGGCCCCCAAACTGGGATGGGAGGCCTGAGGATTTTTATGGATGGATTAGCTAAGAATGGTCTACATCATCGGTCCTGGTTTAAAGTTTGTGATTTGTAGAATGGACATCTTGCACTGTTGCATTCTGTGAGGTATTAATGTTTCCTGCAGAAATGTTTTAACTTCTTCCTCTTTCAGTCATTTTTTTTTTGAATGTTTGATTGTGGTACTTGCCCAGTCTCTATTTAAATGTTCTTTGTGATCAGTTGCTTTGAAGATTGCATCTTCTCGAGTTTTAGCCACTTCCTGTTTCATATACAGTTCAACTACCCTTGTATGTCAATGCATGTCTAAGTGTGATATTGAGCTGTCCAGAGCAGACCTCAAGCTTTGTTACATATTGGGAGGCTCTTGCAAGAAAAATAGACACCAAATTGGCCAATTCACCTGCTTAATAATGTCCTTGCACACCACACATGCCCATAACATGTGAATACATTACATTGCTTTCCCCTTTTTAATAAACAATTTCCTGGCTCACTAACTATACAACTTCAACTGTGACAAGCAAATAAACAAATCTTGTTGAATATGCACAACTGACATGATTACAACTGACTTTTTTCCTCTAAACCATATCTACAAATCAAGTTTAGCAACTGGCTTATGAAGCCTTCCTGATCTACTTGCAGGTCACGGAGGAGAGTCAGACTTTGGACTGTTTGGTTTCGGGTCAGTACACACAGAAGACTTGATTCCTTCTCGGAACTTGATCAGTTCAGACTTCAGTGTCCGAAGTACCAAGTAGATCGTGCTCATGCTTTGGTTCATTCGATCACTGGGATCATGTGATCTTACATGGTAATTTCTCACCTTAGAATCAATTTCAACTAAGTGTCTTTTAGTTCCGCAAACCTCCACTACGTTTTACACATTCCACTTGTGTGACTTGTGAGCACAAACAAGCTCATTTTGCCTGAAACTGTGTTCTCTTTCATTTACAAAAACAGAATTACCTGGAAAAACTCAGCAGGTCTGGCAGCATCGGTGGAGAAGAAATCAGTCAACGTTTCGAGTCTTCATGACCCTTCGGCAGAACTGAAGCATAGTTAGGAGAAAGATGAAATATAAGCTGGTTTAAGGTGGGGGGGGCGGGGGGAGAGAGAGAAGTTGAGGGTGTGGTGATTGTGGAGATAAGCAAGCAGTGATAGGAGCAGATAATCAAAAGATGTTACAGACAAAACGATCAAAGAGGTGTTGAAGGTGGTGATATTGTCTAAGAAAAGTGCTAATTAAGAATGGAAGACAGGACACTCAAGGTACAGCTCTAGTGGGGGTGGGGTGGAAAGACTGACAGGGCATTACAGGTATAGATTTAAAAATAATGGAAATAGGTGGGGAAAGAAAAATCTATATAAATTATTGGAAAAATCAAAAGGGAAGGGGAAGAAACGGAAAGGGGGTGGGGATGGGGGAGGGAGTTTAAGATCTAAAGTTGTTGAATTCAATATTCAGCCCGGAAGGCTGTAAAGTGCCTAGTCGGAAGATGAGGTGCTGTTCCTCCAGTTTGCGTTGGACTTCACTGGAACAATGCAGCAAGCCAAGGACAGACATGTGGGCAAGAGAACAGGGTGGAGTGTTAAAATGGCAAGCGACAAGGAGGTTTGGGTCATTCTTGCGGACAGACCGCAGGTGTTCTGCAAAGCGGTCGCCCAGTTTGCGTTTGGTCTCTCCAATGTAGAGGAGACCGCATTGGGAGCAACGAATGCAGTAGACTAAGTTAGGGGAAATGCAAGTGAAATGCTGCTTCACTTGAAAGGAGTGTTTGGGCCCTTGGACGGTGAGGAGAGAGGAAGTGAAGGGGCTTCTCCTCCTTCCCAGAAACATGATAGGGTCCCCCTTGTCCTCATTTATCACCCCACCAGCCTCCGCATTCAAAGGATCATCCTCCGCCATTTCCGCCAACTCCAGCATGATGCCACCACCAAACACATCTTCCCTTCACCCCCCTTGACGGCATTCCGTAGGGATCGTTCCCTCCGGGACACCCTGGTCCACTCCTCCATCACCCCCTACTCCTCAACACCCACCTATGGCACCTCCCCATGCCCACGCAGAAGATGCAACACCTGCCCCTTCACTTCCTCTCTCCTCACCGTCCAAGGGCCCAAACACTCCTTTCAAGTGAAGCAGCATTTCACTTGCATTTCCCCTAACTTAGTCTACTGCATTCGTTGCTCCCAATGCGGTCTCCTCTACACTGGAGAGACCAAACGCAAACCGGGCAACCGCTTTGCAGAACACCTGCGGTCTGTCCGCAAGAAAGACCCAAACCTCCCTGTCGCTTGCCATTTTAACACTCCACCCTGTTCTCTTGCCCACATGTCTGTCCTTGGCTTGCTGCATTGTTCCAGTGAAGCCCAACGCAAACTGGAGGAACAGCACCTCATCTTCCGACTAGGCACTTTACAGCCTTCTGGGCTGAATATTGAATTCAACAACTTTAGATCTTAAACTCCCTCCCCCATCCCCACCCCCTTTCCGTTTCTTCCCCCTCCCTTTTGTTTTTTCCAATAATTTATATAGATTTTTCTTTTCCCACCTATTTCCATTATTTTTAAATCTATACCTGTAATGGCCTGTCAGTCTTTCCACCCCACCCCCACTAGAGCTGTACCTTGAGTGTCCTGTCTTCCATTCTTAATTAGCACCTTTCTTAGACAATATCACCACCTTCAACACCGCTTTGATCCTTTTGTCTGTAACATCTTTTGATTATCTGCTCCTATCACTGCTTGCTTATCTCCCCAATCACCACACCCTCAACTTCTCTCTCTCCCCCCGCCCCCCCACCTTAAACCAGCTTATATTTCATCTTTCTCCTAACTATGCTTCAGTTCTGCCGAAGGGTCATGAAGACTCGAAACGTTGACTGATTTCTTCTCCACCGATGCTGCCAGACCTGCTGAGTTTTTCCAGGTAATTCTGTTTCTGATTTGGGTTTCCAGCATCCGCAGTAGCTTTTAGCTTTTTGTTTTTTTCTCTTTCATTTGTTTGTTTCAGACTGACATTTTTGACTGAACTGTTTGTGTTCAACTTTAACAGTCAAGTTTCTGGTAGGACCAGACTCAAACATGTCCTCGACCTTCCCTTCATCAAAAGCTCAGCAGTGTAAACCCTGTAGTGGAATATAGAGTTGTTCCATACTTCAGTAGAAAATCAGCCAGCCAGCCTGTATCATACTGGAACTTAAACACCAGCATTTGTTTCTTGAGTGCTTCTTTAACTATCCTAACAGGTCTTTCATCTGCTTGATGCTGGATAGTAAGGAGGAGTGAGGGTTTGTCTGATACCCTTCATGACATTTTGGAAGCAAGCAGAACAAAACTGAAGGCCACTAAGATAAAAGCAAAATATTGTGGACGCTGGAAATCTGAAGAGTCATATTGGATTTGAAACATTAACTCTGTTTCTCGCTCCACAGATGCTGCCAGACCTGCTGAGTTTTTCAAGCATTTTCTGTTTTTTATTTCAAAATTGAGGGCCGTTAACTGAGACAAGCTCCTCTGGGAATCCATGGTAGGTAAAAATCAACCATAACTCACCCATTGTTCATTGAGTATTGGCGTTTTAACCCATGTGCTTTACTTCAATCCATTTTGAGTGACTATCGATGAGCTCCAAGAAATTTTCATTTCCCTTTTCACAAAAGTCTACATGATCTTTTGAAATGGACAATTCGACCATGACCATCATTATAAAGGAGTTTTTGACAGCTTATTTCTACAATTTGGCAGATGGTACATTTGCTTATCATTGATTGTAGATCATTGTCTAGACCACACCACTAATACTGACATGCTTATGCTATATGAGTGCCATTACAGCAACAATAAGCCATTAAACTGCTATCATGAGTTTAAAGGAGGCGATAGTGTAGTAGTAATGTCACCGAACGAGTAATTTGGAGGCTGAAGCTAATGTTCTGGGGGCAAGGGTTCAAATCCCACCCTGGTAGCTGGTGGAATTTAAATTTAGTTAATGAATCTGGAATCAAAAAGCTAGTTGCAGTAATAGTGGCTTTGAAACCATTGTCAATTGTCATAAAAACCATCTGCTTCACTAATGCCCTTTAGGGAAGGAAATCTGCCATACTTACCTGGTCTGGCCTACATGTGACTCCAGCAAGGTGGTTGATGCTTAAATGCCCTCTGAAATGGCCTAGCAAGCCACACAGTTGTATCAAACCGCGACAAAGTCACAAAAAAGGAATGAAATTGGACGGACCACCTGGGCATCGACCTAGGCACCGGAAGCAACAATGGTAAAACCAGCGCTGTCGACTCTGCAAAGTCCTCCTTACTAACATCTGGGGGCTAGTGCCAAAATTGGGAGAGTTGTCACAAAGACTGGGAGTTCCCAACATCAACTCTGGACCCCATGAAGTCTCATGGCATGAGGTCAAACAGGGGCAAGGAAACCTGCTGATTACCACATACCGCACCCTCCACCCCTCAGCTGATGAATCAGTGCTCCTCGATGTTGAACACCACTTGGAGGAAGCACTCAGAGTGGCTAGGTCACAGAATGTACTCTGGGTGAGGGACTTCAATGTCCATCACCAAGAGTGGCTCAGTAGCACCACTACTGACTGGCCTGGCCGAGTCCTAAAGAACATAGCTGCTAGACTGGGTCAGCAGGTGGTGAGGGAACCAACAAGAGGGAAAATCTACTTGACCTTGCCCTCATTGATCTACATGTTTTAGAGGCATCTGTCCATGACAGTATCGGTAGGAGTGACTACCGCACAGTCCTTGTGGTGATGAGGTCCTGTCTTCACATGAGCACACCCTCTATCGTGTTGTGTGGCACTACCACCGTGCTAAATGAGATAGATTTCGAACAGATCTAGCAACTCAAGACTGGGCATCTAAGAGGGACTGTGGGCCATCAGCAGCAGCAGAATTGTATACAACCACAATCTGTAACCTCATGGCCCGGCGTATCCCCCACTCTACCATTACCATCAAGCCGGGGAATCAGCCTGGTTCAATGAATAGTGCAGGAGAGCATGCCAGGAGCAACACCAGGCATACTTAAAAATGGAGTGTCAACCTGGTGAAGCTATAACACAGGACTACTTGTATGTCAAACAGCATAAGCAGCAAGTGATAGACAGAGCTAAGCAATTCCACAACCAACGGATTAGTTCTAAGCACTGCAGTCCTGCCACATCCAGTTGTGAATGGCAGTGGACAATTAAACAACTCACCGGAGGAGGCGGCTCCACAAATATCCCCATCTTCAATGATGGGGGAGCCCAACACATCAATGCAAAAGATAAGGCTGAAGCATTTGCAACAATTTTCAGCCAGAAGTGCTGAGTGGATGATCCATCTCGGCCTCCTCCAGAGTACCGCAGCATCACAATTGCCAGTCTTCGGCCAATTCAAGTCATTCCACGTGATATCAAGAAACGGCTGAAAGCACTGGATACTGAAAAGACTATGGGCCCTGACAATATTCCGGCAATAGTACTGAAGACTTGTGCTCCAGAACTTGCTGCGCCCCTAGCCAAGCTATTCCAGTACAGCTTCAACACGACATCTATCTGACAATGTGGAAAATTACTCAGGTATGTCCTGTCCACCAAAAGCAGGACAAATCCAACCGAGCCAATTACTGTCCCATCAGTCTACTCTCGATCATCAGTAAAGTAATGGAAGGGGTCATCAACAGTATTATCAAGTGGCATTTGCTTAGCAATAACCTGTTCACTGACGCCCAGTTTGGGTTCCGCCAGGGCCGCTCAGGTCCTGACTTCATTACAGCCTTGGTTCAAACATGGACAAAAGAGCTGAACTCCAGAGATGAGGTGAGAGTGACTGTCCTTGACATCAAAGCAGCACCTGACCGAATGTGGCATCAAGGACCCCTAACAAAACTGAGGGTCAATGGGAATCGGGGGGGGAAACTCTCCACTGATTGGATTCATACCTAGCACAGAGGAAGATGGTTGTGGTTGTTGGAGGTCAATCATCTCAGCTCCAGGACATCACTGCAGGAGTTCCTCAGGGTAGTGTCCTAGGCCTAACCATCTTCAGTTGCTTCATCGATGACCTTCCTTCCATCATAAGGTCAGAAGTAGGAATGTTCGCTGATGATTGCACAATGTTCAGCACTAATCACGACTCCTCAGATACTGAGGTAGCCCGTGTCCAAATGCAGCAAGACCTGGACAATATCCAGGCTTGAGCTGACAAGTGGCGAGTAACATCCACGCCACACAAGTGCCAGGCAATGGCCATCTCCAACAAGAGAGAAGCTAACCATCACTCCTTGACTTTCAATTGCATTACCAGCACTGAATTCCCCACTATCAACATTCTGGGGGGGGGTTACCATTGACCAGAAACTGAACTGGACTAGCCATATAGATATTGTGGCTACAAGAGCAGGTCAAAGGCTAGGAATCCTGCAGTGAGTAACTCACCTCCTGATTCCCCAAAGCCTGTCCACCATCTACAAGGCACAAGTCAGGAGTGTGATGGAATACTCTCCACTTGTCTGGATGAGTGCAGTTCCAACAACACTCAAGAAGCTTGACACCATCCTGGACAAAGCAGCCCGCTTGATTGGCACCCATCCACAAACATTCACTCCCTCCATTACTGACGCACAGTAGCAGCAGTGTGTACCATCTACAAGATGCACTGCAGAAACTCACCAAGGCTCCTTCGACAGCACCTTCCAAACCCATGACCACTACCACCTAGAAGGACAAGGGCGGCAGACACATGGGAACACCACCACCTGGAAGCTCCCCTCCAAGTCACTCACCACCCTGACTTGGAAATATATCACCGTTCCTTCACTGTTGCTGGGTCAAAACCCTGGAACTCCCTCCCTAACAACACTGTGGGTGTACCTACACCACAGGGACTGCAGCAGTTCAAGAAGGCAGCTCACCACCTCCTTTTCAAGAGCAATTAGGGATGGGCAATAAATGCTGGCGTAGCCAGCAACGCCCACATCCCATGAACGAATAAAAGTCATATCTGTCAGGATATGGTTTAATGCGAGAGAATGCCACACTGGGATACAGTTCCAGGTTGGGTTATGGTTCCATATTAGGACTCTTTTTTCTGGTTGCTGCCTCCAAGTCATAACTGCCTCACAGCCCATTTGTCATTGCTGACTCCCACAAGGTCCCTCAAGAGCAGCCGTATACAGGAGGCATTCGTGTGCCCCCATCGTGGGTCGATGGGCTGCCACCAACATTAGGGTTGTGCTTGTCTCTATGGAGAAACTAATATTGTTCATCTTTCTATTGGCAAGAGAGGACAGCACATAACACCAAAGAGAGTACCATGACCTCTGTCATACCTTCACATGCTCACCTCCATGGAGGAGGTGTGGAAATGGCAGGGCATCAGGGTGACTATGCTATTGCTGATGGCGAGATAGTTGTGCTAACCCAAGAGAGTGAGTGAATGAATGCAAGGATACAATATTGTGTTGCAGTTCAATGTTGGGGTGTAGTTCCATGTTGGGCTGTGTTTCCATGTTGATCTACATTTCCATGTTGGGGTATGGTTCTGTGTTGGTGTGTGGTTCCAAGTTAGCATCTGATTTTATGGCAGGGTATGTTTCCATATTGGGATACAGTTCCACTTTGAGGTATGCTTCCAGGTTGGGGTACATTTCCATTTTGGGGTGTGGTTCCAGGTTGGGGTACAGTTCCACGTTGCGGTGTGGTTCCATGTTGTGGTGAAATTCCATGTTGCAGTGAGATTCCTTGTTACAGTGAGGTTCCATGTTGCAGTGTGGTTCCATGTTGCCGTGAGGTCTATGTTGCAGTGAGGTTCCTTGTTACAGTGAGGTTCCATGTTGCAGTGTGGTTCCATGTTGCAGTGAGGTTCTATGTTGCAGTGAGGTTCCTTGTTACAGTGTGGTTCCATGTTGGCGTGAGGTTCCATGTTGTGGTGTGGTTCCTTGTTACAGTGAGGTTCCACGTTGAGGTGTGGTTCCATGTTGCAGTGTGGTTCCATGTTGCAGTGAGGTTCCTTGTTACAGTGAGGTTCCACATTGAGGTGTGGTTCCATGTTGCAGTGAGATTCCTTGCTGCAGTGAGGATCCATGTTGCAGTGTGGTTCCATGTTGCAGTGTGGTTCCATGTTGGGGTGAGGTTCCATGTTGCAGTGTGGTTCCATGTTGGGGTGAGGTTCCATGTTGCGGTGTGGTTCCATATTGCGGTGTGGTTCCATGTTGGCGTGAGGTTCCATGTTGGGGTGAGGTTCCATGTTGCGGTGTGGTTCCATGTTGGGGTGAGGTTCCAAATTGCGGTGAGTTTCCATGTCAGGGTTTGGTTCCATGTTGGGGTACAGTTCCATGTTTGGGTACAGTTCCATGTTGAATACAGTTCCATGCTCCAATTCCAATTCCATGCCTGCGATGTGGTGTATGCTGAGCTGAGCCTAACTGGCCATATATCAGTTATGATCTCAACAAGGTATTCACTCATGGAAGGCATCCCAGCCAAGCCTGAATCTTTGCCAGTTTGATGCTGAGAAGCACACACTTTCTAATGATGCTGGCTGGATAGCCATTAGGACAGTTATCCTGCTGCCTTTTGCTCTCCCAAACCCAGAAACACTGAGGCTAATTAAGTGCCCCAGCTGCTGTCGCAAGACCAGGGATTAAAGCTCCTGGGTGTAGGTCTCAATTCCACATTGACATCCAAATTAAACTGTGCTTTGAGAGGAGGAAAGATGGTGTCAGCTTTGGAATAAACCCAAATGGAGGCTGGCCAACCAGCACATAGAAATAGAAGGAAAAATAGCATAAAATATCTTCTAGTTGTGATTTTGTGATTAGTCTTAGAATCATCATGGCACAGAAGGAGGCTGTTCAGCCTATCGAGCCCGTTCCAACTCTCTGCAGAATCATGAGGGGGCTGGACAGAATAGATAGAGAGAAATTTTTCTGTTGGCAGAAGGGTCGAGAACCAGAGGACACTGATCTAAGGCGATTCAAAAGACCATGGCTGATCTGGTTGTGGCCTCAACTCCACTTTGCTGTCTGCCAATATGGTCAATCACATTCCATGCAAAATTCTTTTTTGTCTCAGTATAGCGATGCAGAATGATGGCAGCAAAGAAAAAAGGGGGGGCGGGGGAGGGAGAGAGAGAGAGAAAAACACCCTGTTGTGTAGGATGTAGAAAGATAGAATTTTTTTGAAGTTTTGGGAGTGACACCCTGTTGAAGGAACTTGGGGATAGTGGATGGGCAAGTCAGGAGTGGGGAGAGTGCCCTATTACAGGGAGGGGAGATGCAAGTGTTGCTGTTGTGACTCTGTGAGCCTACGTTTCCAAACAATGTATTAACGTCAACAGGAGATTCATCAGTGTAGGAAAAAAGATTTTCATGGGCTTTTGATACAATTACACAATAAATTGTCATCCAACAGTGGGAAACGAACAGCTGTAAAAGCGGCAATTAATGTTTAATGTAGTACCTAGATGAAGCATCTGCCCACAATAGGAAAATGATTTGGTTCTCTGTTCTTGGTTCAGATAACTGCTGATCTAGAAATGGCCGCATTTAAATAAGGAACACATTTCTCAAAGGCCAGGCCACTTGACTGCAAGTTCCATGGCTCACCATGTGGCAGGGGGAACAGAACTGGCTTGGATTCTGAAACAAATAAAATTGTGTGCGGCCCACCTCATTAATCTTTAAGCTAGTTGCTGTTCGCAGCCCACTGCAACCAGAGCCGTGTTGCCATGGAAACTACAAGCGGCGGGTCATCAAGGCCTACGCCACCTCATGTGCACTAATCCTGAAAGGATATGTTGATAGCAATTTAAATTATATAATCAGCACCACTTTGCATGGTTGTACAGAGAGGAGTATAGGTCTCAATTGATAATTAGATAGTGTGCCAGCAATTACAATTTGTTGTAATCTGTTTATCCAGAGCAGTGTTCAATTAGACGGTAATGAGTTGGAAAAGCTAGAGGATAATAAAATCAAAACTGGTACATCAAATGGTGCTGATTGCACACATGCAGCAGCAGGTGTGTTAACCCATTTAGTGCAGGCTGGTAAAGTGACAGCCACCGAAAGGGCTATCTGCAGTCTTATAAGGGCTAAAAGAAGCTGTAGCGTTAGGTTTTCACTGGTTTGTGATGAGCTCAGACTGCAATTTAAATGTTCCCTTTTACAGTTAATTGATGTAGCAGAGTGCTGAATTTTGTGGTAAACAGGGGCTGGAATGTTAAGTGGCATTTCACACTGAAGAATTGGATGCAGCAGTGCAGAAGAGAGCATGTATTAAACCAGCTCCAATACAGTGGGCTTTTAGTATTCTGTAAGTTTCAATCAGATCCCCCCTCATCCTTCTAAACTCCATCGAGTATAGACCCAGTGTCCTCAAACGTTCCTCATATGTTAACCCTTTCATTCCTGGGATCGTTCTCGTGAACCTCCTCTGGACCCTCTCCAGGGCCAGAACATCCTTCATGAGATACGGGGCCCATGTTACTGATATTGCGGTGTAGGTCGTTGGTCAGACTAATATCACCAGCTACATGCAGCCTGTCAGATTAATTGCTTCATCGAATGTGTTGCACAAGACAACAGCTATCAAACCAGACTGATAGCAGCAATTGAAAAGAAATCGCAGATCTGCTCCACATCTTCCGTTTTCTTTGCCCCACCATTGGTGGCCATGCCTTCAGCTGCCTGGGGCCCTAAGCTCTGGAATTCCCTCTCTAAACCTCTCCAACTCTCTCTCCTCCTTTAAGATGCTGCTTAAAACCAACCTCTTTGACCAAGTGCCTTGGTTACCTCTCCTAATATCTCCTTATGTGGCTCCGTGTCAAATTTTATCTAACTATACTTCCGTGGGCATGTTTCGGTGCATTAAAGGTGCTATATAAATGCACATTGTTGTTATACAGCTGCCAGATACAGATCTTGGTACTTAGATGACATTGAACCCATTCTCAAAATCTACAATCAATGCTGACCTTCCCCAACCTCCAGGCTTGAAATTGGTAATGCCAATGGATTAAGGGATGCAAGTGCAAATACAAGAGCAACTGAGTTCGTGGATTTTTGGAGGTTGTACCGGGACCACGAGCTATCGTTGTGGCAGCAGCTGGAGTCTGCTAAGACAATTAGGGTGTTTTCCATCGTTAACAATAATTGATACTTTATAGTGAGTTATCCATTTGAGGGCTTCTGTGAAACTGAAACGCTTTCACCCAGCTCTCAGGGATGTCCGTGACTCTTGCTTTCTTATTCCTCACTTCAGCCACGCATATAAGAATGACGATGAGTGTTGTGCCAAGATGAATAAAGAGAGGCAACAGCCAGCAGTTTCCATTAAAATTCCACTCTTCAGCCCTGCCTCAGTTCTGAAGTCAGGAGCTCGTGGGGCCAAGTCCCACTCCCTAGATTTGAGCAAAAAATCGAGGCTGACACTCCCAGTGCTGTACTGAAGGAGAGCTCTGCACTGAGAGGTGCTGTGACTCAGATGAGATGTTAAACTGAGGTCCTTTCCTGCCTTTTCAGGCGGATGTAAACAGATCCCATGGCACTATTTCAAAGAAGAGGAGGGGAGTTCTCCCTAGTGTCCTGGCCAATATTTATTCCTCAATCAACATCACAAAAACAGATTATCTGGTCATTATCACATTGCTGTTTGTGGGAGGTTGCTGTGCACAACTTGGCTAACGCATTTCCTACATTACAACAGCGACTACTGTCATGAAAATATAATAATGTTCATAATATTATTGTAATTTATTGTAAAGTAATAGTGGGGTTTGGATTTGTTTCTATGTGTGTAGGTGTGTGTGTGTGTGTGTGTGTGTGTGTGGGTTTTAATTGCATTACAGACAGCTGGTCTGGGTGCTTTGATGAATCAGAAGGGAAACTAGGAGCAGAATCTTTCCTTTGTCAGACGGGCACGCGTCCAACCTGAACGAGAGTGAAATAGTGCGCGATGACGTCAGGCGGGCGTCCCGACATCATCACGCACTCTCGTGATATTTCACTCGGCGGGTGCACACGAGAGGCGGCAGTGTGCCCGCTGACAATTAAGAGGCCTATTAAGGCCCTTAATCAATTAATTAAATTGGATTTTTCGCTGCCCATCCAACCGTTCGGTTGATGGGTGGGCGAAAAGGCCAAACGGCCTTTGGATTTTTTATAAAACCTCATCCACGGGCAGGATGAGGTGCCCAACAGGAATTAAAAATAAAATAAAAATGCTTAAATCTCATTTATATCATGTCCCTGCTCATGTGACAGTCACATGAGGGGACACGTTTACCTTATTTTTTTAAATCTTTATTTGTACTGTTTTAAATCTTCAGCTCCCTGAGGCAGCTCTGTGCTTTCAGGGAGCTTTCAGTGCATGCACCCGTGCGCATGCGCAAACTTCTGCGCTTGCCCTCCTCCCACCCCCATTCCAGCAGCACTGAGCACTGCAGCACATGATTCACGCTGGCTGGCTGTTATTTGGCCATTAATCAGCGGTCGGTTTCACGGCTGCTCCTGGGCCCGCCCGCCACGCCCGCCCGAGGTAAAAATCCTGCCCTAGGCTTGAAATGCTAAATACGTAAACAAGGCTGAAGTTTTAGAATGGGGGGTGTGAAGAACATTTGCATTTTTAGATAAACCAGAGTAGTGAATTTCAGAGAGGTGGTAAGGTGTTACACCTAGCCAACAGAGGCTAAGCCAAACAGTGTGTTTATTTTTCCCAAAGATTACTGATAATATAAGTACTATGGAAGATTTATATGATGGAAGAAGTAAAGTTGTAAAGACATACTGGAACAATGGGATTTACATTAAAAAGGAAGAAACATGTATAAAGGAGATGAGGTTATGTGTAAGGAAGAAAACATTCTAAGATCCAATAATTGTGAAAAGCCTCCAGCCTCTATGTACCAAGCTGCTGTCTCCAGGAACCAAAGCTAAGAGAATTCATTTTAATTATCATTGTCTGGGGTATTATGTGTTTTGCCTGGGTCTGTTGAAATCTATGTTATTTTACTGTTACCTTAAGGGAGGTGTAACTGGGAGCTAGGAGTTATCATTGTAGTAACCTGTGAACCTATGTATGTGCTTAAAATCATTTATTTTATTAATAAGTGTATAATTTAGTTTGTAAAAAACCTCTAAGACTCAGTGGTCTTATTACTACTGAATTCAAGGCACGCATTTCAAAATAAAAATACAAATTGCAAAACAGTTGTGGCAGCTGTTTCAAGTTTCCTTCTGGGATTTGAGCAGCTCAGCATTTACCATCTGCTGTGCCATAACACTACACTTCAAAAAGTACTTCTTTGTGTGTAAAACACTTTGAGAAATCCTGAGTTTGTGAAAGGCAAGTCTTTCAGGCAAATAGATTCCCAGGATTTTCTGTGGCAAATGCCACAAAGCTGAGCTATTTTAATATTGACCAGGGGACCAGGGAGAATTTCCCCGCTGTTTCAAATATTGCTGTGGGATCTTTAACACCCACCTGAAAGGGCAGGTGGGAGCCTTGGTTTAATGATTTGCCTAGTTGATGAAACACAGTCACAAGGTATCACTGGCATCATCCAAGGTCTGGCCATTGGCACCAACCTGACCTGATTATCACCAGATCTGCCCAGCGCTCTTGACACTCCACACCTACCACAGTGCAGATTACGACACTGACCACAGTCGCCAGTAGCAGAGTGAAGGTGCAACCCCAAAGATTTCACAGCTCCAAACATGACTGCCTGCCACACATCAACATCCCCAGCATAAGAAATGATGCCAAATGTCAGCACTTTGCATTGGCACTTGAGCGATTGGTATCCACTAAAGGTTTACAGGAAATACCAAAGCTGATATTGCTGAAGCTTGGAAATTGTTGAGTTCAATCCTTTCATCAATTCTTCAAATCAGAAATAGTAATGGAAGGCAGGAAGTTAGTGAGTGAGTCTGGAATGCAGAAGAAACTAAGGATAGAAAATTTAAAAAAGAGTTTGGCAGTGTACAAGGACATACACTTCAAAGCAAGGAGTATAGCAAATGAAGCAGACGAGCCAAGGGCACACCAGATAGAAACATGGCAATATGAAATCATATTACAGAAACATGGCTTAAAGAGGGACAGGAATTGCAGCTCAATGTTCCTGGTTACAGGATTTTCAGACAAGATAAAGAGGGAAATAAAAAGGGAGGGGGGTTGGCAATTTTGGTCAGAGAAGCAATTACAGCTGTGAGGAGGGATGATATGTTAGAAGGATCATTAATTGAGACCATATGAATTAGCTTAGGAACAAAAAAGGGGCAGTTACACTACTGGGAGTGTACTATAGACCCCCAAACAGTCAGAGGGTGATAGAAGAGCAAATATGTAAGCAAATCTCTGAGAAATGTAAATACAGTAGGGCAGTAATAGTAGGGGATTTTAACTACCCCAGTATTAACTGGGATAATTTTTAGTGTGAAAGCAATGGAGGGAACAGAATTCTTGAGGTGCATTCAGGAGAACTTTTTTGGCCAGTATGTAGCAAGTCCAACAAGAGAGGGCGCGGTTCTGGACTTAGTTTTAGGGAATGAAGATGGGCAGGTGGAAGGAGTAACAATGGGAGAGCATATTGGTGGTAGTGATCATAATTCAGTTAGTTGTAACATAATTATGGCAAAGGACAAAGGTAGAACAGGAGCTAAAGAGTTCGAAATTGGGGCAAGGCCAATTTTACTAAGCTGAGGAGTGATTTAGTAAAAGTGGACTGGAAACAGCTACTTGAAGCCCATAAAAGACCAAAAAGGTAACCTATGTGTGGAGGCGGAGGATATGAGTATGGTTCTTAATGAATACTTTGCATCTGCTTTCACAAAAGAGGGGGACAATGCAGACATTTTAGTTTAGTAGGAGAAGTGTGAAGTATCGGATGTGATAAACATAAGGAGAGAGGAAGTATTAAGGGGATTAGCATCCTTCAAAGTAGCTAAATCATCAGGGCTGGAAGAAATGTACCCCAAGCTGTTAAAAGAAGCCAGGGAGGAAGTTGTGGAGGGTCTGAATATTATTTTCCAATCCTCACTGGATAGAGGAGCAGAGGATAGACCGAATAATTACCGGCCAGTCAGTCTGGCCTCAGTAGTGGACAAATTATTGGAATCAATTCTGAGAGATAGGATAAACTGTCACTTAGAAAGGCAAGGATTAATCAAAGACAGTCAGCATGGATTTGTTAAGGGAAGGTCATGTCTGACTAACTTGATTGAATTTTTTGAAGAAGTAACAAGGAGGATTGATGAGGATAGAGCAGTTGATGGATTTTAGCAAGGCTTTGACAAGGTCCCACATGGCAGACTAGTTAAAAAATTAAAAGCCCATGGGGTCCAGGGGAATGTAGCAAGCTGGGTACAAAATTGGCTCAGTGGCAGGAAACAAAGGTTGACAGGTATATTTGTGACTGGAAGGCTGTTTCCAATGGGGTTCCGCAGGGCTCAGTACTTTTGTGCTTTTTGTAGTATATATAAATGATTTGGACTTAAATGTAGGGGGAGTGATCAAGAAGTTTGCAGACAACACAAAAATTGGCCATGTGGTTGATAGCGAGGAGAATAGCTGTAGACTGCAGGAAGATGTCAATAGGCAGCCAGGTGGGCAGAAACGTGGCAAATGGAATTCAAGCCAGAGAAGTGTGAGGTGATGCATTCAGGGAGGTAAAACAAGGCAAAAGATTACACAATAAATGGGAGGGTACTAAGAGGTGTAGAGGAAGTGAGGTACCTTGGAGTGAATGTCCACAGATCCCTGAAGGTAGCAGGACAAGTCGATAAGGTGGTTAAGAAGGCATATGGAATCCTTTCAGTTATTAGCCGAGGCATAGAATGTAAGAGCAGGGAGGTTATGCTGGAGCTATATAAAACACTAGTTAGGCAGCAACTTGAGTACTATGTGCAGTTCTGGTCACCTCATTACAGAAAGGATTTAATTACATTAGAGAGGGTACAAAAGAGATCTATGAGGATGTTGCTAGGACTGGAAAATTGCAGCTATGAGGAGAGATTGGATAGGCTGGGGTTGCTTTCCTTGGAACAGAGGAGGCTGGGGGGAGATTTAATTGAGATGTACAAAATTGTGAGGGGCCTGGACAGAGTGGATGGGAAAGGCCTGTTTACTTTAGCAAAGAGGTCAGTGACTAGGGGGCATAGATTTAAAGTGATTGGTAGAAGGATTAGAGATGAGGAAAATATTTTCCACCCAGAGGGATGTAGGGGTCTGGAACTCACTGCCTGAAACGGCAGTAGAGGCAGAAACCCTCAACCCATTTAAAAGATGCCTGGATATGCGCCTGAAGTGCTGTAACCTGCAGGGCTACGGACCAAATGCTGGAAAGTGGGATGAGGCTGGGTGGCTCATTTTTTTGGCCAGCATAGTCATGATGGGCCAAGTGGTCTCTTTCTGTGCCGTAAGCTTACTATGATTGAATGATTTCTGACACAACAGCAGCAACATTTGCTAAAGATGGAACCCGCAACAAAGACTGGTTTGAGACCTACTCAGCAGAGGTGACATCTGTCATTGAAGCAAAAAGCAAAGCCTACCTGATGCTCAACATAAACCCAACAGCTCGAACACTGCATGACTTGAAAGTAGGTAGCCAAGGCAGTGGTGCAAAAGACAGGGAGATAACTGTGCAAAAAAACACTGGACCAACCTATGTCAAGAAATCCAAACTGCTTGTGACAATGAACATCTAAGTGCTATGTATGATGGGGTCAAGAGGGTGCTTGGTCCTACTATCACCAAAGTTGCCACCATGCAATCGGCAGATGGTGAAGTACTCACCGACAGAAGTAAGCAATGTACTGCTGGGTTGAACACTACTGTGAGCTTTACTCCCATGACACAGACATCTCCCAGACTCCGTTTGACATTCTCCTGCAGTTTCCTGTCATGGTTGAGTTGGACAAGAAACCCTCATCACTTGATCTCTAAAAGGCCATTGATTGTTTAGCAAGCAGGGAAGTACCCAGCAAGTGTGGAATTCTAGCCAAACTGCTCAAGCACAAAAAGTCCCACCTACTGCCACACCTTCATGACCTCCCCCTTCTCTGTTGGAAGTAGGATACATTCCACATGACATGTGTGAAACAAAAACAAAAAAATAGGAGAACAAAAGTGACAGAGGAGATTGCAACAACTACAGGGGTATCTCATTCCTTAGCGTCACTGGGAGGCCTTCGCTAGGGTCATGACTCCATCTGCTTGCAGACCAAGTGTATCTAGAAGCATTGTGCAGTTTCCGTCCTTGTAGATCTACAGTGGACATGTACCATCTACAGAATAAGTGTAGGGAACAGGACATATCTCATTAACTTACTTTCGTAAATCTCACTATAGCTTTCGACACTATCAGCAGAGAAGATACTATAAGATTTTGGAGAAAGTTAGCTGTCCACCAAACCCCTCAGTCTCATGTTCTCCTTTCGTGACAACATGTACAGTACTGTACGGTTTTGGTAGCACCACTTCCGACAGTTTCTGGGTGAAGAATGGAGTGAAACAGGGCTGTGTCCCAGCCTCCACTTGTTTGCTATTTTCTTCTTCATGTCCCTGACCTTTGCCTTCCCTGCAGATATGGAGGGAGTTTACCTGCATGCTAGGTCAGACAGCAAGCTCTACAATCTGTCCAGACTGAAAGCAAAGACAAAAATGCAGCACATCTTGATCAGAGAGCTCCTCTAAGCTGATGATGCTGCGTCCGTCACTCACATGGAAACTCAGATACAAAGACTCATGAATTGTCTCTCCCACGCCTGTAACTTGTTCTACTTTACTATAAGCATCAAGAAAATCATTGTTATGGGACAGGGTGTCACATCTTCACCCTTGGTCACGCTAAATAATGCCCACTAGAAGTGGTTAGTAAATTCAATACCTTGGGTCCAGGATGACAGATAATCTGTCTCTTGATACAGATCTCGATGCACGCATAGGGAAAGCAGTTACCATCTTTGGCAAACTGACGAAATGTGCATGGGGTAACATCAAGCTGACCCTCAGCACTAAGAGGCCTATATTCTCAGCATTTTGTTGTATGGCCATGAAACATGGACAGCCTACAGTGATCAAGAAAGAAAGCTCAAAAACCATTGTCTTCGTTGTTTGTGGTGCATTCTGGGCATCTCATGGGAGGACAAAATGGCGAATACAGAAGTCCCATCAAAGACAAATCTCCCAAGCGTGCTGGCACTCGTCAAACACAGGCAATTTTCCTTGCTCGGGCATGTTCGCTGGATGGAAGACGATTGCATACCCAAAGACTTTCTGTATGGGAAGGGAGTCGGAGCCAGATGATCAATAGGACGCCTAAAGCTCCGCTTCAGGGATGTTTGCAAGTGTGACGTGAAGGCCATAAACATCGATTCTCGCATTTGGGAGACACTAGCTGTAATGGAGGAAAATGGTGACATCACTGGTGGGCTGGCATGCACCACCATGACGGTCAGTGGCTACAGAAGCTCGGCAACGGACACCAACACCAAAAACAGCAACCCACAATGACACTTGATAACCACTTCATACTTGTGGCAGAACCTGTCTGACATTGATTGGTCTCTTCAGCCATCAGCAAAAGCGAACCATATCAAGCTACCCCATTCCGAATGGATTTGACTTGCTGCATATGTCCATCATCTCACTCAGATGGGTACAATGGTAGATGTGAGGCTGCCCATACCAGCTAAAAGCTGTTTTTGTGTTGGTCTTAGAGGTTGTCCATGTGCTGTCGATTCAGAGAGACCCAGGTAACAAACATCTCCCTGTTTACACTGAGGCTGCAGATGGATGTACTGAGCAAGCAATGACACAGATGCCACTCTGGGGCTCATGTGAAAGCAGCTATAGCAGTTCCCTACAGGCATTGCTCAAACCTGGCATGCAAGTAGAAGCTTGTCCCTTGGGCTCAATTAGGCATAAATATATTCAGGGAAACTCCAGCTATCTCCTGGGATCTCATACAGTATTATAATCAGGCAATACGGTGCAGGTTAACAAGATGAAGCAGACTGGTGCAAGTGAATTGTGAGGTGTTTTATGCCAGTCCCATCACCCTCACTGTCCTCAAGTAGCAGTTCACCGTGCTCTGGTTACTCTTCTCACACGTACCTCCCCCTCAACCAGTCCGGTTATCACGAGTGGGGTTCGTTCCAATTCAAAAGGAGGCCAATCTCTGCCTTCCCCATTTCTGGCCAGTTGCACACCCAATTTTAATCACTTCATCATTAGCAGCCATGCCTTCAGCTGGCTTGGCCTAAACTCCAGTGTTCCCTCTCTAAACCACTACACCTTTCTATCTGTCTCCCTTTAAAACCTATCCCTTTAACTAAGCTTCTGGTCATCAGTCCTAATATCTCCTTATATCAGATTTTGTTTGCATATCGCTCCTATGAAGTGACATGGGATATTTTACCACGTGGGATATTTCATAAAATAAATGCCACATCTACACACACCCCCTCCCCACTGACCCATGCTGGAATGTTGTCTCCATGTGCTGGGCTGCCCTCCAGTATCTCACCCATGTGCTCAATATGAGCCCAGACATTGGCCAGGATTTTAAGTTCGGCGTGCGGGCACACGCCCGAGGGTGAATTAGCGTGCGTTTCGGTCAGCGAGCGCACGCGAGAGTAGGCAGTGTGCCCGCCAACAATTAAGAGGCCTATTAAATCGGTTAATTAACCTATATTTTTCCCTGCCCGTCCAACGTTACAGTTGGCGGGTGGGCGAATCGACCAGGCGGCCTTTCGATTTTTGAGGAAGCCTCATCCATAGGCGGGATGAGGCTTCTGTAATTAAATTTAAGAAAATAAAAATGTTTGGGCAGGATTTTTATAATCTCCATGTAAAGGTGAGTGAGTCCGCTGTGTGGACATTTTTTCCGGTATTTTAAAATCTTTAATTTTGTTTTTAAAATTCTTCAGCCCTGAGACAGCTCTCTGCCTTCAGGGAGCTTTTATTCTGCGCTCCCCCGTGCCTGCGCAGACTTCAGCGCTTGCACTACTCCCGCCCCCCCCACCCACCCAGCAGTGCTGAGCTCCTCAGTGCGTGTTTCGCGCTGGCTGGCTGTTAATTGGCCAACCAGCGTGAAATCGTGGTCGGGGCCCGATCCCGGGCGGCAGACCATTTCGCAGCTGCTCCTGGGCCCGCCGGTGAATGGAAAATCCTGGCCATTGAGTCTAGGAGGCATCACAGGAGGTTCAATGCTGTGCTCAGTGATTTCCAAGCATCTGTGCTTGCCAGCTGGCCAGTGACCAAGAGCAGGAGACTCTTGCTGATTGAGTTCATCCAAAACTCTGCTGCCTGTGTCCTAACTCATACCAAGTCCCATTCCCCTACCACCCCTGTGCTCGCTGACCTAAATTGGCTCCCGGTTAAACAATACCTTGGGCTGAATTTTACGCCTTGCGGGCAGGCGCCTCCCGACCCAATCGGGCAGAAAATAAGTCGAGATGATGTCGGGCAAGCGTCCCGATGTCATCCCATACTCATGCGATATTTAGGTCGGTGGGCGTGCGCAAAAGCCAGAAGTGGCCTGCTGACAATTAAAAGGGTAATTAAGCCCATTAACGGTGCAATTAACTTCAATTTTTCGTGGGCCGTCCAACCTTACAGTTGGCGGACAGGCAAATCGACCAGGCGGCCTTTGCATTTTTCATCAAACCTCATTCACGGGTGGGATGAGATTTCCGTGATGAAATGAAATATAAATAAATTTCTGTGGACAGCATTTTCCTTAGCTAAATTTTCAGGTGACTGATTATGATGCATGGACACTTCTTTTCAGCTTTTGAAACCTTTATTTTTGCTTTTTCAGGTCTTCAGCTCCCTGAGACAGCTCTCTGCCTTCAGGGGGTTTTCTGTCAGCGCCGGTCCGCGCCCGCGTTGACGTCATCGCTCGCCCTCTTCCTGCCCCCCCCACTCCAGCAGCGCTGAGCTTTTCAGTGCGCGTTTCATGCTGGCTGGCCGTTAGCTGGCCAGCCAGCATGAAATTGCGGCCAGGGGCCGATTGTGGTCGGCGGTCTGTTTCCCAGCCGATCCCGGTCCTGCCGATTGCACCCGCCCGCCAAGCTGAAAATTCAGGCCCTTGATTTTTAAAGTTCACATCCTTGTTTTCAAATCCTTCCATGGCCTCGCCCCTCCCTATCTCTGTGATCCCCTCCAACTCCACAACCCTCCGAGATATCTGCGGTCCTCAAATTTTATCTTGAGCTTCCTTCGTTTTAATCGCTCCACCATTGGTGGCCATGACTTCAGTTGACTAGGCCCCAAGCTCTGGAATTCCCTCTCTACACCACTCCAAATCTCTACCTTGTTTTCCTCCTTTAAGACACTCCTTTTAAACCTACCTCTTCAGCCAACCTTTTGGTCATCTGACTTAATATTTCATGTGGCTCAGGGTCAAATGTAGTTTTATAACGATCCTGTGAAGCACTTTGGGACGTTTCATTATGTTAAAGGTGCTTTATAAATGTAAGTTGTTGTTGGTTTTCCCCTTCATTATCTCAAGTCCAGTTATAGAACACTTACCACAACATCAGCAAACTTCGCACATCAAACCTGATCTGTATGACCCTCAATGGACACTGTATGTATCCAGTAAGGTGTGTGTGAGACAAAAACAGAAAATGCTGGAAAAACTCAGCAGGTCTGACAGCCTCGGTGGAGAGAAAAACAGCGTTAACGTTGAGTCCGTGTGACTCTTCTTCAGAGCCTCTGTCAGTGACCGTTACATCTGATGAGGCTGTGATGACTGGAGGCTGTGATGACTGGAGGCTGTGATGCCAGCCATGGCACTAGCTGCTCCCTCCCAGGCAGGGCCAGCACAGGCTCCACTGGCCAGAGGATGACCACCAAAATCAAGGCCAACGAGGTAGCAAAGTCGGCAGGCAGTCTCCAATGCCGCTTCCAGTGAGGCAAGGGGCAACAAGGCGTAGCACTCGCAAACCGAAGTTTAAGGCACAGTGAGCACAAGAGGGACTGCTCACGGGTGATCTTCTGTTCTGCCATGTTTTGTTAATATGTTTACTGGTGTGACCATTAACACCATATATTGTTATGTTCATTTGATGTGAGTGCCAACATGATATTAATTTTGCTTTTGTCTTAATGACCTGAGTATGCTTCACTTGTTTTGTAGGTACAGGGTATGCCAGTATCTCATGCTGGACGTGAGTGGCTCTAAACTTTATTGTACAGGCACTGAATGGATTTTGGGGTCAAAGGAAAGGGTCATTTCAAACATCCAGAATGGAGGTGGCAGGCCTAGCATGAGGTGGTAGTGCTTATTTGGCAGTCCAGCTGAAGGAGCATTGGATCAAGGCATCCCTGGTGTCCCTGCCTCCCTGAAGGATAGAGGTTTGTCTTCACACCCTCAGTGTTCTCCTCACCATGCTCCTCTTCTGACTCACCACTGGATTCATCCTCTGTGGCCTGTGGAGCTGCCTCAAGATCCTCTTCCTCCAGTGGGTCCCCCCTTTGCCAGTGCCAGATTGTGCAGAGCGCAGCATGGAACCACTATCAGTGACATCCGCTCTGGAGGGTATTGTGCTTCCCCTGAACAGTCCAGGTATCGGAAGTGCACCTTCAGAAGACCTATGGTCCTTTCTATCACCGCCCTTGTGGAGGCATGACTCCTATTGTAACGCTGCTCTGCCTTTGTTCTTGGATGGCGGAGAGGCGTCAGAAGCCATCTTTTCAACAGGCAGCCCTTGTCACCCAGCAGCCATCCATCCAGTCGAGCTGGAGCACTATAGAGTCTCAGCACCTGGGAGTGTCTGAGGATGTACACGTTATGGGAGCTGCCAGGGTACCTTGCACAGATTTGCAGAATCTGCATCTTGTGATCACACACTATCTGGACCTTCATCGAGTGGAATCCCTTCCTGTTAACGAAGGCACCCGGCTGACCCACTGGCGCCTTGATGTGTGCAGTCGATTGCATCCTGGATGTGGGGGAACCCAGCAATCACTGCGAAGCCTCTGGCTCGCTCTGCCTGGCTGGCTTCGTTCATTCAGAAATGAATAAATGTCGTTACCCACCTGAACAGAGCTTCTGTCATCAACATAACGCAACTGTGGACAGCTGATTGGGGGGCTCCACACAGATGCCCCACTGACCCCTGGAAAGAGCCGGAGGCATAGAAGTTGAGGGCCACCATGGCCTTCAGAGCCACTGACATGGGGTGTCCACCCACACAGTCGGGCCGATCATCTGACAAATGGAGGTCACGGTCTCACTGGAGAGGCGGAGCCCCCTTCGGAATTGCACCTCGGACATATTGGGGTAGCTGCATCACCGCCTGTAAACCCTGGCAGCAGGATAATGGCGTCTTCTGTGGCCCCTTCCACCTTGGGCTACCTGCTGGCCCTGCGTCCCTTGTGCCTGCGCCTCTCCTTCCACAGGTCCCTCCCATGGAAGCTGCATCTGGCTTCCTCTCCCTTCTGCCCCTCTCTTCCTCCTCAGAGGAGGTGCTACCAGCGGAGATCACAATCCCCATTGCCAGGGTCACAGAAGGCTGTCTGATTCCTGGAAGGGTCCACACTGTCTGAATTCTCCGGGGGCCTTGGAGACACCAATGAGTCCTGAGATGAAGCCTAGAAATGCTAAACAAAAACAGAATTACCTGGAAAAACTCAGCAGGTCTGGCAGCATCGGCAGAGAAGTTTCGAGTCCTCATGACCCTTCAGCAGAACTGAGTAAAGTTAGGAGAGGGGTGAAATATAAGCTGGTTTAAGGGGGGGGGGGGTGGGAGGGAGAAGTTGTAGGGACAAGCAAGCAGTGATAGGAGCAGATAATCAAAAGGTGTCACAGACAAAGGAACAAAGACGTGTAAAAGGTGGTGATATTATCTAAGAGAATGTGCTAATTAAGAATGGATGGCAGGACACTCAAGGTACAGCTCTAGTGGGGGTGGGGTGGAAAGACTGACAGGGCATTACAGGTATAGATTTAAAAATAATGGAAATAGGTGGGAAAAGAAAAATCTATATAAATTACTGGAAAAAACAAAAGGGAGGGGGAAGAAACGGAAAGGGGGTGGGGATGGGGGAGGGAGTTCAAGATCTAAAGTTGTTGAATTCAATATTCAGTCCGGAAGTCTGTAAAGTGCCTAGTTGGAAGATGAGGTGCTGTTCTTCCAGTTTGCGTTGGGCTTCACTGGAACAATGCAGCAAGCCAAGGACAGACATGTGGGCAAGAGAACAGGGTGGAGTGTTAAAATGGCAAGCGACAGGGAGGTTTGGGTCTTTCTTGCGGACAGACTGCAGGTGTTCTGCAAAGCGGTCGCCCAGTTTACGTTTGGTCTCTCCAATGTAGAGGAGACCGCATTGGGAGCAACGAATGCAGTAGACTAAGTTAGGGGAAATGCAAGTGAAATGCTGCTTCACTTGAAAGGAGTGTTTGGGCCCTTGGACGGTGAGGAGAGAGGAAGTGAAGGGGCAGGTGTTGCAACTTCTGCGAAAAGTCAACTCTTTTCTTCTCCACTGGTGCTGCCAGACCTGCTGAGTTTCTCCAGGTAATTCTGTTTTTGTTTTGGATTTCCAGCATCCGCAGTGGTTTTTTGTTTTTATCCTAGAAATGTTAAGACTGAAGCTCAGAACAGAAAGTCTAAAACATTAGTAAGGCTGTAGCCAGAGTCCTGTGTGTTGTCCTGGTCGCTGCACTACAGGAAAGATGTTACTACACTACAATGGATGCAGAGGATTTTTAAAAATTCATTTACAGGACATGGGCGTCGCTGACTAGACCAGCATTTATTGCCCATCCCTAATTGCCCTTGAGAAGGTGTTGGTGAGCTGCCTTCTTAAACCGCTGCAGTCCATGTGGTGTAGATACACCCACAGTGCTGTTAGGGAGGGAGTTCCAGGACTTTGACAGTGACAAGGATGTTGCTTGGACCAGAGAATTTTTGTTATGTGGAGAGATTGGACAGGCTGCGATTGTTTTCTTTGGAACAGAGAAGGCTGAGCAGAGACATAACTGAAGTGTATGCAATCATGAGGGGGTCTAGGTAGAGTGGACAGGAGGGTCTTTCTCCCCTTGGTTAGGGTCCATTACCAGAGGGTCATTGATTTAGGTTAAGAGGTAGTAGGTTCAGAGGGGATTCAAAGGGAAATGTTTTAACCCAGAGAGTGTTGAAGATGTGGACTTCTCAGCCTGAAAGGGTGGTAGAGGCAGAAACCCTCAGAACGTTTAAGAAGTGCTTGGATATGCACTTGAAACGCTGTAACCTACAAGACCATAGGCCAATAGATGGAAAGTGGGATTAGGCTACTTGTCGGCCAGCGTGGACACGATGGGCTGAATGGCCTCCTTCCATGCTGTAAATGTTTATGATTCTATGAAGCTATCAAGTTCAAATAAGCAACCAGCAGCAAACTATCTCCTAAACTCCTCACTACACACTGGCAACGCTGCTGCCCTTTTTATCCCGCCCTTGGATGAGGTTTCGTTAAAAGTGGGCTGCCCGCCTTCCCGTTTTGCCCATGCGATGAGCGTAAAATCACACGGACAACGTAAAATCAGGATCAATTGCTTTTTTAATGGCCTTAAGTGGCCCTTTAATTGTTGGCGGGTGCAGGTCCGACACCCGCACGTGCCCGCCGACCTGAAGATTGCTCGCGTGTGGGATGATGCCAGGATGCTTGCCCAATGTCATCTTGCGCTATTTCATATCCATTCGGGTCGGGCACGTGCCTGCCCGTGAGACATGAAATTCTGCCCATGGTTTCACGTGAGTCCAGAGTACAGAATCAAAAGTCAAATGGGATATTCCTCCAGATGTTAGCAGCCTGAAACAGCTGCAGGGTGATCCGTCTTCCCAAAAGCGATAACTTCCCCGATGGAAGAAGGCACGCTGAGATGAATGAGTCTTATAGGCACAGATACAGGAGTTCTAATGATCCAGTAGTACACAGTGTAGATCCAGGCAATTTACCTGGACAGAGCTCTTTCTGCTGATACCTGTTAGGTGGTAAAATGGTAGACTGCCTGGGTTCAGTTCCACATGGCAATATTATAGGTTCTAGCAGATTGGGGGAGGTCATGTGACATACCTCCTACTTCTTCTCATGGGTTTTTGACAGGTCTGGAATCTTGAGGTGTTTAATAAGGAGCCAGGGTCCCCTTTTGTCCTTACAGACATACCGCCTCTGTTGGCCACAGCTCGGCCTTAGAAATGTAATGGGTGTTGGTGCATTTCTTTGGAATTTGATTTTCTGCAGGCACAGGGGGCACTAGTACCTCTTTAAAGATAATGCGGTCTCTGGTGGTTTCCGAAGGTTAGAAATTCCTCTGATATGAGTCATGGCTTGTCAGAGTAAAGCCTCTGTCCATTTTTAAAATAACATAATTTTATAAAGTAGCTACGTTGATGTAGATATATATTTTCCTTCCTGTCTTCTGGACGGGAGAGTTTAGGAAGGCAGTACATCACAAGTATTGGCCAGCTAACGGCTCGGGTGTGGGGGTAAGTCATGTGATGAAACCTTCAGGAATACATTTAATCACAGTTGGCAGCCCTAATGTGGTCTAACCAATGTTCCATTTTTAAAAAGTTCTGTCATGGGATCTCAGCTTCGCTGGCAAGGCCATCATTTGTTGCCCATCCCTCATTGCCCTTGGGAGCAGTTAAAAATCAATCATATTGCTTTGGGTTTGAGTCATATGTAGGCCAGATCAGGTAAGGATGGCAGATTTCCCTCCCTGAAGGACATGAACGAAGCAGTTGGGTTTTTACGACAATCATTTCATGGTCATCATTACTGAGACTAGCTTTCAATTCCCAATTATGTTTTAATTAATTGAACTTCTTTTATTAATCAATTGAATTTAAATTCCAGCAGCTGCCATGGTGGGGTTTGAACCCTTTTCCCAGAGCATTAGTGCGGGCCTCTGGATTACTAGTCCATTGACATTACCACTATGCCACCATCTTTCCAAGTTTAACACAAATTCTCTGCTTTTCAATTTTATCCCTCTAGAAATGAACTCCAGTGCTTCATTTGAATTTTTATGACCTTATTAAGCTGCGTTGCTACTTGTAATAATTTGTGAATCAAAACCCCTAAATCCTGATAATTGAGGTTCCCCAGTATGTTGTGTTCAGCAAGCAAGCAGTTAATTAAATACAAGGCGGTTTACAAAGCTCAACCAACAGGCTTACTTATGAGTGTCTAGGGACAGCGATAGTAACTCATTCGTGATATCCAGAGCTAAAGCCAAATACTGCAGAGACCCACATATTAATCACCTCGACAGCCAATTAGGTATCAAATATTTTGAGAGAAAATAAACACCAACGGCCCCTTATTTGATGTGAGGGAAGTGAAACCGTGGCTCAGTTTTCATTAGCTACAATATCAATATTGCTCTTTCAGCAATTCTGTATTAAAGTAAAAGTGTTCTTATATTTAACCCTGTCCATTGAAACCCACTGAAATGTGCGACAGGATGAAGAGTTGAAATAAAAGCAAAGAACTGCGGATGCTGGAAATCCAAAACAAAAATACCTGGAAAAACTCAGCAGGTCTGGCAGCATCGGTGGAGAGGAGCACAGTTGACATTTCGATTCCTCATGACCCTTCAACAGAACTAAGTAAAAATAGAAAAGGGGTGAAATATAAGCTGGTTTAAGGTGGGGTGGGGGGGGGGTGGTTGGGACAAGAAGAGCTAGGTAGAGGGCCAGTGATAGGTGGAGATAACCAAAAGATGTCACAGACAAAAGAACAAAGAGGTGTTGAAGTTGGTGATATTATCTAAGGAAAGTGCTAATTAAGGGTAGAAAGCAGGACAAGCAAGGTACAGATAGCCCTAGTGGGGGTGGGGTGGGGTGAAGGAATCTAAAAAGTCTAAAAGACCTCACACCTTCCTCTCCCTCCCAGAAACATGATAGGGTCCCCCTTGTCCTCACTTATCACCCCACCAGCCTCCACATTCAAAGGATCATCCTCCACCATTTCTGCCAACTCCAGCATGATGCCACCACCAAACATCTTCCCTTCACCGCCCCCCCCCCCCCCCCGCCCCGCCCCCAGCAGCATTCCGTAGGGATCGTTCCCTCCGTGACACCCTGGTCCACTCCTCCATCACCCCCTACTCCTCAACCCCCTCCCACGGCACCTTCCCATGCAACCGCAGAAGATGCAACACCTGCCCCTTCACTTCCCCTCTCCTCACCGTCCAAGGGCCCAAACACTCCTTTCAAGTGAAGCAGCATTTCACTTGCACTTCCCTCAATTTAGTCTACTGCATTCGTTGCTCCCAAAGCGGTTTCCTCTACATTGGAGAGACCAAACGCAGACTGGGTGACCGCTTTGCAGAACATCTTCGGTCTGTCCGCAAGCATTACCCAGACCTCCCTGACGCTTGCCATTTCAACACTCCACCCTGCTCTCATGCCCACATGTCCGTCCTTGGCTTGCTGCATTGTTCCAGTGAAGCTCAATACAAATTGGAGGAACAGCACTTCATCTTCCAACTAGGCACTTTACAGCCTTCCGGACTGAATATGGAGTTCAACAATTTTAGATCATGAACTCTCTCCTCCATCCCCACCCCCTTTCCATTTTTTCCCCCCTCCTTTTTGTTTTTTCCAATAATTTATATAGGTTTTTCTTTTCCCACCTATTTCCATTATTTTTAAATGTATTTCCATCCATTGTTTTATCTCTACCTTTTAGCCTTTTTAGAGTCCTTCACCCCAATCCCACCCCCACTAGGGCTATCTGTACCTTGCTTGTCCTGCTTTCTACCCTTAATTAGCACATTCCTTTAGATAATATCACCACCTTCAACACCTCTTTGTCCTTTTGTCTGTGATATCTTTGGTTATCTCCACCTATCACTGGCCCTCTACCTAGCTTTTCTTGTCCCAACCACCACCCCCACCCACCCCCCCCCCCCCCCACCCCCCCCACCGCCCCACTTAAACCAGCTTATATTTCACCCCTATTCTATTTTTACTTGGTTCTGTTGAAGGGTCGTGAGGACTCGAAATGTCAACTGTGCTCCTCTCCACCGATGCTACCAGACCTGCTGAGTTTTTCCAGGATGAAGAGCTGAGCTGGGTGATGAAGCAGGCACCCTCAGATTGTTCATAAGCAGGGAAACAGGAAGGAATCATTAAGATAAAAGCAAAATACTGTGGATGCTGGAAATCTGAAACAAAAACAGAAAATGCTGGAAAAGCTCAGCAGGCCGAACAACATCTGTGGAGAGAAAGACAGAGTTGAAGAAGAGTCATATGGACTCGAAACGTTAACTCAGTCTTTCTCTCCACAGATGCTGTCAGACCTGCTGAGTTTTTCCAGCATTTTCTATTTTTGTTTCAGGAATCATTAAGGTTGTTTTACCTTGTGCTCCCTATATTAGTGGGGCCACCCACCTGTATCCTTCAGAGTGGGATGTCTGCTGCATTGCATGTGGGACTGTTGGCTCAGAATCAGAGTGGGAAGATCCCACATGGTTTCATTGTAGAGAGGCTCCTTGTGCAGCCGGAAAGGTTAAGCGCTGGGGAGTGGAGGCAGTTTCGGAGAGGAGCCAATACGGTTTTGGAGGTGAGTGGATACGGTTTCAGAATGGAGTGGGTAGGGCATCAGAGGGAAATGGATACGTTTTCGGAGGGGAGCAGATAAGCTTTTGCTGTGAAGTGGATACAGTGGAGATCAGGGCTAGATTTCTGGACTGTGTGGAAAGGAATTACAGGTCACCACTGATGTTGGCTATATCACCCATTTTCCACTGAGTTTTGGTCAGCATGTGTAATGGGTTCCATTTTATGTCCTCGTTGAAGACCAATTGCACCCTGCAGTGTTTTCATTCTGGAGGCATGTTGAGCTCTGCTAGAGACCCAGGGAGCAATTACATGGACTGGCTCCTGCTTTTTGGATGACTGGCAACCATCAGTCAGCTCATCTGGATATTCAGGCCCTCGGCTCCCGCCTGAACTCGGCAGGCACTTCTTCAACAGAAACCAAAGATTTTCAAAGGAAGAACCAAGAGCCAAGGGAGGAGGAAGGATCTTGAACTGATGACTATTAGACCATGGGATCCTTCACCACATGTGATGTAAGACCCTGATTTGTACTAAAGTAAGCTCCTGTCTGGTTCAGGCAAGAGTGGTAGCCGCCTATTTTGAGGTCAGCTTGAAAATTTGAGTCAGGCTTGCCTCAGCCGCCCGGATTCTCCTTGTGAACATTGAGAAGATGCATCTCCCCTTCCCTCCACCCTGCTGTATATATTGTCTTCAGTGCTCTGGCTTGTCAATAACCCTCTGCAACCACTGCCCTCAAGCTTCTAGTAGACTTCCTTCAGGCCCACATTTTCTTCCTTCACATTCACCCCTTCATCAAACTGCCAGGTCTTTCTGGGTGTCCGCTGTTTGGATTTGAACCTCACAGGTTCAGTCATCTGGGCAAGCAGGAAGCGGCCAATCAGCCCTTACCTACCCAGGCAGTCATTTCTCGCGCCTAAAAAAGAAAGACTTACATTTCTATAGCGTCTTTCATGGCTTCAGGAAAAGCATTTTACAGCCAATGAAGTACTTTTGAAGAGTAGCCACTGTGGTAATGTCAGAAACATGGCAGCTAATGTGTGCATAGCAAGCTCCCACAATCAGCAATGTTATAATGACCAGATAATTTAGGTTTTGGGCAAGAGATGCACAGGGGATATGAGGAAAAACTTTTTGAAGTAGCAAGTGATAATGACCTGGAACTCGCTCCTTACGAGGGTGGGGGAAGTGGAGACAGTGAGCGCAATTTTCCACTTTGGAGACTAAGTGCAGTGGTGGACGGAAAAATTGGCATGATTCCCACTGGGTGGCAGGGCGGATTTTCGTGCCCGACTTTCTGCTTTTTAGCTCGTTGAATCTGGTGGCAGGACGGGCAGTGATTCATCTGCCCCACTGTTACTTCATGTGGTCGAAGTTCCTGGCGCCATATTCAAACAGCACCAGCACAGGTGTTCACTCACTGCAGGCCAGGTATATAGTGAACTTCTGTATTACCATGGCAGCCAAACAAAACAAACCCTCAGCTCCACAGTTCAGCGAGGCCTCCCTGGGGATTCACCTCCAGGCCGTCCAGGAAAGGCGGGAGGTCCTCTGTCCGAGGGGCGGGAGCAGAAGATCCTTTCACCTGACCACGCCAGCCTGAGAGGAGGTCACCAGGAAGGTCAGCAGAAAAGGACTACCCTGCAGTGCAGGAAATGAATAAATGATCTGATGCACTCCACAGGGTAAGTGAAACTTCTCCTCCCTCCAAACTCACACTCTCATAAGGGCATCAGGCAGTCGAAGGGTTAGAGTCCAAATGGATGTCACACATTACCAGCAGATGGGACATCAGCACTGATTGTCTGCCAGCCACTTTAAGATCACCATCTCATATAAGGTCCTGCACAAATGGCATCTTAATCCCTTACTGGGAAGGGCTCAGCAGACACAACAGGCAAGCATGCTTCTGGACTGCTCTTTCATCCATTGTGCTCAGTCAATCCAGCTGTCTTTATGCAGGACTAGATCTCCCACAACAGGTGGGAGAGACCGAAGACTGGAGGAGCACCCCAGAGGTGAGAACACTCTCCTCCCATGAGGAGCAAGCGGCAAAGCTCGCTGGAGAGGATAGAGATCGCACCTGGGTGGAAGGTGAGATCGGCCTCCCCCAACAAGCCAGTAAGGGTCCATCCAGTATGCATCGGCCACATGGGGACAATGACTGTGAGTGACCTATAATATAGGAAACTGCCTGGTCAATCACTAATTATCTCTCCTCTCTATTCCAGCCACCAGCAAGAAAAGGCAGAGGAAGAGCTCCAGCAAATGCCTCAGCCCCAGCCCCCAGAACACCTCAGATGAGGATGCTGAGCAACCATCAGATGAAGAACCGTCACTGGGTTCACCTACACCTTCCACCAGCACAGATATACGCACCTTGGTGGGTCCTAGTTCTAGAGTAGGCTCGGGGTCACAATCTGGTGATCGCCTCACGAACATGTGTCCACAGCAGACGGAGGCAGTGACAGCTGAGGTCTCTGACAGTCGGAGGACTACTGGAGTCCAGGCCCCTTCTGAGTCCGAGTCCGATGATGGGTCTCTGGAATAGGCCCTGAAAGAAATGTTGAAGAAGCAAAAGCAGGGGAACATCAGGCAGAGTTGTCAGAGGCCGTCACCAGACTGGAACGAAGGATGGAGGAGTCTGTCCACATTCTGCCTGATGCCATGGTTCCGGGTTGCGAGAGCATTGAAGTCTCCATGGGAAGGGTGGCAGCCGCCTTGGAGACCCAGGTCCAGCAGTTTCTGCCGGATTTCTGCTCGGACCTGCTCTCCATCGCTCTCGCCTTGAATAGGTTCCATCAGTGGCTATGCAAGAGGGGCACGGGGCACCTCAACGTCCCTCCAGGTGCACCTTCTCCTCAAGGAGTTAGTGAGGGGCCCTCAGGCACCCAAAGGGAGGAAGAGCACCAGCCACACACCCCTGGGGCATCCACCGAGGACACTCCAATGATGTCCAGCCACTCAAAATCCCCTCTGCCTGTGAGCCCATCAACTCCAGCAGGTCAGGCCGCAGGTGCACCTACCTCAGGGCAGGAGATCTTTAGCAGGCTGGGGCCATCCAGGCCTCAGGCCTCCAGAGAACATCCACCAAAGATATCTCAGAGAACAGAGCATAATAGTCAGCTGGCTGCCTCCACCTCTGCTGTGGATGTCAGGGCTGCACCTAGACATAGCGGAAGGGTAAGAAAAATTAAGAAGTCTTGAATGCACAATGGTAGCACAGGTAAAAACAAAAAGCTAAAAGCTACTGTGGATGCTGGAAATCCAAAACAAAAGCAGAATTACCTGGAAAAACTCGGCAGGTCTGGCAGCATCGGCGGAGAAGAAATCAGTTAACGTTTCGAGCCTTCATGGCCCTTCGGCAGAACTGAAGCATAGTTAGAAGAAGGGAGAAATATAAATTGGTTTAAGGTGGGTGGGGGGGGGTGTGGTGGGGGGGGAGAGAGAGACATTGAGGGTGTGGTGATTGTGGAGACACAGACAAAACACCTCTTTGACCCTTTTGTCTGTGATATCTTTTGATTATCTGCTCATCTCCACAATCACCACACCCTCAATGTCTCTCTCTCCCCCCACCACCCCCCCCCCCCACCCCCCCACCCCACCTTAAACCAATTTATATTTCTCCCTTCTTCTAACTATGCTTCAGTTCTGCCGAAGGGCCATGAAGGCTCGAAACGTTAACTGATTTCTTCTCCGCCGATGCTGCCAGACCTGCTGAGTTTTTCCAGGTAATTCTGTTTTTGTTATGGTAACACAGGTGTTCATTCACTATATATAATCTGCACTATTGTAAATATAGTTCGTACTTAACCCTCTTCAAGTCTCAGGTATTGAATGGTTAATCAATGTGATTCAGTGTTCCACATTCATTCAAGGGTACAAAATGAACACCCCCCCTCAGCCCCTCCCCATTTATCTCCCATCTTGCCCCTCAGTTCCATTAACTCAATCTCATCACAGTGAATCGCTTTTCGTTCCACATCTGCGACATGAACAAAGGCACTTCCTACATGAAAATGATGGCTGGACAATACACATGTATCCCTTGCATCTGAACACACATTATGTGACCTCATGAGAATTGCTCATCAAGGTTAGTTATTGTCCTGATGCTGTGGCACTGAAGTCTGTAGTTTGTGGATGTTATAAGTATTTGTTGCAACCAATGTTGGGGTCTTTTCACCCAAGCGCACTTTGCAATGGTGTTTAGTTTATGACTGTGAGGTTTGGGTTAAAGTAGTATTCATCATGGAGCACCATAGCCTTTCATACCCCCCTGCAGCATTATTTTGTCTCTGCCTTTAAGGCTGAATATTATTCCTTTATTCGTTCCGACTCTCCCCATGCAGTGGAAGTTGGTTCCACTTGGTGACATTTGAAATGTCTGTGAGAGGGAATAAGTGTGTTCTGTCAGAGATGTGTGCTCATCCTGATGACCCTGTCTACTTACCTGTGAGGATCTTACTTTGCTTCTGAACGGTGGCCCAGCGGTGCTTCACGGAATCCCTCTGTGAAGTCACAGAATGCAAATCGATATGGAATTCATTGCATGACTGTGCAATTATTGAGTTAGGGTAGATAAAAAGGATTGGCCTTTGAGTGATGGACAATGTCGAGGACTGTAATGCTATGAAAGTGACGCTCTGGCATTTCTCCTGAGCACTCATCAGTAACGATGAAGAGAATAAGTTTTCATTGACTGCTGTGTCAAAACTGACTGGGCCACATCTCTCCCTAATGCCAAGGCAATGCAGGATGTAAACTTGGCAGGCTTCTGACGAATGCAGGGTAGAGTGTTTGTCAATGATCACACAATGGTCCTGCTGAACCATTCTCTGTGGGGACAATGCAAACATAAATCGCAGCTTTGGGTGTGTGCTGTCGTGTTACATATCACTGTGTCCTGATTTTTTTAAATTCATTCACAGGATGTGGGCTTCGCTGGCTGGGCCAGCATTTATTGCCCATAGTTGCTCTTGAGAAGATGGTTATGAGCTGCCTTCTTGAACCACTGCAGTCCATGTGCTGTTAGGGAGGGAGTTCCAAGATTTTGACACAGTGACAGTAATGGAACGGCGATATATTTCCAAGTCAAAATGGTGAGTGACTTGGAGGGGAGCTTCCAGGTGGTGGTGTTCCCATCTGTCTGCTGCCCGTGTCTTTCTAGATGGTAGTGGTCGTGAGTTTGGAAGATGGTGTCGAAGGAGCCTTGGTGAATTTTTGCAGTGCATCTGAGTGGTACATACTTCTGCTACTGTGAGTCGGTGGTGGAGGGAGTGAATGTTTGTAGATGGGGTGCCAATCAAGCGGGCTGCTTTGTCCTGGAAGGTGTCAAGCTTCTTGAATATTGTTGGGGCTGTACTCATCCAGGCAAGTGGAAAGTATTCCATCACATTCCTGACTTGTGCCTTGTAGATGGTGGAGAGGCTTTGGGGAGTTAGGAAGGGAGTTACTCGTCACAGGACTCCTAGCCTCTGACCTGCTCTTGTAGTCACAGTATTTATATGGCTAGTCTAGTTCAGTTTCTGGTCAATGGTAACCCCCCAGGATGTTGATCGTGGGGGATTCAGTGTTGGTAATGCCATTGAACGTCAAGGGGCGATGGTTAGATGCTCTCTTGTTGGAGATGGTCATTGCCTGGCACTTGTGTGGTGTGAATGTTACTTACCACTTGTCAGCCCAAGCCTGGATGTTGTCCAAGTCTTGCTGCATTTGGACATGGACTGCTTCAGTATCTGAGGTGTCGCGAATGGTGATGAACATTGTGCAATCATCAGCGAACATCCCCACTTCTAACCTTATGATGAAGGAAAGTCATTAATGAAGCAACTGAAGATGGTTGGGCCTAGGACACTACCCTGAGGAACTCCTGCAGTGATGTCCTGGAGCTGAGATGACTGACCTCCAACAACCACAACCATCTTCCTTTGTGCTCGGTATGTCTCCAACCAGTGGAGAATATTCCCCGACTCCCGTTTTGCTCAGGCTCCTTGATGCCACACTCGGTCAAGTGCGGCCTTTTGATGTCACTCTCACCTCACCTCAGAAATTCAGCTCGTTTGTCCATGTTTAAACCAAGGCTGTAATGAGGTCAGGAGCCGAGTGGCCCTGGCGAAACCCAAACTGGGCATCAGGTTATTGCTAACTAAGTGTCGCTTGATAGCACTGTTGATGACCCCTTCCCTCACTTCACTGATGATCGAGGATAGACTGATGGGGCGGTAATTGGCCAGGTTGGATTTGTCCTGCTTTTTGTGTACAGGACATACCTAGGCAATTTTCCACATAGCCGGGTAGATGCCAGTGTTGTAGCTCTACTGGAATAGCTTGGCTAGGGGCAAGTTCTGGAGCACAAGTCTTCAGTACTATTGCCGAAATATTGTCAGGGCCCATAGCCTTTGCACTATCCAGTGCCTTCAGCCGTTTCTTGATATCACGTGGGGTGAATTAAACTGACTGAAGTCTGGCATCTGTGATACTGCGGACCTCCAGAGGAGGCCGAGATGGATCATCCACTTGGCGCTTCTGGCTGAAGATTGTAGCAAATGCTTCAGCCCTATCTTTTGCACTGATGTGCTGGGCTCCCCCATCACTGAGGATGGGGATATTTGTGAAGCCTCCTCCGCAAGTGAGTTGTTTAATTGTCCACACCATTCACGACGGGATGTGGCAGGACTGCAGAGCTCCGTTGGGTGCGGATTCGCTTAGCTCTGTCTATCACTTGCTGCTTGGCATACAAGTAATCCTGTGTTGTAGCTTCACCAGGTTGACACCTCATTTTTATGTATGCATGGTGCTGCTCCTGGCATGCCCTCCTGCACTCTTCTTTGAACCACGGTTGATCCCCTGGCTTAATGGTAATGGTAGAGTAGGGGATATGCCAGGCCATGAGGTTACAGATTGTATTTTGCTGCTGCTGATGGCCCACAGCGCCTCATGGATGCCTTGAGTTGCTAGATCTGTTTGAAATCTACCCCATTTAGCATGGTGGTAGTGTCGCACAACACGATGGAGGGTATCCTCAATGTGAAGGTAGGATTTTGTCTCCACAAGGACTTGTGCAGTGGTTACTCCTACCGATACTGTCATGGACAGATGCATCTGCGGCAGACAGGTAGGTGAGGAAGAGGTCAAGTACTTTTTTTCCCTCTTGTTGGTTCCCTCACCACCTGCCGCAGACCCAGTCTAGCAGCTATGTCATTTAGGACCCGGCCAGCTTGATCAGTAGTGGTGCTACTGAGCCACTCTTGGTGGGGGACATTGAAGTCCCCCACCCAGAGTACATTCTGCACCCTTGCCACCCTCAGTGCTTCCTCCAAGTGGTGTTCAACATGGAGGAGCACTGAAGCATCAGCTGATGGTGGGCGATACGTGGTAGTCAGCAGGAGGTTTCCTTGCCCATGTTTGGCCTGATGCCATGAGACTTCATGGGGTCCGGAGTCGATGTTGAGGACTCCCAGGACGACTCCCTCCTGACTGTATACCACTGTGCTGCCACCTCTTCTGGGACAGGACATACCCAGGGATGGTGATGGTGGTGTCTGGGACATTATCTGTTAAGTATGATTCCATGAGGATGACTGTGTCAGGCTGTTGCTTGACTCATCTGTGAGACAGCTCTCCCATTTTTGGCACTAGCCCCCAGATGTTAGTAAGGAGGACTTTGCAGGGTCGATAGGGCTGTGATTGCCAATGTCGTTTCCAGTGCCTAGGTCGATGCTGGATGGTCCGTCTGGTTTCATTCCTTTTTTGAGATTTTGTAGCAGTATGATACATTTCAGAGGGCATTCAAGAGTCAACCACATCACCGTGGGTCTGAAGTCACATGTAGATTTCCTTTCCTAAAGGGCATTAGTGAACCAGATGAGTTTTTACAACAATCAACAGAAAGGTCGAAGGTCTCATGGTCATCATTAGACTTTTAATTCTAGATTTTTATTGAATTCAAATTCCACCATCTGCCATGTATCACCCTGGGTCTCTATATTATTAGTTCAGTGACAATACCAATACGCCATTGCCTCCTCACAATATCCTATTGCATCTTGGGGTTCAGTATCAAGATGCAGCCTCTGCATTAATCATGCCTGAGAGCTGGCCTTTGGAGAGATGGTGCTGTCCAGATGTAGCTCTCTCGAGATAGTCAAGCACTAACCATTGACAAATATTTTTCCTGTTAGCACCAACTTGCTGAGCTGCTGTCATACTGGTATAAGTGCATCGATGTGTGCAATAGCGTTTTATCCTCTTGAAGGATGCCATGGTCACCGATTGTGGCTGCCATGGTTGAAAGGACTGCACTATGTGTAGTTGCTTAAGGATGTGCGCTAGTGGAGTGCTAATCACATTCCACAGTGGCCACATGGTCCCGAGGCTACTGCACCTTCCAAGGATGACCCCATCGTTAGGGCTGAAGGTAACTTATGCTTCCTTCCTGATCATTGTGAGATTGATCACCTTTTGTGACATGTTGAAGATGACAATGAAGGTATTATTGTCTCCCCTGCATCGAAGCATGAAGAGAACTGTGCTCGGAACAACTTGTCTTCATCTTATTCCTCCTGGAATCTTGTAGCTATGAGATTATCACAGGCATGTCTGCCATGTCTGCCCATGCAATGTCATCCTCATGTGGCTTGTCTGAATCCTCGCCCTCTTCAGGTTCATCTCCTTCAATGGAGGCATTGAGCTCCTCCAGGTCTCCCTGTGGCAACACGTCCCCGCTTTGCTGCCCTAGGTTGTGCAGAGAACAGCAAACAACAATGATGTGGGACACTCTCTGTAGTGAGTATTGGAGAGCCCCACCTGAGCAGTCCAGACATCTGAAATGCATCTTTAAGAGGTCAATAGTCTGACCATGTGGCTGAATGTGCAGCATTGTATCCCTCTTCAGATACACTCTATGGACGACTAACAGGTGACATTAGCCGTGTCTCCGATGAGCCAACCCTCTAAGCACCAAGCTCCCTCAAATATCTCTGGCACCTAGGAGCGACTCAAAATGTACGAGTTATGTGAGCTCCCTGGGTACCCAGCACAAACATGCTGGATCTGCTTTCTGTGATCACAAATTAGCTGGACTTTCAGAGAGTTTTTCTATTAATGAATCTCACAGGCTGCTGCCAGCGAGCTCTCAAGGCCACATGCGTGCAGTCGATGGTGCCCTGCACTTGCGGAAAGCCTGAGATCACAGTGAATCCCACAGCTCCAGCCACCTGGCTTGCTTGGTCCATGCAGAACGGCACATAATGGTGAGTTTTATTGAAAAGGGTATCTGTCACCTCCTTTTATGCATTTGTGTGTCGCTGGGATTCCACAAAGCAGCCCTGAAAGGATCCGCAGGCAAAAATGTTTGGTGTGGTAGTAACCTTCAGAGCAACCGGCATTAGATGCCCTCCAAGTCTGTGCGGCGTGGGTTCCTCACGGAGAATGTGGCAAATATGAGCTACCATATCTCTAGACAAGTGGTGGTGCCTGAGGCACTGTCTTTCGATCATCTCCATGTATGAATTGCATTTTCTGTAGACCCTTGGTCACGCCAAATGTCTCTTGTGAATTTGGCCCCTCCTCGTTGGCATCTGGGTCTTCCTGGGGCCCCATTGGCTCTTGTTCCTCAGGGCAACGGTCTTCCCTGAGCTGTGCCAATCGGCAACAGGCCCTTCGTCTCCTCATTCTAATCAAACCAACAATAAGGCAGTGTTGCTGCAGCCTGCATTCTCCACTCCTCCTTGTATTTGTGAACTGATACAATTGAACAATCGATGGTAGTTCCCATGGAATGGTCTCTCTCTATATACAAGGCAGGAATGCAAAGTCCAGCCCTTGCCTTTCCCTCAGTCCGTACATCGCATACCAAGGCCACTCCTTGCAGGCTGGAGGGCGACATGTGACTGCATTCACAGCAAGGGTCTTAATTAGGGTCAATGGAGCCAAGTACCAGCAGCCACAGTCAACCCTGTGTTGGTTATCCTTGATACCCATTATAACCATCAATACCCAATCCTTGCACTTTTGTCCTGACTACAAGCATGGGAACAAGGAGGCTTGTAGAGCTCATGCTGCCTCTGCACAGCAGACGTGGCCATTGATCTTTTGACACTACATCCATTCTGACATGCCTCTGCAAGGATCAGATGCCAATTAAGACCATATGCACCGCAGCACCTAAACTTATTGGATTCTTGCCTGAATGGGCACCATTAGAAAAGGAGCCAAGCTCATTCATTTTGCATGAGACCCTCGAGTCTAGCACTCAGCTGAGGCATGCTCTCCATGAACAGGACAGTTATAGGGCATCCCTTCAATCAGCCAAGCATTGCTGTTCTGAACTCCCCCTACACGCCCTGTGACCTCTTCCCAATTGTTTATTTTTCACCTTGTTTTTTGAACTGCATCATTGTCAGGTAAGATTGAAAATGGTGCTGCTGACCAGCTTCCAACCTCCCCCTATCACCCACGAAGTTCCTCCCATCCTCACCGCCTCCTAATTCCAGTTCCTCCTGTCACAATCTAGCCTCCCCCAGTTACCCTTGAACCCATCATTATCCATGTGGATATTCCTGTTCTCCCCCCCGAATCCTTTACTATTGATGTCCCCATGCCCTTTGTCGACCTGACCCCTCCTCTTCTCGAGGCCACATGCGCCCTGACTTTCCAGGGCCTCCCCACCACATGAGACCATCCAATACACCCTCACGACTTAACAGTCACCAATTTCCAGGATCCAGATGCTTACCCTGACCATGACTGTGCCCTCTGTCTCACAGTACCATGCCTCTAATCCCCAGGACCAAATTCCTTCAGTGACTGACCACACCTTGCACACCATACTGTGCACGGCAATCACTGCCTGGAGGGCGCTTCCCCTGCCCAAGACCAGGACAAAGATACGTGTGCCATGCAAAGCTCTCTAACATGGCCCACACAGCCCCAGGACAGTCTCTTCAATACACCCCTGATAGCGTAGTCTCAGCCCCAGGACAGTCTCTTCAATACACCCCCGACAGCGTGGCCTCAGCCCTAGGATGGTCTCGGAAGGCTTATAACCCTTGACCCAGGACAGTCTCTCTACTTCACTCTGTTCCTTGACCACCCCCTAGTCTGCCTTGGGTTTATCCCTGATGACACTTATCATCTCACGTACTGCACATCAAGTAATAGCCCTGCAAAGCCAGAGGGCGTTTGAATCATCAAACAAGTGGTTGATAGCAGGAGTCATAGAGTCATAATGATACAGAAGGAGGCCATTCTGCCCATCAAGTCCATGCCAGCTCTCTGTACAGCAATCCAGTCAGTGCCATTCCCCCCACTCTATCCCCGTAGCCCTGCAAGTTCATTTCCCTCAAGTGCCCATCCAATTTCCTTCTGAAATCATTGATCATCTCTGTTTCCACCGCCCTCACAGGCAGCAAGTTCCAGGTCATTATCACTCGCTGTGTAAAAACAGTTCTTCCTTATTCCTCGCATTCCCCTGCATCTCTTGCCCAACACCTTATATCGCTGTCCCCTAGTCCTTGAACTATCAGCTAATGTGAACAGCTTTACTTTGTCTACCTTATCTAAACCTGTCATAATCTTGTACTCCTCTATCAAATCTCCCCTCAATCTCCTTTACTCCAAGGAGAACAACCCCAGCTTCTCCAGCCTAAGCTTGTCGCTAAATTCCCCCATCCCTGGAACCATTTTTAAAATTTGATTATGGGATGTGGGCATTGCTGGCCAGGCCAGTATTTATTGCCAATCCCTAGTTGCCCTTGAGAAGGTGGTGGTGAGCTGCCTTCTTGAACCGCTGCAGTCCATGTGGTGGACCCACAGCGCTGTTAGGGAGGGAGTTCCAGAATTTTGACCTAGCGACAGTGAAGGAACAGCGATATATTTCCAAGTCAGGATGGTGAGTGACTTGGAAGGGAACTTCCAGGTGGTGGTATTCCTATCTATCTGCCGCCCTTGTCCTTCTAGTAGTGTAGTAGTGGTCAGGGGTTTGGAAGGTGCTGTTGAAGGAGCCTTGGTGAGTTGCTGCAGTGCATCTTGTAGATGGTACACACTGCTGCCACTCTGTTTCGGTGGTGGAGGGAGTGAATGTTTGTGGATGGGATGCCAATCAAGTAGGTTGCTTTGACCTGGAAGGTGTCAAGCTTCTTGAATATTGTTGGGGCTGCACTCATCCAGGCAAGTGGGGAGTATTCCATCACACTCCTGACTTGTGCCTTGTAGATGGTGGACAGGCTTTGGGGAGTCAGGAGGTGAGATACTCACCACAGAATTCCCAGCCTCTGACCTGCTCTTGTAGCCACAGTATTTATATGGCTGGTCCAGTTCAGTTTCTGGTCAATGGTAACCCTTCAGGTAAATCTCCTCTGCACCTTCTCAAGGACCCCCACATCCTTCCAAAATGTTGTGACCAGAACTGGATGCAAATACTCTAGTTCTGGCCTAACCAGAACTTTATAAAGGTTCACAGAATCGCATAATTTTAACACCGCAGAAGGAGGCCATTCAGCCCATCACGGCTGCACCGGCTCTCCAAATGAGCATTATGACCGAGTGCCATTGCCCTGCCTTTTCCCCATACCCCTGCACATTGTTTCTATTCAAATAATCATCTGATGCCCTCTTGAATGCCTTGATTGAACCTGCCTCCACCACACTTCCAAGCGGTGCATTCCAGACCCGAACCACTCGATGTGTGAAAAAAGTTTTTTTGGCATAGCTTCCCTGATTTTGTACTCGATACCTATCTTTATAAAGCCCAAGATCCCAGTCAGTTCAGAAAATGCAATGGGATGCTCACCCTTCAGATAGCATGCTCTTGTCGGACTCAAACAATTTCAGTCCTTTTCATTAGTGAACAGTGAGTCTGACATTATCCGCTTCAAATTCTTGCCATGCTGAGGGAAGCACCTTCAGTTTCTATGGCAACGAATTCAACAATCACAGTTCAGCTTAATTTGGGATTAACTAGGCCCCTTACCCAGATCTTCCACTCGCCTTTCATTTTCAACCAATTGATATTCTGCGCCTGCGAGGAGATCACTGAGAATAGTGCAAAGGGAATTTATATTAGCATGCTTCACAGGTTTGCGACACAGACAAAATATATGGCAATATACTTGAGCTGTGTCAGCAGAACAATAATGTAACTACTGTATGCAATGCTGTGTAAATATTTATAAAACATACATGGACTTGAGTGATTGGTGTATCAGTCACAGCTTTTCTAGTATTGAGTTTTGATGCAGTAAAACTGATGCTTGGCATCCTACCATTTGGACGTGGTCAAGTGAACTTGTGCCAACCCTGAACTCGGAACTCTCCGCAGAATAAAGTGGAAAACAGTATTTATTATTGTGGGAGGTTCTAAATAGACAATGTCTGGAAGGGTATTGGTGCATAGCTTGGCTTGGCTTCAGTGCTATATTGGAATGTTGAGCCTAGATTTTAACTCGAGGCGTAATTTCAGTAAGAGGAGGTTGGGGGCAAGTAAGGGATGATTGGAGGGGAAGGGGAGGGAAGGGTGGAGAAGGGAAATTTTCAAGTTTGAGATCACTAGATTTCTGTCACAGAAACAGAACTGGTATGTGGGGTTAGGTTACAGACCAGCCATGATCTCAATGAATGGGGGAAATGGCCTCGAGGGGCTGAATTGCCTCCTCCTCTTCCTATGGTGCTACTACACACTCATAATTTCAACTTTTACCCAGCATTGCGTCAAGCCGTCTGGCCACCCCTGTTAAAACAAGGGTGAAACCCTTCAGAATAAATTTATGGTCAGTTATGTCTCTACCTAACTCATTTGGAGCCTAAAGAAATTCATTAGTTTCAGAAGATCTCCCTCGTGAATAAATGTTTAATTTCTGGAAGCAAAAAGTGCCTGGAAGATTTATGAAATAATGGTTTTGTCTGCCAACAGGAAACCCTTTGGGAATTGCAACACCTCAATCTTCTTGAGATCGCTCCAACCTCCCATTATAAGAGAAACAAGTAAAGTAATGCCTTTGGCTGGAGTGCATTGAGGATTAACCCAATTACATGACTTTGCTGGTGCTATTATTGACAATTTTAGGATATTAGAAAGGAACTTAGGAACAGGAGTCAGTCGTTCAGTCAGGTCATGGCCAATCTGTACCTTAACCCCATTTTGACTCCATATATAGGATGATAGAATGGTTACAGCACAGGAGGCCATTTAGCCTGTCATGTCAGTTCTAGCTCTTAACACCTTGCCTAACAAAGTTCTATCAAGCTCAGTTTTGAATTTTTCTCCTGACCCCAACCTCATCAGCATTTTAGGAGGAAAGAGTTGGAGATTTCCACGGCCCTTTTTCCGCTTCTCGCCACCGGTGCTGCTGTAGATGGAAGGCAATTTTCACATCGGGTATGTTTTCTACCCTTCCCGCCCATTCAGCTATTGGAAAAGGTTAAGATTTGAAACTTGTTTGATACCATGATAAAATTACAATGTACTCATGTCTCCTATCATGTTATATTTTTCCCGATTTTCAATTTTGCGATCCTCAAAGTAAGGGATGTTAGTTCTGAGGAACTTGGCCATCCAATCCGAGCATCAGATATTCCCAAGTCAGGAATATAGAATGGAAAGAAAAGATTTCACTTATATAGCACCTTTCACAACTTCAGGATGTCCCAAAGTACTTTACAACAAATGAAGTACTTTGAAGTACAGAACTTGAGTATTGCTGAAAAAAGACATGCTGTCGAAGCTTTTCGTCTTGCACTCATCAGGACAGAAGCAAAAATACCAGATTTCAAATGGAAGAACAATTTATACTGCATGAGAAAAGAGTGCTGCTTGTTTGGCAAGTGGACTCTGATTGGTCAAGGCATTGCCATGGAGAATGCAACAGAAAACAGTTTTCCTCCAAGCTTTTGTTTAATTGAAAAGATGCAATGCCTGGACATATTTTATATTTCTGTTTGCAGAGGACAGGGCCCTGCGTATTAATATACGTAGCTTCTAGCAACTGTAAGTGAGCCACATTTAGAGCTTGACTGATAATCTTAAATTGGTTTTTAGTGTAATTCTTAGCACACTTGGGATTGTTCGGTAAATGCTGTCCAATCGCAGAATCATACCCAATGTTGAACACTATGTTCTGACATTTGCAAGTACAGGCTGGATGAGTACAGTCAATACTTGCCTGTTGTGAGCAGCTGAAGGACGTGCTGTTCGATATGATTCTCCAGTCTTTGGGATGTATGGCCCACATACCTGGCATCATACCGGCACAGAAATTCATATGCCACACTACTCATTTGTGTGGTAAGCAGAACATCTTTTGGCTTGACAGCAGCATCCTATTAGTGGAGGATACCACTCATGTGACTCCTGCATAGTAGCAGCATTGAATAGCTAGCTTCACATGTTGCCTTACCTTTCCAGGGTATTCTGAGGTAGACTAGGCACTTTTCAGAACCAAAAGTGGCAGCCTTAGGCCCATTCGTGAGTTTGTGCAATATACAGCGAGCAATGATGTGACCAGGGTAGCCATTATCCTGCAAGTTAGCTTTGATGCGCCCTATTTCGGCACCAAACTTTGAAGTGTAGTCATTGCTGGAAACACAGCAGCCAATTTTGTGGGGAAGGTGGTGGTGTAGTGGTATTATCACTGGACTGGTATTCTAGAATCCCAGAGTAATGACCTGGGTTTGAATCCCACCACGGCAGATGGTGAAATTTGAATCTAATGAAAATCTAGAATTAAAAGTCTAATGATAACCATGAAACGACTGTTGTAAAAACCCATCTTGTTCACTAATGTCCTTAAGGGGAAAAATCCCTTCTTCTTGGCAGAAGTTAATCTGCTATTCTTACCTGTTCTGGCCTACATGTGACCCCAGACCCACAGCAATGTGGTTGACTCTTAAAATGCCTTCTGAACAAGAGCAATTTGGGATGGGCAATAAATGCTGGCCTAGCCAGCAACACCCACATCCCATGAACAAATAAATTTAAAAAACAATTTGCACACAGCAAGCTCCCACAAACAACAATCAGAATTTGACCAGGTAACCTGCTTTAGTGATGGATAAATATTGGTCAGGACAGCAGAGAGGACTTCACTTCAAAATAGTGCCATGAGATTGTTTATATCTATCTGAGAAGGCAGACAAGGCCTTGGTTTAACATCTCATCTGAAAGGCAGCACCTCTGACAGTGCAGCACTCCCTCAGTCCTGCACTGGGAGCATCAGTCCAGATAATATACTCAAGCTTCAGGAACAGGACTTGAATCACCAACCTTCGCACCAGAAGCGAGAGTGCTACCCACTGATCTATAGCTGACACTTGACAGCACAAGCTAGAGACAGGCTAAATCTTCAGCTTTTCTGACTGAAAATGTCCCCTCAGCCGAATTTGCTGCAGTTTTTTTTTTGTGTGTTGAGCACATATACCCACTCTCCAAACTCATTCTGCGTGGGACCCAAATGGAGAGGAGGCACTGAACTGGATCTGAATCCAAGTCCCAGAGACAAATTGCTGTTGTCTAGTCCACTGCACCCTCCCTCCCTCCCTCCCCGACCTCCGCAGTTTCTGAAATGATTACCTTTCACTGAGAGATTTTCGTCAGAAATGAGGGCTGAATAATATGTGCAAGTCACGGTGGACAGGACTCGCACATCGAAGTGAGCGGCTTTCCGACTTCTGGCCCCGCCGTCAAGGTGCGCCGCAGTTGGACGGCAGTTATGCAAATTCGGGCCGGAGGGCGGGTTTCCAGTCCGCGAGACCCAAAGGGAGTATGCAGCCAATCGGTGCTGGAGGGCGGGATGTCCGGCGTCCAAAGCCGTTGGCCGTGACTTGGAAGGAGGTCATGACCACTCATTTAAAGGGCCCCCTTGCTTCGTGTCAGGCGACGCAGCAAATGTGTGCCTTCCACATAGATCTGGAGATTTTATATTGAGGATAAAGTAACCGGCTTGGTTTGAGGTAAGTGTGAATGTTTTTAATATTTTCTGAAATACACATAGTCTAAGTTGTTTCTTCCCACTGATCACAGGTGGCATTCAATGTGAACATGAACATGTTTTCAAAACAAAAACAGAAATACCTGGAAAACATGTTTTCAAAGCCTTAAGAGTGGAGCTGTTTAGTTCTAGCATGTTTTCCTCCATAGCTGGCCAAGGCAAGGGAGTGAGGGGAGAGGCAGGGAAGAAGGGCAAGAGCAGCCCTGAGGTTTGATGAAGAATCTCTCCGCGCCCTCCTCCAGGCTGCGTCCACCAGGCACGAACAGCTAATGCCAACTGACGGGAAGAGGAGAGCTCCCTCGGTCAGATGTGCAACCCGGGAGGAGGTGGCAGCGGAGGTCAGCAGCGCAGGGCTAGTGCCTCACCCTTGGACACAATGCCAGAAGAGGCTCAATGACCTCTTGAGGTGGGCCAGGGTGAGTAAGTCCCCATTATGCATATTCTTGTGCCAGGAAGCTGCAGGGTAGCCTCGAGAATGCTGGAGGCTTGTGAGGAATTTGGTGGTCCAAGGCAGCATTATGCAGCAAGGCCATTGGTCTTAGTACCAAATAACACCCTTTTTTTCTGTGTTTCCTGCACGGCTGAAGCCTCTTCTGCAAACCACGATATGGAGGCCAGCCCAACAATTCCCTCCGAGGATGAAGAAGAACCCTCGGAGGAAGCACCAAGCACCAGCGCAGATACTGGCACCTTGGCAGGGACAAGGACAAGCACAATCTGGTGAGGGCACTTCATAGTTGCACATGTAGCTGCCAGAGAGTGTGGTGCAGCAGGGCTCGGGCAGTCGGTGGAGTGTCCGAGGTGATCCGAAGATTGATTCCGAGTTGGTTGATGAGCCTCTGGAGTTGTCCGTAAGGAGGCAGATGCTGGGCATCCAGCGTGAGCTGCATGAAGACTTGGCGGATGTACCAGAGGGATTGCGTGCTCTGGACTGGACTGTGGAGGTGTCCATCCAGGTCATATGCACTGCGATAACCCACTCTCCAGGGTGCCAAGCCTCTGCCATGAACAGACTGGCAACTGTCCTGGAGGGGAAAACCGAATGTGTTGCGGCTGCAATTGTGGGTGTGCACTCTGACCTGCACACCACTACCCTGGCTCTGAATTCAGAGGCCCAGAGCCTGGGTGACAGGGGGACTGGGAGCCAGGACCCTAAGCCAGCTCCTGGTATCTCATGGGAAGGCAGGGAGGACTAACCACTCTTCATGGTGGAGGATGAGCAGCTGCTGCCACCATCTAGGAGCACCTCTCAGGGCACTTCTGATAGGGACAGCCTTTCCTCTGTCCATCTGCCATTGACATTTTCCTCACCTAATGCCATGGAGACAGAAACTTCCTGCCACTCTGCAGGAGTCTTCTAATGTGACGGGGCCCTCAAGACTGTTGGGAAGGTGTTGGCTACAGAACAGTGTCTCTTAAAGAGGTCTCCATAGTCTTCTGTAGGATAACTGTAAGTCTTTATTGACTACTAGAACTATTTACACACGTACAGTAAAGGGTACAGACTAGGAACTATCCCCATGTTTAGGTCTTTACACGTCTCTGCTCAACACCACACTGAGCACTGGCTCTGGGTCATGTGCCTTCTTACATCACTGTGTGGGTGGTACTGTACTCAGTCCCACATCAACCCTGTATGTGCCAGACCCTTGTGCTACAAAGGCCTCAGCTGCACAGAGGATGGCGCCCCCCCCACCCCACAAATTCATCCAGAACAAGGTGGGTAGCAGAGCAGCAGCCTCTCTCCAGAGCAGCAGCAAGCAAGGAAGCAACACTGCACCTGAGCACTAGGAAACGCTTTAGGAAAACTCCACACTAGTCACCAAGCGGGCCGCATGGGTGCATTTAGTTTGGTTGTTCATGGTGTGTCTCATAGTGATTATGTGAATAAACCTTAAGTTTACTATCTCTCATACAGAGGTTATTTCAGTAGGTCATTGTCGTTGAACCTCTTTTGGGAGATATACATGGGGCAGGATTTTGCCCTTGGCGGGGACGGTCAGGAAGCTGACCATTGCCCGCGATCGGCTCCATACCGTGATTTTACACGGACGGGCCAATTAAGGCCCGCTCTGTGTGGATCGTGAGCGGCAGCGCTGAGCACTGCCTGTGCGGGTGGGGGGAGGATGAGAGCTGGGCCTCATGTGCAGTTCGCGCATGCATGAGAAAGAGCGCTTCAATCTCCCTGAGGCACAGAGCTGCATCAGGGAGATTGAGGTGCTGTGTAGAAAAAAAGGTAATAAAATTTTTTTTTAAATGTCCTCTCGTGTGACTCTGTCACGTGAGCTGGGACATGTTTTTAATTCAAAAATAAAGCTCTTATTTAATGTTTATTTGCTTTAGGAAACCTCATCCCGCTTGTGGATGAGGTTTCCCAAAAAATGTAAAGGCCGCTTGGCCTTTTCGCCTGCCTGCCAACCGTAAGGTTGGATGGGCGGCATAAATTTGAATTTAACTAGATTGTTAATGGCCTTAATAGGCCTTTTAATTATCAGCGGGCACGCAGCCGACTCCAGCACGCGCCCGCCGAATGAAATATCGCAAGACTGCGCGATGATGTTGGGACACACGTCATCACGCATCATTTTACACTTGGACGTGTCGGGCGCGTGCCTGCTCGCCGAGCGTAATATTCTGCCCATGAGCTTTAATAACTGGAGGCAGGGCAGGATGTCTCGAATGGCAAGAAATCTAAATGGTGAGTGTGCTGACAGGACGTTGTCATGAATCTCACATTCCACATGGAATGGCGTTGAGACACATGCAGTGCACACATCTCTGCGGCCGAGAATTCCTGTCCTATTGTAACCTCTATCTTATCAAGGCATCTATTGTGTCACAGCCATCTATGCGATCACGTCCAGGGCCTTGCACCCCTACATTGGGGTGTTCCCTCACCTCGTCTTCGCATTCATCATCAGATGAATGGCTGCTATCTTGCACCCCCTCTTCCTTGAGGACATCCCCTCTCTGAACAGCAAGGATGTGGAGGGGGCAGCACACTGCAACCATGAGTGACACACATGATGGAGTATACTGCATTGCCCCTCCTGATCAGTCAAGGCATCTGAACCTCATCTTCAGTAGACCAATTATCTGCTCTACGATGGCCCCTGGTGTTTCTATGGCTGTCGTTGTACCTCCTCTCCATGTCTGTTCTTAGGGCCCTCACTGGAGTCATGAGTCACCTCTTCAACGGGTAACCTTTGTCACCTAGAAGCCAACCATTCAGAGCATCAGGTCCCCTGAACGTGTCTGGAACCTGGGAGTTACGCAGAATGTACGAGTTGTGGCTGCTGCCCAGGTACCTCGCACATACCTACTTAATCCATCGATTGTGGTCACAGACCAGATGGACGTTCAATGAGTGAAATCCCTTTGTGTCAATAAATGTACAAGGCTGGCCAGCTCAAGCCTTTATGGTGATGTGCATACAGTCAATCGCTCCCTGGCCCCTGGGATTGCCGCAAACCTGCTGGTTCTTTCATGTTGACTCTGGCGGTCCATTGAGAATGAAATGTAATTACCTGCCCTTTCTGAACATTGCATCTGTGAAGACCTTGATATAGTGGTGTGCAACAGGCTGCGTAATGCCAATGAGGTCTCCACATGCAGCCTGAAAGGATCCTGTTGCAAAGAAATTCAGCGCAACAGTTACCTTTACAGCTACAGGCATTGGGTGACCACTAACGCATTTGGAAGAGATCTCCCCTGCTAGCATGTCACAAAGAGAGGTCATTGTAGCTCTGGAGAGCCTGAGCCTCCTCTGGCATTGTGCCTGGGTCATCTGAAAGTAGCTCAGTCTCTGCCTATATGCTCGAGGGGCTGCATAAGTCCTTCTGCACTCATGATGATTCATGATGGCTTCATCATGTTCTTAATCTGGCGCAGCTCTGCCGCCCTCACGCACCACCAGTGCATCCTGGACCTCTCGAATGGCCCTTCTTTCTCTTATCCCCCAATCTCCTCCTCCTCCTCCACACCCTCCTCTCCTCCTCACTGGAGGATGTGTTTCCCACAGAGACAACTGTTCCCATGTTTTCCCTAGTAAGAAGGCCAAGGTGAAGGTCAGAATTGACCTCTCAGCAGGAGGAATAAGGCCTTGAAGTATGAAATGGAAACTCTGCTTTATGTATCAAGTCAGAGCACCCTTAACTGCTGAGTTCAAACTCAGGACGCAGCTGGAGACCCTAACAACTAACCGTTAAAAAAGACGAGAAACCCATCTGGCGTGAAATACACTCTGTGAGCGTTTTATTGCTCGCTCTATTTATTTTTGAGATATTAACCAGCATAAATATTCTATTTGATTAAATTTGAATAATACGGGCGGGCTCCTGATATCTAACCCCACCTGCCATATTATCCGGATCAGGCGTCGGGAATGTCGGGAATGCGACCAGACATCATCACGCCCAATGAAATATTGGTGTGGGTGTGTAACACTCGCGTTTTCGCAACATGTTAATCAGCCTGTGATATGCTTGCCAAATGACATCAAATTAATGTGAAGTTCTCCTTTACGAGTAAATCCTTTAATTCTGATTGCCAGATTGTTGCATCAGACAAGACCATCTGGTGCTGGTGCGAGGAAAAATAAAAATGCTCATCTCACTAATGTTTTACAGAGTGCTCCATTGGGGCATCTGTTTTTTGATGAGCGAAAATAGTTTTGTCGTTTTAATTTCCTGTATTTTAAATAAATCACGCCTCCTAACAAAAAAATAAGGTCCATTTCAGATCAGGAACTATTTTTAAAAATTGAGCAAAGCTGGGACTTTGACAGTAAATCAGTAGACACACTGTGAAGGTGGTGTGATTTGGCTTCAGCGCTATGGATATTCTCACCAAAGGAACAATGGGCAAAATTTTCACCACAGCGGGCGCATGGCCGCCCGACCCACTCGAGCGTGAAATGACGTGCATTGACGTCGGGCGAGCGTCCCAACATCAACACGTGGACGCATAATATTTCGGTCGGCGGGCACGCACCGGAGCTGGCGGCGTGTCCGCTGACAAATCAATTAAGTTACATTTTTTGATGCCCATCCAACCTAACGGTTGGCGGGCAGGCGCAAAGGCCAAGTGGCCTTTGCATTTTTTTTTGGAAACCTCATCCACAGGCGGGATGACAGGCAGGATGAGGTTTCCAACATCAAATAAAAATAAAACATTTTTTTTTTAATTTCACTTAACATGTCCCTACTCATGTGACACAGTGACATGAGTGGTCCCCACTTGTCCCATGTTTTATAACATTTTTCAAATCTTTATTTTTTTTTGAAAACGCTTCATCTCCCTAAGGCAACTCTGTGCCTCAGGGAGATTCTCAAGTGCGCACTCATGCGCATGCGCAAAGTTCGCGCTCTCCCTCCTCCCCCACCCCCCACAGGCAGTGATGAGCGCTGCTGCTCACGTTTCACGTTGGGCGGGCCTTAATTGGCTCGCCAGCCTGAAATGGCCCAACTGGCCTCGATCGTGGGCCCCAACTGGCCTCGATCGTGGGCGGCTGTCGACTGCTGCCTCCGCCCGCCCGCCAAGGTCAAAGTTCTGACCAATGTTTCTGGATTTAGTAAAAGGGCAGAACAATTACTACATGGAGATCCTTCTGCAGGGTTGGCATGAAGCCACCCCACCACCCCTGCCCTCTCTAACGGGTGTAAAAGATCCCAGGGCACCACTTCAAAGAAACAAAGTGGGGAGTTCTCCCCGGTGTCCTGGTTAATATTTGTCTCTCAACTAAGATCACAAATAAACAGACTGTCTGTTCATTTATCTCGCTGCTGTTTGTGGGCACTCGCTGTGAACAAGTTGGCTGTCATGTTCGCTCCACTACAACTGTGACTGCACTTCAAAAGTGCCTCACTGGCTGTAAGGGCCATTGTGAAAAGCGATATACAAATTCAAGTCTTTCTTTTTATGTAAGCAAGGAAAGGAGAAAATTTGGGGGGGATGGGGAGGAAGAAATAAATCATATAATTTGACAGCACAGAAAGAAGCCATTCAGCCAAAGCCCTTGCTCCAGCTATTGTGGTCCATTAATACACAGGCAGCAGAGGAGCCCATGATAAGAGAGAATATGAAGAGATTAGGAGGGAAGTAACAAAACAAAACAATTAGGGAGGCAAAGAAAAACTATGGCCAGAATGTTGCCCTTGTCAGGCAGGCTCGGCGGGGGCGGGCAGGAGCAGTCGGGAAGCCAACCACTGCCCGCGATGGGGCCGGTCCGCGATTTTACACTGGCCGGCCAATTGAGACCCACCCAGCGTGAAACGCGCGCTGCAACGCTCAGCACTGCCTGATGTGGGAGGGGAGGGAAGGAGGGCAAGCGCACAAGTTCACGCATGCGTGCAGATGCGCACAGGAAAAGCTCCCTTAGGCACAAAACTGCCTCAGGGAGATGAAGGTTTTTAACAATGATAAAGAAAGAATTTAAAAATGTTAACAACATGTCCCCTCATGTAGGGACATGTTAGAAATTAGTTTGAAAGTTTTTTTTTAATGACGGCTGAGGTTTCGCAAAAAATCCAAAGGTCGCTTGGCCTTTTTGCCTTCCCGCCAACCATAAGGTTGGATAGGCAGCGAAATTTAATTCAATTAGATCTTTAATGGCCTTAACAGGCCTGTTAATTGTCGGCGGGTGACTCCCACCCAACGAGCGCAATATTCTGACCTATTAAATTATCATGCAACAGAAAGCAAAATAGTCAAGTATTTGCAGGCATAACAATCAAAAAAGGAAAGCTATATGGGAATGGGGCAATTAATGGGGAAGATGGTGGCATGGTGGTAATGTCACTGAACGAGTAATCCATGAAGCCCAGGCTAGTGCTCTGGGAGCATGGGTTCAAATCGCCCCCTCCCACATCTCATGGTGGGTGGAAAATTCTGCTCCAGCTAAGTAAGCCCACCTACTGTTTTAAAATTATGAATTTAAATTTCACAGTATGAAACCATCATCAATTGTCATAAAAACCCATCCGGTTCACTAATGCCCTTTAGGGAAGTAAATATGCCATCCTTACCTCGTCTGGCCTACATGTGACTCCAGACTCTCAACAATGTGGTTGATTCTCAACTGCTTCAAAGGGCAATTAGGGATGGGTAACAAATGCTGGCATTGCCAGGGCCATCCACATCCCGTGAAAGAATAAATAAAGATTAAGGGGTAGACAGGATAATACCACAGGTAATGATAGAGAGATGGCAGAAATATATTGCGAATATATGGTTAATATTAATATTTTAGAGTTAACTTTTAATCCTGGGAAGGCTAAAGTATAACTGTAGAAAATGGGATAATTGCAACTAAAGCAGTTTGGAGTCTATTACATTTAAAAGGTTGGGGGACTGTGCGGGGAAGGTGGGGGGTTGTGTCCAGGGAAAGTAGGCAGGGGAGGTGTGTGCAGGAAAGGTTGAGAGTGTGTTAGAGGGCGGCGTCGGTAGTGTCGACATTGGAGTCCTGAGGGGATGAACTCAGGGTACTGGTGTTAGAAGGGAACAGTCACAGTCAGAGGGGGAGTGGGATGTGGTAGGGTGGCAGGTCCAAGGTGAAGGTCTCATGGCATGGAGGGGGACATTACAGGTAACTCAGATAACAGGAGGGGGCAGGGTCAGGGTGGGCATGGGGATGGTAACAGGTGTCGGCTCTGAGGGGAGAGAAGGCACGTGGAGGTGGATTGTCATAGTGTCTAGGGTAATGGTGGGGAGGTTCAAGGGTGACAGTAGGGAGAAGAATGGTGATATTAGGTGGGTCGATGGTGATGGGGGTAGGTTGGTGGGTGATGGGGCGAGGGTAGAAGGTGGTGGAGGGTGACAGTGGGTAGAGGAATGGTGATATTGGATGGGTCGATGGTGATGGGGGGAGGTTGGTGGGTGACAGGGGGAGGGTAGAAGGTAGTAGAGGGTGACAGTGGGGAGAGGGATGGTGATATTGGTTGGGTCTATGGTGATGGGAGGAGATTGGTGGGTGACGGGGGGAGGGTAGAAGGTGGTGGAGGGTGACAGTGGGGAGAGGGATGGTGCTATTGGGTGGGTCTATGGTGATGGGGGGAGGTTGGTGGGTGGTGGGGGGAGGGTAGAAGGTGGTGGAAAGAGCCTGAAAGGTGATGTGCACATCTTTCCAGTTGCAGCAATACAAAGCATTCGACGTAAGACTGCAATATCTTGAAGTGGGAGGAGGGTCTTTTCGGATGGGTGGAACTCAGGGTCAGCACATGTGGCCGACTAAAGGGACACACTAATAATCATGAGGAAACTGGATGAGAACCATGCTCAGGTGTGTTCTCCTCTCTCTGGTGAAGCCCATATTGCAGCAGGTTTGTCCTCAACTCATGGGTCTCACAACCTCGAGATCCCAACAAGGTGTGGAGCTGCCATTCATTCTGTGCCATTTGCCATCGGCTGCAGTCAGAGGCAGGGATGAAGGAAGGGAGGGAGGTGGATGCCTCCAGGGAGCACGGCTGGTGGAGGGCAGTCAACTCGTGACTCCATCCTCCTGGGTGAATGGTCTTGGTTGACAAGGGGTCATGGACTTAGTCTTTCTATGCTGCTAAGGCAATGGGCTCTCTGTAGAGTCTTGAGGGTAGTGGAGACAAGCAGAAAATTGTCCATGTGAGGCTTCTTGCACACGGCTCTCATCACCCTGGTCAAAGAGCAACGTCTCCATACGGGTTCATGTGTGAACGGAAGGAACACCCAATTCTGGTCCTCCAGGATGTCCTTTATCTGGAAGGGGTGGGGTGGGGAGGCCATGTCTAGATGGAGGCCAGGTGAGAAAGGCTGAGTACTTGCCTGCTGGCTTTGAGATGGAGGGAAACCTGTAAAGGACATACTCACTAAACGTATCACTTCAATTCGTTCACACATCCACTGAGGTGTCGATGATGTGGACTGCAGGTAACTCTGCCTTGGGAATGGCTCTCATCCAGATGAGGAGAAGGAGGGCCCATCGCAGGTTGGCACAGGGCCAGGAGGAGCAAGGGCCTGAGCAGCAAGAGGCAGTAGGGCCTCTAAAGGCCAAGAGACGATGGCATAGTGGTATTGTCCCTGGATTAGTAATCCAGAGACCCAGGGTAATGCTCTGGGGACCAGGGTTTGAATCCCACCAGCAGATGGTAGAATTTCAATTCAATAAAAATCTGGAATTGAAAAAGTCTAATGATGACCATGAAACCATTGTCGATTGTTGTAAAAACCCATCTGGTCACTAATGTCCTTTAGGGAAGGAAATCTGCTGTCCTTACCTGGTCTGGCCTACATGAGACCCCAGACCCACAGCAATGTGGTTGACTCTTAAATGCCCTCTTGCAGAATAGGCAAATAATTAGCAAATGAAGTTTAACACAGATAAATGGGAGGTAATACATTTTGGTTGGATCAATGAGAGTATTGTGTCCAATTCTGGGGACCACACTTTAGGAAGGATGTGAAGGCCTTAGCGAGGGTGCAGAAAAGATTCACGAGAATGGTTCCAGGGATGAGGAACTTCAGCTTTGTGGATAGATAAGAGAAGTTGGAGGTTTCCTTGGAGAAGAGAAGGTTCAGAGGAGATTTGAAAGAAGTGTTCAAAATCATGAGTAGATAGGGAGAAACTATTCGGATTGGTGGGAGGATCGAGAACCTGAGGGCACAGATTTGAGCTAATTGCCAAATGCAGCAATGGAGACATGAAAAGCTTTATGATACAGGAAGTGGTTAGGATCTGGAATGCACTGCCTGAGTGTGGTGGAGGCAGATTCAATCATGGCTTTCAAAAGGGAATTGGATCATTATCTGAAGAGGAAATATTTGCAGAGCTGCAGGGAAAAGACTGGATAGTGGCACCAGATGAATTGCTCTTGCAGAGAGCCAGCACAGACATGAAGGGCTGAATGGCCTGTGTTGTAACCATTCTATGATTCTAAGAATAGAGAGGTCACTTATTACTTGGAAGGTGTGAGTCTAGGTGTGGTAGAGGAACAAAGTGACCTTAGAGTACAAATACACTGATCACTAAAAGTTGCGCCACAGGTTAACAAGGCCGTAAAAGAAGCAAATCACACACTAGGTTTTATTTCTAGATGGATAGAATTAAAATGCGGGGATGTTATGTTAAACCTGTATCAAACCTGGGTTAGACCACACTTAGAGTACTGCATGCAGTTCTGGTCACCATATTATAAAAAGGATATAGAGACACTGGAGAGGGTGCAGAGAAAATTTACAAGGATGAGACCAGAAATGTGTGGGTATACATATCGGGAAAGGATTGACAGGCTGGGTCTCTTTTCTCTTGGAAAAAGAAGACTGAGGGGTAACCTAATAGAGGTCTTTAAAATTCTGATAGATTTTGATCAAGTGGATAGAGAGAGAATGTTTCCTCTTATGGGGAAGAGCAGAACTAAAGGCCATCAATATAAGATAGTCACCAAGAAATCCAGTAGGGAATTCAGAAGAAAATTCTTTACCCAAGTGGTGAGAATGGGAACTCGCTACCACAGGGAGTGGTTGAATTGAATAGTATAGATGTATTTAAGGGGAAAACTAGATAAGGATATGAGGGAGAAGGGAATAGAGGGTTACGATGGTAGATTTAGATGAAGAAAGATGGGAGGAGACTTGGGTGGAACATAAAGAACAGCATGGACTAGTTGGGCTGAATGGCCTGTTTCTGTGCCGTATATCCTATGTAAGCCCATCGAACCTCTGCCAGCTCTAAAAGAGCAATCCAGTTAGTTCCATTCCATTTCTCATGCTCTTTAAATTTTCTTTTTCAGATCCAGTTCCCTTCTAAAAACATCAGCTTCCCCCACTGTTTCTGGTCATGCATTCCATGTCCTAACAATACTCTTGAAAACTGAAAGATTCACATAACTCTCCTTTCCTACTTTTAGTCATGATCTTAAATTAATGGATGCCCTCAAGCGACCGACTCTCCAACCAGAAGAAATAGCTTCTTCCAATTTACCTTCTCCAGATCCCTCTTCGTTTTGCCATTGTTAGATCTCCCCTTAACCCATAGATATAGTTTTTCATGGGTCTATAAATTTGCTGCCAGGATTAAGTGAGACACTTTCCTACATGGATTTCTTGAAGTATCATTACATGACCTCCAATCGCCCATATGGTCAAACAGCCTTCTTTTCCCATCTCGAGCATTTATGTAAAAACAAAACATACCCTTTTTCAATGCCCCTAGCATTTTTCTCCCTGGTTGCTCACAGGAGATTAATCTTTAATCCATGGAGACGATTGAGGAACCCTGGACAGTTGGCAACCCGAATAAAGCAATTTAAGATAACCATATGTCAGGCTGTTTACCACGGAAGCTATTATCCACATTTACCTCACATGAGCAGTGAACAGAAAAACATTCTGCATTTAGATCAGATCTATCTCATGCTTAAATGATGCATCTGGATCACTGTATCCAAGACCTTATTAAAGTCAGAAAGTCAAATTGAGATGATTGTGGCCATTTTCCCCACTTAGCTTCAGTGCTGCCGACACTTAACTGCTTCAAGGTATTTTGCCCTCTGAATGAGGTATTGATCATGATCTCTGACTATCAAGCACCAACCTGGCTGGATGAGAAAAACCTTGACATTCATGCAACAAGGTGTGAATGAAAGGCCTTTACTCACCATCGAAATTCCATTTTCTTTCGCAGTTTTTAATTGGGTTGTTCACTTCTCAAAGGCCTAGAATTTCCATTTTTTTTCCATACCCCCGCTCCTTAAAGCCTACCTCTTTCACCAAGCTTTTGACCACCTGTCCTATTATCATATTATGTAGCTTGGTGTCAAATTCTGCTTTATAATGCTCCGGTGAAGCAGCTCGGGACATTTTGTTAAAGGTGCTATATAAGTACAAGTTGTTCTTCCTCTTCCCTGAACTGTGGCCCAACAAATCCCCAAGAACTTCCATCTGCCACCATAGCTTCATCCACTCTCTTCATCTGTCCATGTCCCTTTGTAACTCTCCGCACCCATCTACACTACAGACTGTGCTACCTAGCTTTGTGTCATCTGGAAGCATAGGTACACAACTCTACTCCTCATCCAAGTTATTGACAAACACAGCCGGAATTTTACGGTCCCATCGGGGCAGGGACAGAGCCGTAAAATGCGGCGAGCTATTCTAAACTCCATTGACTTTGGCTGGAACGTAAAATCCCACTGACGTAAAATTCTGTCCAAGGTGAAAAGCTGAGGCCCCAGCACAAATCCCTGGAGAATACCACTTGTCACATCCCACCAATCAGAGAATGAGCACGCCCAACCAGTGGACTGACGTAATGACACCAGCACAGGGAATTACCAGAATGATGCCATTACATTAAGTCACAATGTCACAGCCAGCATCTCACTGTTGTCACCAAAAACAGTTGCTTTACTTGCCCCAGGAGCAATCTAGGACACCCAATGCAAAGCAGGCACTGGAACCACAGCAGATATGACATTCACTTCCAGTTAAAGAGCACTAAAGAGACTTCGGGGTCCATGAATGTAGATCATTAAAATTCCACAGATATGTGCACAGAAAATAATCAAAAAGGTTAATGGAATGTTGGCCTTTATATGCGGAGGACTAGAATACAAGGAGGGTAGAAGTCAAGCTTCAGCTACACAAAACCCTGGCTAGACCACACGTGGAGTCGCTGTGGACAGTTCTGGGCACCACCCCTTCGGAAGAAGATAGTGACCCAGAAGGCAGTCCAATTTAGATTTACCAGAATGGTACCTGGACTCAAAGGGTTAAATTATGAGGAGCAATTACACAAACTAGGATTGTATTCCCTGGAATTTAGAAGGTTAAGGAGTGATTTGATCAGAGTTATCAAGATATTAAGGGGAACAGATAGGGTAGATAGAGAGAAACTATTTCTGCTGGTTGGGGAGTCTTTGACTAGGGTGCATGTCTAAAAATTAGGGCCAGATTTTTCAGGAGTGAAATGAGGTAACACTTCTACACACAATGGTTGGAACTCTCCTCTGCAATGGGCAATTGATGCTAGGTCAACTGTTAATTTTAAATCTGAGATTGATAGATTGTTGTTAGCCTAAGGTATTCAGGATATGGGGAAGAGGTGGATGTATGGAGTTCAGTGTCAAATAGCCTACCAGACATCCTTAACTAGGTTGACCCCTGAAACATGGTGCTCCAGCACATAATCAGGCTGCCACTTTAGTGTAGTACTGAGGGAAGACTGCGCTGTCTTTTGGCTGAGATGTTGAATCCTCTCATGTGGACATAGAAGCCTCTGCGGGGGTAATTTTAACCCCAAAAAGAGGTGGGTTTGGGTTGGATGAGATGTTAAAATGGGAAAAATCTCAAACCCGATTCCAGTCCACCTTGAACCCTCCTACTACTGGTTTTCAGGAATGAAAGGGATAAAGGGTGGGCAACCAACCCATTCATGGGGACTGAGCTGCTCATGTAAATGTCTTAATGAGACTGCATGCCTCCGATCTATGTTGCAGCTTTAACCCTAGCTGGCCAACTTCCCTGGGCCTGCTTCATGGAAGTGGGTTTACAGCACTGCTTGTGGGCCAAGAGAAGCATGTGTGCTTCCCCTGGCTTCCCAAACAGACTTGTTTTCCACTCCACATGAGCGCCCACACCCAATATCAAATTCCCCACTCCGTAATCAGACTCCCTTCACCCTGTGATGCGATGATCGGATGCCCTGTCCTGATTGTACCCTACCCTAATCATCCCCCACCCCATGATCACTGACTCCCTCCCTGTGCTCACCAACTCTCAGAAACTGTGCTTTCCCTGCCCATCTCATAGAGTCCTGGAGGAACACCAGGAGACCATTCAGCCCATAACTGCCCTGATCACTCTCTAATAGCTCTACAAATCAGCAGCAACCCCCCCCCCCCCCCCCCCCCCCCCATCCACTGATCCTCCAAACCACGATGTACCCAGTCCCAACCCCAACCTCACAATCTCTACCCCGAGCATTATAGTAACTTGCTCCTGGGCTGTGACCTCTCCTGTTTCATTTCCCAGCTGGAGGGAGGTTTCCAGAATGGGAGTCTGTCAGAAACAGAAAACACAAACTCTGTGGAGTTAAAACTCCATGGTGTTTGGGGAAATCCAGGTTTCCCAGCCAGAACACCTCCCCACTTGGAAATCCCAACTCAGTAAAGATTGGCGCCTGCAGCTTTATTTGCGGACTTTGAGGGGGTATGAGAAACAGGAATCGCTGGATTACAAAATACCAAGGTCCATCCAGATAACCGTCTACCATCCAGGCCATCACATGATACAATGAGAATGGAGTTGTTAACGAATCAGAGCAATCCCCCTCTATCAATTCGTCTGCAACAGGGCCAGACATGAGATAAGCAAAAGCCCCCGTGGTGGAGAGATTTGTGCAGGGACTTTCTGAAACTGCAGAGTCATATCCATTCACACTGGTTCCCGGGTTTTTTTTTTTCGTTCAAAGTTGTCTCCTTGAGGGTTTCATGAACATTTCTGGCTTCCATTTGTGAGACCCTGCACACTTCCCAGTATGACACTGCTTATTAAATCCTACTTTAGTGTTCTCATATTCAACCCCACTCTCTCTTCCTCCTCATGGTTTCTTATTCACCGATGCCATTTTCTTGCCCAAAATATGTCTGTTACTGTTCAACCTCTTTGATTAATCAGCATCCCCTTTTCCCAAGTTTTAAGTTGGCCAGCCAACACAGACACAATGGGCTGAATGGCCTCCTTCGCTGCCGTAAACTTCCTATGTTTCTGTATTAATCACACGATTGCCTTTGGTAACACTCTGGGCTATTATTCTAAAATCCTTCCAACATGCAAAAGGCCCCAAATTTCCTTTGCCAGCTGAGCCAAGCTGCCTGTGAAGTCATGGCAGACACCAATGGTTGCTGACAGACACCAGCAGACCTTGGCAGGTGCCAGCAGACAGATAGGCATTGGCAGACATCAATAGGTATTGCCAGACACTGAAAGGGGCCGACAGTCATCAGCAGGCACTGGCAGCTTGCCATGACTGTTATAATGAGGCCCGAGGACCAACTTCTCATGATACTTGGGCCTCCATCTTTCAGCATGGGCATTGTTCTCAGTTGCCCATTCCGTGCCAGAAAACTGGCCCAAAACCAATTTCTGCAACTTTACCACATTCAGACCTGAGCTTTGCCCATCAGAAAATAGCTTCCATTATATACTCAGCTGCATAAAGCAAGAACACACCCACGGATTGTAGCCCATGGGTGTATTTAAGCTGGATTCCTGTTGAAGCAGTTGTTAACTGTTCATTAACAAGCAGACCAGCCTCCTGTATCAATAGATTCTGAAAGCAAATGGGAGATGTCATCAAATGTCAGTCTGTTCACTGTATAAATACTGTAAATACATGCAAATACTGTAAAATGTTGACTTAACTGGAAGCGGATATTGCTGAAACTATGAAACCCATGCACACTAAGTTAAAAGAAAAAAAAACTTTCATTTATTTAGCGTTTTTCACAACATTCCAAATCGCCTTACAGCCAATGAGGTACTTTTTGAAGTGTTGTCACGGTTGTACTGTCAAAAACGTGGCGATTTGCACACAGCAAGCTCCCATAAACAGCAATCTGTTGTGTGAAATAGGAACAGAAAATGCTGGAAATAGTCAGCAGGTCAGGCAGCTTCTGTGGAGAGAGGGACAGAGTTAACGCTTCAGGTTATGACCTTCCATCAGAACTGTGTGTTGGTTGAGGGATAAATATTGGCCAAAACACCAGTGAGAACTCCCCTGTTCTTCTTCCAAATAGTGCCTGGGATCTTTTACATCCTCCTCAGGGCACACACAGGGCCTTGGTTTGACCACTCATCTGAAAGGCAACTCACTCCCAATCACTGCATTGGAGTTTCAGCCTACATCTTTAGGCTCAAGTCCTGGAGTGGGACTTGAACCCATAGCATTTTGACTCAGAGTTAAGAGTGCTATGAACTGAGCCACTGCACCCAAGCTTGCCACTCTTTTAGTTAAGTCTTTTCTCCCCTCCTCCATGTTTCTCCCCTCCTTTTCTCCTGAGGGCACTGACCCAGGCTCGCGTAGACAGTGTTTGCAGCAGGCTATTGCACCATGAGGGAGTGACTCATAGCTGAATCTAATCTCATCCTCCCACATGCCTCTGAGTCACACATTTCCAGGTTCAAGTCCCACTCCAGGACTTATTGAGCACAAAAATCAAGGCTGACACTCCAGTGCAGTACTGAGGGAGCGCTGCACTGTCGGAGGTCTTTCAGATGAGATGCTAAACTGAGGCCCCAACTGCCTGCTCGGGTGGATGTCAAAGATCCCATGGCTCTATTTTGAAGAAGAGCAGGGGAGTTCTCCCCAGTGTCCTGGCCAATATTTATCCCTCAATCAACATCACAAAAACAGATGATCTGGTCATTATCACATTGCTGCTTATGGGAGCATGCTATGCGCAAATTGGCTGCCGTGTTTCCCACATCACAACAGTGACCATACTTCAAAAAGTACTTCATTGGCTGCAAAGCACTTTGGGACATCCTGAGGTTGTGAAACGTGTTATAGAAATGTAAATCTTTCTTTCTTTCAGACCCACTTTCCAGCAATGGTTATTGCATGCTGTTATGGAGTTAGGTCACAGATCAGCCATGATCTCAAGCTCAAGGGGCTTAGTGGCCAAATCCTGTTTCCATAATCAGGAGCAGAACACGGGTGAGTGGGAAGGGGATGCCGGGTACTGAGATCAGTTGTGGTCAGCTGGTTCAAACACAGGCCAGGAATGAGCCTGTGAGCTTCCTGGTAAATCACAGCTCAGTTCCATACTGGCCCACAGAGATTGTGGGTTTAAGCATGTGATCTAGGATGTCACCTCAGTGCAGTCCTGAGGGAGCACAGAAGTGTTGGAAGCGCCGTCTTTCAGGCCAGCCTTTGCCTAAATAACAAGAGTGAGTGCACTTCAAAAGTAAGACCAGAAAGCACTCCTGAAGATGTGAAAAGTATTTTATAAAATGTAAGCTCTTTCTGTTTTTTTAGGCCTGCTCAGTTACTGGGGGAGATTGGACCCACTGAAAGGCTTCACATATGCTAACTCTTCACTTCTCTCCCCCTCTGCCAAGAAAGAAGAATAAAGAACTTGCATTTATGTACCACCTTATGATCATGGAACATTCCAGAACGCCTTACAGCCAATGAGGTACTTTTTAATGTATAGTCACTGTTGTGATGAAGGAAACACAGCAGACAATATGTGCACAGCAAGCTCCCACAAACAACAATGTGATGATGACCCCAGATAATTTGTTTTTTTTAAGTGATGCCAATTGAGGGATTAATATTGGCCAGGACACCAGGAAGGGCTCCTCTGCTCTTCTTCAAATTGTGGCGGTGGGATCTTTTACATCCACCCGATAGCAGACAGGCCTTGGTGTAACATCTCATCCAATGCCCACAACAGTGCAGCACTCCCTTAATACTGGATGTGTCAGCCTGGATTATATGCTCAACTCCTAAAAATGGAGCCCTGAATCCATAACCTTCGAACACAGCCACTGAGCCACAGCTGGCAATGGAACCATCACGGTTCTGCCTTATGCCGTTGGTGTCTGTTGTATCATGTGGACACTCAGAGTGCAATTGGTGCATGGAGTGGCTTTCTGCATTTACTTCGTAGGCCCTGGCCCCCCTCAATATGACCGAACATTCAGAGGCCCTTTCTTTCAAGCCTGACTGAGATTCTCAGCTCCTTGACGTTGCAGAGCTAATAGAGGGAGGATCAGTGCTAATATCTAATCCAGTAAAAGCACCAACAGAGAGGACTTTGTTACAGAAAGGAAAGAGAGAAAAAAAAATGCATGTTTATGCACCCTTATCACATCTCTCAAGATAACTCATTTTCCATACAATAATTGGTTTTGAAGTACAGTCACTATTCTAACAGAGGTCGTTTGTGGAACAATAAAGAACACATGTTATTTCAGAGATCCAATCTGTTGCATGAGGGCTCATTGTATTTTGTAAGGAGAAGATAAGTAATCCAATTTCTACAGTGGCTATAGTCAACGGTATTGTGTGATAACATGAGTTGCCAAACCCATTTCCTCTGCACTTTGATGATTCTCTAGCAATCACTTTGAAAGGAAATTTAGTTCTAGTGATTGGAGAGTCATGAAAGATGTTCCTTTCATATTCTGCTCTTTATATACTCTGATACAGTGTTACTCATCAACTTCTGTTCGAGAAGAAAACTTCTCGTTCCCACAGAACAAGTTCCTACAGATCACTGTGGACAAGTGGAGGTCTTAAACTATCCCTGCATGGGGCAGAAAAATGGAACCACGGGGAAAAAAGGAACAGCTTGATTGAAGAGTTCAATTGTTTGGAAGGGCCCTCTCACATGCTGTGTGGAGAGGAACAGACTTGCATTTCTGTAGCACCATTTATAGCCTTGGGACATCCCAAAGAGATCAGCAGCTAATGAGATGCTTCTCAAGTGTCGTTACTGTTGGAATGTGGGGAAACACCAATTTGTGCACAGCAAGCTCCCACACACAGCAATGAGATGAATGACCAGATAATCAAGTGTTTAGTATTGTTGCTTGAGGTATAAATATCAGGCCCCAGAACACTAGGATTAACTCACCTGCTATTCTTCAAACTAGTGCAATGGGATCTTTTACAACCACCTGAGAGAGCAGATGGGGTCTCAGTTTGACGATTTATCTGAAAGATGACATTGCAGCTTCCACTCAGTGCTACACTGGGAGCATCAACTCAAATTTTGTTCAACCAACTGAGCCATGGCTGACACTCAGAAACACCAAATCCCAGGTCAGCTAACAGCAGGGCCTGAATTTTCGTCTGGGCTCAGGAAAACCCGACTCATGCACTTCTGCGGCTCGCAAAATGCACAACCGACCCATATGTGAATTTAGGAGAAATTTTCATCTTTGCACACAGGCCAGGTTTGCAGTGCATGAGGGTGTGCAAGTTAGAAGGCCTGCCTCGGTTCATCAACACAGCAGCTCAGCTCCTGTCATCATTTAAAGGTCCCCTAAACCTCATCCCTCACACCACTCATCCCCCCCACCTACCCCATCCCCCATGCCACCCCATGACACTTCACATTCCCTATGCCACCCCATGCCACTTCACATGCCCCATGCCACCTCATGCCTCTTTCCCCCCATGTATCCTTCTTAGCCACTCATCCAGTATTCACCATGTACAGTCCTCAGGAGCTATGCAATAGCCACGAGAATTATTTTAAAGTTATTGGAAAACCATTAAACCTCTAACAATATAAGAAAACCTGAAATTCAAACTCACTATCATTGATTCTGGACAAAAAAAAAGCCCAAGAGAAAAAAAAGGTTTTAGTCCTTTAAGTGCCTATTAGGTTGTAAACAAACAAGAAACCACATCAAAGACATAACCTGTTATTGTAGCTGCTAACAGTTTCAATGGTTCTTGAATCAATAAAACCACCTGCTGAGCAGAAGCTTTTGAAACCCAGCCAAGCATTCGTTATGGAGCAACTGTCATAACAAAAGCTTCCAGATCCACTGACAGAACAGGTATCCATTTCCATTTCAAATCAGAATGTCTGTCAATCAATGGAGGGGAGGCAGATTCAGACCATTTTTTCTACCTTCAGAAGCTACCAGCCCAATGAAAGCAGAGTGCAATAACATGGCAGCAGAGGAGGACTTTTTATTTTACATTTTTACATTATGGTACTTTCTCCATTGGAAAAGTGCTGTAATGCATGTGAGCAATTACACAATGCTGGTCAATGTAAGGGTAAACTTACCTTTAAAGGATCAATCCCTATGATGAATCACTGCAGTAAAACACGTCTACATTACAATGCAACACCTAATAGTGACAGTTGAATTTACCATTCAGAATGTTCCTGACTCGTCGGCAGGCTATCCATTTTCTTCATGAACTCTCAAACCTGGCATGTTTTTAATGAGCTTCCAAAATGCCACACCACTAGACAAGGATTGTGTGCGGGAGGAAATCTGATTTCCATTCCCCATTTAAAATGGGGAACCTAACCTTAGCGGAGGAAGATGTGCTTTTGTGTACTGGGCATTCCCAACCATCAAAAGCCCAGGGGAAAATGGTGCAGGGCTGGGAATGCAGAGGAAAATTGGATTTCCTCCAAAAAGCATTCAAAGCGCGACCATTCACGCACCAAATCACACCTCTGCACCTAGACAAAAATGTGGTTCCAAGATATGAAGCTGTGAGTCTGCCAAAGGCTAAGCTGAAATGGAAGCAGGTTGCAAATAGTTCTTGGGCTGTATGAGCAACAACAACAATTTGCAATTACATAGCACCTTCAACATAGTAAAACATCCAAAGGCACTTCATAGAGGCATAAATATAAATAGACAAAAATTGAGCTATTTGGAGGGTTGACCAAAACCATGGTGAAAAACATGGCTTTCACAGAGAGTCTTAAGGGAGGTAAGAGTGGTGAAGAAACAGGGAGCTTTAGGGAGGGAATTCTACAGCATACAGTCTAGTTGGCTGAAGGCACAGCCGCCAATGGCAGTGTGAGGGATTCACAAGAGACCAGAATTGGAGGTACGCAAAATTCTTTGGGAAGGGAAGATTGTAGGCCCGGAGGAGGTTACAGAGTTCGGGATGGATAAGGACACGGAGAGATTTGAATACAAGGGTGAGAATATTAAATAGGACTCATTGCCAGGCCAAAAGCCAGTGTAGGTCAGTGGGGACAGGGCTGATAGGCAAAATTTAGGCAACAGTTTAGAATGAGCCGAAGTTTACAGAGGGTGAAAGATGGGATACCAGTTTGGAGAGAATTGGAATAGTTGAATCTGGTGGCGATAAAGGCATGGACAGTGACTTCAGGAGGAGGCAATTGGACATAGGTGGACTACGTTATAGGATTTAATTGTAACGAAACTACCCAAAAGGGCCAATGCCTTTCTCAGGGTAGCAACTTGCTGAAAAATGACCTGAAGCTCAGCTTCACCCTAATATCCCTCCCAGCTCAACATGCACTCCACCTTCTGGCCTGGATGAAAATAGCAACTCTGTGCGCTAGAGAATCCTCACAAAAAAGTCAGTGTTGGGGTCTGATCCCAGGCCTCTTTATCCATAGGAATGATTTTATTTCAAGGAAAAATTCAGGCAAATACAAAATTCTTATGATTGGATCACTTTAGATGAGTTTCAGTTTAATAGAAAAAGAAGCACTTGCATTTCTCTCGTGCCTTTCGTGGCAAAGAATCATAGAACCATAGAATTTACAACACAGAAGGAGGTCATTCAGCCCATAATATCTGTGCTGGTCCTTTGCAAGGACAGCTCAGCTAGTCCCATCCCCCGCCCTTTACCAGTAGCGACACACTTTGTTCTCTTTAGGTGCTTATCCAATTCCCTTTTGAAAGCCACAGTTGAACCTCCACCACACTCTCTGCATTCCAGATCCTAACCACTTGCTACATAAAAAAGTTTATCCTCATGTTGCCTTTGGTTCTTTCGCCAATCATCTTAAATCAGTGTCCTGTGGTTCTCGACCCTTCCACCAAGGGCAACAGTTTCTCCCTATCTACTCTGTCCAGACCCCTCATGATTTGGAATGCTCTATCAAATCACCTCTCAACCTTCTTTTCTCCAAAGATACCAGTACCAACTTCTCCAACAAACCAAAACAGAAAATGCTGGAAAAACTCAGCAGGTCAAGCAGGATCTGTGGAAAAAGAAATAGAGTTAACGTTTCGAGTCCGTATGACTCTTCTTCAGGCCCTTCTTCAGGGTCATACAGACTCGAAACGTTAACTCTATTTCTCTCTCCACAGATCCTGCTAGACCTGCTGAGTTTTTCCAGCATTTTCTGTTTTTGTTTCAGATTTCCAGCGTCTGCAGTATTTTGCTTTTTTCCAACTTCTCCAATCTATCCATGTTACTGAAGTCCCTCATCCTTGGAACCATTCTTGTAAATCTTTTCTGTATTGTCTCTAAAGCCTTCACATCCTTCCTAAAGTGTGGTCCAAAGCACTTTACATCAAATGAAGTGTAGTCAATGTGGGAAACAGGGCAGCCAATATGCACAGAGCAACAATGAGAAGATGATCAGAAAATTTGTTTTACTAATATTGGTTGAGGGATAAATATCAGCCTCTACACCAGGGAAAGCTCCCCTCCTCTTCTTCCCGTTGTGCCATGGGATCATTTATGTCCATCAGAGAGTGCTGACAGGGCCTCACTTTAACTTCTCACCTGAAAATCAGCATCTATGACAAAGCAGCACTCCCTCACTACTGCACTGCAATGTCAGCCTGGTTTTTATACCCAAGTCTCTGGATTGGGAACTTGAACCCACAACCCTCTCAGTCAGGGGTGACAAGACTACCCACTGCTGAGCACCAGAGTTAGTGCTCAATTTACTTCTTTCTTGATCCTAGAGACGTGTTCCTGGAAAGTCCCCAAGGGTTCCCCCAATCTCCCACCATCAGCTCGGCAACATCCACAGAGAAATGGCATAAAGGACTTAAAGTGGCCACTTACACTGTGTCCGGAGGTATATGGTTCTGCAGGTGCTGGCCAACATCTGCTGGTTCAAGTAGGTAATATGACTCTAAAGAGACTATTCCAAGGAGAGACATGTGTTCTCCTGGCCAATATTCCCGCCCTGAGTACACACGACCAAGAACAGCTGAAATGCTGTTTGACGTGGCTTGTGTACAAAATGGTTGCCTTGTTTGCCAGCAAACATTGTACTTCCAAGTAATTCTCTGTCTGTAAAGAGGTTCAAGTTGTTTCTTAGACATGATTAAGGTGTCGTTAAACAGCGGTGCTTTCTGCTTTGCGAGACTAGGCCTCAATCTGACCTGCATACCTTCCTGTCCCTTGAACACATCTTAAGCCCCACTGTATAAAAACAGTGTTCACCCCATGTCTGTTGGTGTCCATTTACTATCTCACACAAACCCAGCCTTCAGGCTCCAGTGTCACCCTACCTGCTAATGCCATTAATCCCATTAATTTAGCAGCATTCAATTGGTCCGTACTACTGGCTACCCATTCATTTATACCTTGTGATTTATTGACATGTCCCCGTTTCTCGACTTTATTATTTATTCTGAGCTGCTTTTTTTTAATGGACATTTTTGTTCTTTTTTTTCTCTCCCCTCATCTGTCCTGAAAGGGCTGATGGATGGGGTATCAGTTGTCCTCCTATAACCGACTAAAGTAAACATTCTTCATGTGTGTCAGTTAGCGGGGTATTTGGACCGTGAGAAGCTTTACATCTGCCTCGATTTTGGGCTTAGCTGAGCTCCACACATGTAGGCTCTCCAGCAGGGATCACTAGCTAGTGACCAGGGACAGGAACCTTGACTAAATTTCGCCTCCCTAACCCAGCAGCTTCAATGCCCTGTATAGCAGCCCCCACCCTTCCCTCACCACCCATCCACTCCCCACCCCTCCGCTTTCCCCAACCAAGGATTAGCTAACTCATCATAGACCAGGGATTAAACCTTGGGAATGACTGGTTCAACTCAACTTTTTTTTATTCATTCACAGGATGTGGGTGTCGCTGACTAGGCCAGTATTTATTGTCCATCCCTAATTACCCTTGAGAAGGTGGTGGTGAGCTGCCTTCTTGAACCGCTGCAGTCCGTGTGGTGTAGGTATACCCACAGTGCTGTTAGGGAGGGAGTTCCAGGATTTTGACCCAGCGACAGTGAAGGACGGTGATATATTTCCAAGTCAGGATGGTGTGTGGTTTAGAGGGGAATTTCCAGGTGGTGGTGTTCCCATCTATCTGCTGTCCTTGTCCTTCTAGATGGTAGTGGTCATGGGTTTGGAAGGTGCTGTCGAAGGAGCCTTGGTGAGTTCCTGCAGTGCACCTTGTAGATGGTACACACACTGCTGCTACTGTGCGTCAGTGGTGGAGGGAGTGAATGTTTGTGGATGTGGTGCCAATCAAGCGGGCTGCTTTGTCCTGGATGGTGTTGAGCTTCTTGAGTGTTGTGGGAGCTGCACTCACCCAGGCAAGTGGGGAGTATTCCATCACACTCCTGACTTGTGCCATGTAGATGGTGGACAGGCTTTGGGGAGTCAGGAGGTGAGTTACTCTCGGCAGGATTCCCAGCCTTTAACCTGCTCTTGTCGCCACTGTATTTATATGGCTAGTCCAGTTCAGTTTCTGGTCAATGGTAACCCTCAGGATGTTGAACTCAGCACTTTACTCGGCAGTTCATCTCAGCAAAACAAATTTTGTGTTTGCACTATTTCTCAATTGCAGTAAACAAAAAACGGCATTGGATTAGGGGACAGTCAAAAGAATGATATCATAACTACCCAGATAAACTTAAAAACGTGGGTCTATTTATCTATAAAAGCATTGACTCTGGGGCAGGGGGACTCGATAGAGATTTTGAAAATGACGAAGGGGCTAGAATCTGTTCTTATAGATCGATTTGTCTAATTAAATGGGCCAGGAAGGAGCAGGGATCAAGCATTTAAGTTGTGTAAAGGTAGAACTGGGTCAGATGTCAGCAGATTCTTGTTTTCCCAGAGGACAGTGGATTGAGGGAGCAAGCTGCCATCTTGTTTCATTGATGCTGGTTTATATTGCATGCCTCAAAAGGAAGCTGGGCCTGTGCCTAGCTGGGGTGGAGATAACTGGAGATAAAAGGTGGGTGGAACAATAATTAGCATCAATTGTGGTCAATGGGCTCTCCTGGAATAGTTTTGATTGCCTAAGGTGGTTGGATAGGAATTTCCTAGATTAAACAAGTGAAGAGAATCCCATCACACTCCTGATTTGTGCCTTGGGGAGTCGGGATACAAGTTACAGCAGAATGGGCAGTCCCTGACCTGCTCTTGTAGCCACAGTATTAATATGGCGAGTCCAGTTCAGTTTCTGGTGATTGGTAACCTTCAGGATGTTTATAGTGGGGGATTCAACGATGGTAATGCCATTGAACATCATGGGGCAATGGTTAGATTCTCCCTTGTTGGAGATAGTTATTGTCTGACACTTGTGTGGCGCGAATGTTATTTGCCACTTATCAGCCCAAGACAGGATATTGTCCAGGTCTTGTGCATTTGGACATGGACTGCTTTAGTATCTGAGGAGTCACGAATGGTGCTGAACATTGTGCAATCATCAGCGAACATCCCCACTTCTGACCTTATGATGGAGGGAAAGTCACTGATGAAGCAGCTAAAGATGGTTGGGCCGAGGACACTACCCTGAGGAACTGGAGGTTTAGGTGAGGTAGTGTCCCACTTGCCTAACCTGAGAACCACCTCTGATATCCAGTGACTCTTGTAATTGGGTGAGTTCAGCTGTAATGTTTCTTTATGGTGCATGAGCCTGTCAGCACTCACTGAATGTGTTTACACATGAACAACATCCACATTGGCGAGAGACTGAGACAGAGAGGGGAGGGCGAATGATGTCTGTGGCACTGTACCTCAGGGAGAACTTGGCAACTTCTGGACGAGAGGGGAGAAAACTGCTTATTTGCAGTGGAGGTGGGGGGAGGACTTTATACAAGGAACAAGAATAGTACCATGAAAACTGTTCATTATGGTGTTTCCTTGCAGGCTAATTAATACAGCCCATTGTCAGAGCCATTGATGTATGACAATGCTGGCATTGTCACTCAATGGGCTGATTGGGTTTGCTACACCCCAGTGGGACTGATTGCAATACTTTCAATTTTCCACCCATGAAGTGATAATGACAGTGCAGCCAGACAGAATGTAGCAATTGTGCCCACAGTCACAAGTTTGCATAATCTGCCATTCAGTTTTGTGAAATTTTATACCAAACACCATTTCCTTCCATTTGCAGGAACATTCATGTCACCATTGAACTTACATAGAGTTTACAGCACAGAAACAAGCCAATTGACTTAACTGATTCATGCCAGTGTTTCTGCTCCACACGAACCTTCGCCCAACCATACTTCATCTCACCCCATCAATATATCCTTCTATTGCTTTCTCCCTCATGTGTTTATATAGCTTCCCCTTAAGGGCATGTATACTATTCACTTCAACAACTCCTTGCCATAGAGTTATAGAGTAATTTATGGAACAGAAAGAAGCCACTCTGCCCATGGAGCCCTTTCTGGCTCTCTGTAGAGCAATCCAGTCAGTCCCATTTCTCCCGCTCTATCCCATAGCCCTACAAGTTTATTTCCCACAAGTGCCCACCCAATTTCCTTTTGTAATCATTCATTGCCTCCATTTCCACCACCCTCGTAGGCAGCGAGTTCCAGGTCATTATCACTCGCTGTGTAAAATAAGTTCTTCCTCACATTCCCCCCACTGTATTTCTTACCCAAAACTTTAAACTTTGCCCCTGTACCATCAGCAAATGGGAACAGCTTTTCTTTATCTACCTTATCTAAACCTATAGTTGTTTGGTAGTACAGAACTTGAGTGTTGATGAAAAAAAAGACATTTTTCGTTGAAGCTTTTTGTCTTGCACTCACAGAACAATTCACAAGAACACCAATGTAAGGGAAACAACAAATTTATACCATATGAGAAGTGAATGCTGATTGGTTGGCAACTGGACTCTGATTGGTAGAGGCATCGCCATGGAGAATGCACCAGTTGATGGTGATTGACAGTTAACTGTCAAGCATTGTTTGAAATTTAAACCTGTCATAATCTTGTACACCTCTATCAAATCGCCCCATAATCTTCTTTGCTCCAAGGAGAACCTGGAGGTTTGCCCCAACCTTGTAGCTAAAATCCCCACATTGTGGTAGTGAATCCCACATTCTCATCATTTTCTGGGTAAAGAAGTTTCTCCTGACTTCCCCAATGGATTTATTTATGACTTTCTTAGTTCTGGGGGAAGTGGTGCCCAGGAAGTGATCTGTGGAACCACCCTCTCTGTGGCAATAACGTCAGCCAGTTATTAAGTACATTTTTTTTGGCAATGCTTGTACTTTGGGTGCAAGTGCCACAGTGTTATACTTCCAACACTGAGGCCCTTTTCTCCCTCCTTCTCTTAAAAGGGCTGATTCTTAGAGGAGCACCCTCGCAGCCATCGCTGCTAGCAGCCCTGCCATGCCTCACCCAAGAGGCCACTCTTCCTGTGCAAGTCTGCACCAGTGAATGCCAGCCGGCTGTTTGACTTTGCGGGGCATCACGGCTGACCCCACCCAAGGGAGTTACTGGATAGCAATCAGAAGTAGGAGCCGTGGCTGGTTTTATCTTCCCTGAGTTGATAGCTAATTGCAGCCTGTGCACAGCCGCACCCAGCTGAAAACAGTTGAAATAGAAGAGACAGGAAAGAATAGACCCAGACATAAAGTATCATCTCATTCTGTCTAACACACTAATTATTGAATGAGAATAAACTGTGGCAACACACAATTGTCCGTACTCTCTTTCTTGGTCTGAACATGTTGGTGAGCGAATAAGGGATCTGAAATAATTGAACTCTGAGACTCTGGCTCTCTGAGACAGACCTTTCACTACATATGTGTCTGGCTGTGGCCCAAATATCACTTTTGCTGCACAGTCAAGAGGTCCTGGGTTCATCACAAAATCTAGATTGCTACTTCCAGTGAGGCATTGAGAGAGTGCTACGCTGTTGGATGCTGCAATGATGAGATGCAAAAGATCCTAAGGCTCTGTTCAAATAATCTCTCTGCATTATCCCTCAGCCCTCAGCACTTGAAAAGGAAGCAGACTCTCTGCTCATTATCACACTGTTGCTTGGTTTTGGACCCCCTCTGCACTCCTTGATACTCGCCCCAGGTTAAAATGAGGTCTGCTCTCTCAAAATGTCTTGCTAGCACGTTAGTTCTGTTTTGTGCAGTGGGAGCATTCTGCATGGCAGAACACTGTTTTTCGGAAATTAGATCAAGGGTTCCGGTCAACGTTCAAGGGAGGAGTGGCCCAGAAAATATTCGCAGGAGGGCCGTGGGGAGGGGAGGACGGGGGGTTCCCCACACAGAATAGTTTGAAAGTTACTGGACGAGCTTAATTGAAGTAAAAACAGAAAATGCTGGAAAGTCTCAGGAGGTCAAGCAACATCTATTGGGTGAGAAACAGAGTTAGTGTTTCAGGGAGATGACCTTTCCTCATTGACCGGAAAGGTTGGGCTGAATTTTCCTGTGGGCTTCGGGACCCTGATGTCAGGTACGAAATGGGGGTCCAGGACCCATACTTGCTGGACCAGTCCAGAAAAATTACCGGAGGTGGCCTCCTAATTCGCTCTCTCCAGGTTCGCCATCCAATTAAAGATAGCGGGCAGGGTCCCGAGGCTGCCGGCCCAATCAGAACTCTAGAGCCTCAGCAGTCCCACCAGGGGAGGTGGGTGCTGCTGAGGCAGGCAGGAGATCAAGAGGACGCAGGGATTGGAGGGTGGGCGGGGTGGGGTGTTGGGGGTGGGAGGAGTGGAGGGTGGAGATGGGAGTGGGGCCGGAATGTTGGAGATGGGAGGGGTGGGTGTGGAGATGGGAGTGCGGGGTGGGGATCGGGAGTGATGGGGGCAGGGGTGAGGATGGGGGGCTGGGGCAGGGATGGTGGGAGGGGGTGGAGGGGGGTGGGGATGAGTAGGTGCGCACTCCACCACTGGCAAAATGCTGCAGGCCTAAAGATTTGACTTTAATCAAGTTCTTTAATATTTTAAATATTAAATATTAAATATATTAAAATATATCCACCTCCATTCGTCAGGCAGCCACTCCACATCTAGTTTAGCTGCTGGGAATCTTGCCTGCCGGTGGGACTGCTTCAGGGAACTGTGCCGACGCATTGTTTTCCCACCCAGCCCACCACCCCAGGGCCAGAAAAATCCTGCCAGTTAACTCTGTCCCCCGCTCCACAGATGCTGCCAGACCTGCTGAGTATTTCCAGCATTTCATAATTTTTATTTCAGCGTTCTAGCATCTGCAGGATTTTGCTCTTGTAGATTAATTGAAAAATATTGTTAACAAGCAAGCAGATGTGAGCCTTTTATTTTCTTTCACGGGATGTGGGTATTGCTGGCAAGGCCAGCATTTGTTGCCCATCCCTAATTGCCCAGCTTGCTTTGCCATTTCAGAGGGTCATGAAGAGTCAACCATTAAAAGCCTACAAATATGAGTTCTACTGTATTCTTGGAGGAATTCTGAGTGTCACCAGAATTAAGTGACATGGAGTTTGTTCAGAGTTGGTTGTATAATCAGACTGCTTAAGTTAAACTCGGTTTTACTGTTATTTGTGTTTGTTTCCAGTTCATTGTTTCTGGCAATAAACTATAATTACATTTCGTTCACACTTTTAAGCAAATGTGCTAAATTGTTTAAGAGCCCAAAAAAGCTAGATCTGCCATCAAGTTTAATTGAATGAAAAGCACAGCAACACTGCAGAGGTTGGAAAGCTGAAACTAAAGCAGAACGCAGCAGGTCAGGCAGCAGCTGTGGAGATTTTGAGGTAAATTGTTCCTCATTTCTCCTTCTGCCATTTAACCATCCCCTGTTGTCCTCTAAAAGGGAAGACTTGGATTTATATAGCATTTTTCATGACCGCCAGATGCCTCAAGGCGCTTTACAGCCAAGCAAGCACTTTTGAAGAGATGTCACTGTTGTAATGCGCACAGCAAGCTCCCACAAACAGCAATGAGATAACAACCATCTGCTTTGGTCATATTGATTGATATTGGCCCCAGGACACCAGGGAGAACTCCCATGCTCTTTGAAGTAGCACCATGGGATCTTTTACATCCACCAGATGGTGGCAGACAGGGCCTCAATTTAACATCCCATCTGAGGGTGTACTGCACTGAACATTCAGCACCTTGACTTTTGATGCTCAACTTCTGAAGTGGACTTAACCCCAGAACCTGCTGACGCAGAAGGTAAGAGTGCTCTACCAACTGAACCACAGCTAGAATTTCCAGCTGTGCTTGGACGTATGCCTTGGAGGTCTCATCACACGAGCATTTGAGTACAAACTGTCTTTTATTGCCCCATCTCAAATCTTCTGCAAAACAAAGCTTTGTCAAAGAAAGTAAAAAAAAAACACACACAATTTTGTTCCTTCAGATTTTTCTCCTGGGTTTGTTTGCAGCAGAGCTCAGGAGATTGATCTTTAACTTAATTCTTTAGGGAGAATGGTGGTGTCGTGGTAAAGTTACTGGACTAGTAATCTAGCTGGCCCAGTCTAATGCTTTGGGGACATGGGTTCAAATGGCAGCTGGTGGAATTTGAATTCAGTTAATAAAATCTGGAATTGAAAGCTAGTCTCAGCGATGGTGACCATGATCGATTGTTGTAAAAACCCATCTGGTTCACTGGTGTCCTTTAGGGAAGGGAAATCTGCTGCCCTTTAGGGAAGGAAATCTGCTGTCCTTACCTGGTCTGGCCTATGTGTGACTCCAGACCCACACCACTGTGGTTGACTCAACTGCCCTCTGAAATGGCAGAGCAATTAGGGATGGGCAACAAATGCTGGCCTTGACAGTGATGCCCACATCCTATGAAAGAATAAAGAGAAAGTTTCTAGAGGCTCCAGGGCAGCCTTATTCTGCACTTCACAATTCTTCAGTGTGTGTGCCCATATATTATCCCTTTCCTTCATTCTGTTATTTTCTCAATAACTGTAATATTCTCCAGTTCTGAGAGGTGGTTTATGCCTGAAGCATCAAAATCGTTCTGAGACACTGTCTAACCTGCTGCGTGCAAGCAGTGCTTTCTGTTTTTGGTGCCAAGTCGGCAGTGCAGTAAAAGAGCAGCAGTGCAGAGGAACTGAATCATTAATGTGCCGATGAGAAGTGGCATTTATTTATGTTCTGTTTAGTCTGACCGCAGCGTGCTGCTCCTGAATACTGAAAAGTCTGGAACGGGAGAGTTGAAGTTGTTCATTAACTAGTCTGGTATTACATATAGTTCAGTGGGTAGCATATTCTCTGTCCTGAGCCAGGAGATTGTGGGTTCAAATCTCACTCTAGGGGCCTGAGTACAAAATCCAGGCTGATGCTCCAGGGAAGTAATGAAGAGTGAGTCCTGTCTTTTAGATGAGATATTAAACTGAGGCCTTGACTTCCCTCCCACATGGATGCAAAACAACTCACGGCACTATTTGAAGAAGAGCAGGGGAGTTCTCTATGGTGTCCTGGGCCGCAACCTGTATTGAAAAACAGATCATCTGATCCTTATCGCAGTGCCATTAGTGGGAGCTTGCTGTGCATAAATTGGCTGCTGTGTTTCCTACATTACAACAGTGGCTACAAGTCCAAAGCCGTTCATTGGCTGTGAAGTAGTTGACACATCCTGAGGTTATGAAAGGCGCTATTTTAATGCGAGTCCTCCTTTTCTCTGTGATGCATTCCCACACAGTTCTCCCCTTTTGCCATGATAATTACAGGCCAAGTTGTGGGATCAGCGTTTGAATTCTCATATTTGCTTTGCTACCACTGAGAGTCCATTGGATGCCTGGACGAACTAAATGCGTGCACATCATGGTTCAGAGTAGTAATGAGGAGAAAATGGCAACTTTCTTACCCCCCAACCCCACTGGAAGTGTCAGGTTTTGCTGGAATATAGGTCTATGAGTTCTAGTTGCCCTTTGACACCTCACATAAGCATGATTCCTTCATGCTAGTGCGATGGCAGGCTGGTTGATCTTGTGAGGCATCACAACTGATCTACCCTCCTATACAATCCTCTGAGATCTCTGTGTTCCTCCAATTCTGGCCTCTTGCACTTCCCCAGTTTTCATCGCCCCATTATTAGCAGCCTTGCCTTCAGCTGCCAGGGCCCTAAACTATGAAATTCTCTCCCTAAACCTCTCTGTCTCTGTAACTCTCTCTCTCCTCCTTTAAGACACTCCTTCAAGCCTACCTCTTTGACCAAGCTTTTGGTTACCTGTCCTAGCATCTTCTCATGGGACTTGGTGTCAAATTTTGTTTGATAATCGTTCCTTGCAATGTTTCTACCATGCTACCACATGCTGTATAAATGCAAGTTGTTCCAAGTACGGTATGGTGGGGTGGGGTGGAGAGAGACAATTATGAGTTTCTATCTTAAAAGGCAGGCAGTTGCTGCCTAGGTCTACATTTTACAAATTTCTGAATGCTACAGTCAAAAACCAGAATGATTTGAAGGGTGTGACCCTGAGTCATGAGTGGGTGGCACAACAAAGCTGTGATTAAATAGAGACATTGCTCAAAATCTAGGGAGGGTACCATCATGCAATTCCTTTACTCAAGAAATGTTACGTTAAAACCTTTTTACTGGTAGCGAGGAAGAGAAAAGTGAGCTGAATGACCCTTTTTGCAAAGACTACAGCATAGAAACTTTCAGCCCAAATGGTTTATGCCAGTGTTCATACTCCACATAAACCTCCTGCCACTCTAATTACATCTTCCCATCCTGCCAGCATATCCCCCTGTTCCCATCTCCAATAGGAACAGGAGGAAGCCATTCATTGCCTCGAGCCTGTTCCTCCATTCAGTTAGGTCATGGCTGATTTTTATCTTCACTCCAAGACCTTGGTCCCATAACCTGAGGTTGCACCTCAGACTGAACTGGGATTTCTTAAAATTTAGATTTTGGCCTTGTGTTAGGGGGAAATAAAGGGATACAGTATAGGGATGCAGTAAGAACTCATTGAAGGGAATCAATACTTAAAAATATCCCAACAGGCAAAACCTGTCTGCGTAAGCAGTTAACAGTTAAAGGCCAGGCTGGACAGAGAGAAATCTAAAACCTTGCACATTCTCAGGGCTTGTGAGTATCAGCAAGGCCATATTGGACGAAGAAGAATGTAAATATGATAGATTGGGAGTTTTGGGAGTCAGACTAGAGCCTTAGGTTGGAAAACAACTAAGATTGAGCCTGTTTACAGCAGATAGGGAAAGAACAGATGGTCTTAGTTTAGGTAAGAGGGAGGGTCTCTGCCTGGGTGAGAAACAAATAGGGACATACAATACATATACTTGCCACTAGACTTGTCAGTTTAATGTAAACCTATATGTTGACAAGATCGAAATCGGGAAACTGTTCTTGTACGTGATCAATAATGTATAAATATAATGAACACTTGTAGTTTAGCAGAGTACAGTCTCAAGCTGTATTGAGATGGTGCCCTCCTTGCAATTGCTTGAATAAACGATCGTAACCTGTACCTGAGTCTCCTGTGGTCCGTTCATCAAAGACACCACATCAATTTGGCGTGGTCGGCAGGATACTTGGATCGGATCCTCAGGACAGCTCTGCTAAGTGGGTGAGTATATTCATTTACCACCTGTAATTAGTGCAGCAAGCCTACCTGAGAACAGTCCGGTCAAGTATCAAAGAATCAGAAGGTGGACTCAGGACAGGAGATAGGAGGTGCCAGGGGTAAGAGGCAGAGCCGTGCAGGCGGGCTAGCGGGGCCAAAGCCGCGCAGGGAGGGCCAGAACCCAGTAAGAGAAGGGCGGAGCCGTGCTGGCGGGTTACGGTTTGAGATATAACCTTAGCCAAAGCCGCGCAGGGAGGGCCAGAACCCAGTAAGAGGAGGGCGGAGCCGTGCTGGCGGGTTACGGTTTGAGATATAACCTTAGCCAAAGCCGCGCAGGGAGGGCCAGAACCCAGTAAGAGGAGGGCGGAGCCGTGCTGGCGGGTTACGGTTTGAGATATAACCTTAGCCAAAGCCGCGCAGGGAGGGCCAGGACCCAGTAAGAGAAGGGTGGAGCCGTGCTAGCGGGTTACGGTTTGAGATATAACCTTAGCCAAAGCCGCGCAGGGAGGGCCAGGACCCAGTAAGAGGAGGGCGGAGCCGTGCTGGCGGGTTACTGTTTGAGATATAACCTTAGACAAAGCCGCGCAGGGAGGCCAGAATCCAATGAAATCGCATATACCTCAGATAATTAAGTTGTTAGGACCGTTCGAACGTACCGCGCAGAGATAGACGGAAAATAGGAACAGAATGCTGTCAGGGAAACAAAATAGTGCTATGGGACTCGACTGGGGAACTGCGGACTCCATTACGAGGTTCATAGCGGAACAACAGTCAAAAATAATCTCTAAAATGCAGAAGGAGAGGTGGAACCCACAGGGAACCCCCGGAGAACAAAAACAGTGGTGGTTAGAGCAAAAAACAGATACGGAAAAGAAAGGGATGATGTTTATTATGACACTGTACCTACAGTTGTGCAGAAGGGTTAATACTAAATTCCAGTCGATTAGAGAGAGAGAAACAAAGTCAGATCCAGGACAGATCAGAACAGTGGCAGCAGTTAGTCCAAGGCTAGAATGTTATAATTGTGGAAGGGAGGAACATGTAGCCAGGAAAGGTAGGAGTGGATGGAAGGGGCCGGTAGAAATGGGGTTGAGATGTACTAATTGTAGGAAGACTGGGCACATCCGGAGTGATTGTTGGGCTCTGGGAGGGGGGGGCGAGAAGGCCAGGGTCCCAGACAGTCCCGAGGAAATGCCGCTACTCCGGGTCAAAAGCTGTTGACCGTGGACGAGGCCCGGAGGCTATTCCGGGACCTGTCAAGTCAGGCATAGGTAGCGCCAGCCCTCAGGATATCCAGGACCGGGGACCCACGGATGTTTGTTGACGCGCTGTTAGGGGGCCAGCAGTGCAGAATGTTAATAGACACCGGGGCGTCCATTTCAATTACGGACCTGGACCTACCAACTATGAGCGTTACCATCACAATGACAGGAATAAGCGGGGTACACATGCGGGCGAGACAAAGTGAGGTCACCCCTTTAGAAATAGGGGGACTGATAGTCCCTATCCGGATTTGGGTAGGACAAACCAATGAGGGGAGTATTATGGGGATGGATATTCTAAAAAGATTAGGGGCAGTAATTAGCCCACAGGATGGTAAGATTATTATGCAGGGTCCACTTAAGAAGAATTAAACACCGATTTTCCTGTGCAGTGTGGCCACAGTGACAGAGTTAAACTAAGATCAATGGAGACAACACGGGGAATGGGGTATCCTGTGTCGGCAAGTTGCCAGGGTTTGGGGATGCCACAAACACGACTATGGTAAGGTTAAATGACCCCCATACATATTCCTGGGCTAGAACACCCCCTGAGAAAACAATACCCCATTAAATCAGAGGCTCAGGATGCAGTGAGGGACATCATACGGAGCTTAGAGCAGGATGGGATAGTGAGGAGGACTCAGTCCACCAGCAATTCCCCTATTGGCCCATTCAGAAACCGGACGGGTCATATCGATTAACAATTGACTATACAGCTTTAAATAAGGTGACACCGAGGGAACACCCAATAGTAGCAAGTCCTGCCACTATATTCAATAATCTAGGGCCGAGCCACACTATCTTTTCAGTCCTAGATATAGCAAACGGATTTTGGGCGATACCGTTGGACGAGGGGTCCCAGGATAAATTTGCTTTTACGATATGATACATACAATACACTTGGACTCGATTGCCTCAGGGTTTCCACAATAGTCCAGCCATTTTTCACCGGGTGATGTGCGATACGCTGAGTCACGCAGAACTAGACAAGGGCAGCGGAGTGATCCAATACGTGGATGACCTTTTGATTGCCTCAGACACAGCAAAAGGACACATAGGGGCGCTGTTGCACATTCTAGAATGATTGGAAATGGCCGGGTTTAAAGTCAGTGTAAAGAAAGCTCAGTTGGGAAAACGGGAGGTGCAGTACTTGGGTTATGTAATATCACAGGGGAAACGAGAAATTCCCCATAGTCGGAAGGAAGCTATAGAAAGGATGCCGAGACCCGTAAATGTGCGAGGGGTTAGGGCAAATCATGGGATTGTTTAATTACTGTAGGGCCTTTGTGGAGGATTTTTTGAAGTTGACAGCACCCATACAAGAATTGGTAAAAGGGGGGAAAGCGTCGCAGGATTGTATAGAATGGAGCGAGAGACAAGAAATAGCTTATACGGTGCTAAAACGGGCGCTTACCCAAGCGCCAGCTTTAGGGTTGCCCTGTATGGGCAAGGTGTTTCATCTCTATGCCCATAATGAGGGGGGATTCTACAGTGCGGTGCTGACCCAAGAGTACGGGGATCGAATGAGACTTGTAGGGTATTTTTCAACAAAACAGTCACCCGTAGCCAGCAGGATGCCTCGGTGCATAGCAGCAATTGACTGCGCGTCCTGGGCTGTGAGGGTTTGTGAGCGGATAGTGATGCAGGGGACCTGGTATTACACACCAGACACACTATAGTAGAATTACTTAATACGGGAAAGTTAAGAACAGTTTCAGACAGCAGGCGAGCGGCATGGGAAGCTATGTTACTCCCACGAGATAAATCGCTTATAATAGTTCGTGATTTAGGGACTAACCCAGCAGAGGGGCTGCTGCTAGATGGAAAGGAACATGTCTTCGAACTCGAGCATGAGTGCTCGCGGGAGATAAATGAGGAAAACCCAAGGGCAGTGAGGGAGAATGAGTTAGAAGACGCGGATCTGTCCTTGTTTGTGGAAGGGTCCCGTAGATAGGTGGATGGAGTCCCGTGCACTGGGTGGGCGGTGGTGGATGGAGAAGGACTGATCATGGGAAGGGGAAAATTGACGGGTAATTTATCAGCTCAAGTAGCAGAGTTAGTGGCACTGAAAGAGGCTCTGCATATAGCACGAGGGAGAAGGGTTAATATTTATACAGACAGTAGATACGCCTTCGGGGTAGTACATGACTATATGACAGCTTGGAACCGCAGGGGCTATGTCACATCGGGAGGAGGTCAGGTACAGCATGAAGCAATAATTAGAGCTCTAGTAAAAGCTGCTAACTTACCCCTAGAAGCAGCAGTAATAAAAGTTAAAGCCCATCAGAAGGTATCAGACCCCATCGAGCTGGGCGACCAGCATGCAGATAAAGCAGTTAAAGAGGCCGCAGCTACCAGTCCAGAGTATCCGGTGGCACAGCAGTGGGTCTGGAGGAAATAAACGTAACTGATTTACACCGAGATGCTAGGAAAGAGGAGCGAGAACAGTGGAAGGGGCAGGGTGCTATGGAAAACACGGATGGGGTGTGGCAAAAAGACGGGAAGGTAGTAGCACCCCAGTGTATTCAACAGAATCTTATGAGAATATACCATGGGAACTCGCATCATGGAAGGGAAGCCATGTTAGGGCGGTTGGGCAGATGCTGGTGGTGGCGGGGAATGGGAAGAGATGTAGCTAAATATTGCCAGCAGTGTCTGATATGTGCCCAACATAATTCAGGTAGGCCCATCAAAATTCGCATGTCACACCAACCCCGACCGAGGGGTCCCTGGGAACAGATACAGATAGACTTTACAGGACCCCTCACACCGAGTTGAGGAAAGGCCTACTGCTTGGTTATTATTGATCAGTTCACAAGATGGGTAGATGCTTTCCCCACACGGGATTGCTCAGCCACAACTGTGGCCCGGATAATGTCAGAAGAAGTGATTCCACCCTGGGGAATACCCTTGCAGAAGGATTCAGACCAAGGTACGCATTTTACGGACGCGTACTAAAAGAAATATGTAAGTGGCTAGGAATTAAACAGAAGTTCCATGTCCCTTACCATCCACAGAGCTCAGGCATGGTTGAACGAATGAATAGGACCCTAAAACGAGCATTGGCAAAGGCCATCCAGGATACAGGGCAAGGCTGGGCAGACTTATTGCCCAGCATCCTGATGGGGCTTCGGGCGATGCCTAACAGCACAACGGGGTTAACCCCATACGAGTTGATGACAGGGAGAGCAATGAGATTGCCGGGAGACATCATAACTGGCAGCGAGGAAGTGGGCCCGGTAAAGGAGAGAATGAGGCAATTCTTCCGGGAGCTGTGTCGACAGCTTCACGGACTAAGGCAGGAAGCCAGGGATCAGCAGATTATACCAGACTTGGAAAGGGAGGTCAGATCAGATCAAGCTAAAGTGCCTGGCGTGGGGGAGAAGGTTATGGTCAAGATTTCCCCCGAGAAGCCTGGGTTTGCACCCAGATGGGTGGGACCATATGAAGTAATCATGACCAGTGATACATGCGCATGCGTAGACTTGAGGGGAAAGGGGCGCTGGAAACACTGGTCACAATTGAAGTGTTTTACTAACTGATTTTTACCCACAGAACTAACCTCAACAACCGGTCTGGGACGGTTATCTGCTTGAGTTCACAGAATGTTAATTATAGTGTCAACCCTCGTGAGCATGGCAATGACGACAACAACCACACCACCGGAGGGACTTTGGTACAGCACGGGCAAGCCCGAATGTGATTTACAACGGGGAATAATAACTGGAACAGTAGGAGCACAAATGCTCTTGAATTGTAGTAAGGGTATGCTTCATGTCGGGCACGATTTGATGAAAAGTCAGTGGTTCATGGATGCGAAAGATGGCGCTTAAACTTGGCATAACAACCCAGATTTTTGGACCAAATTGCAGGAAATGCAAGATTTCCATGTAATGCACCCCCTCGATACCCACGTACTGGTGAAGGCGAAGTGCCCAGGGGGTATTTGGGGAAGACTACCCCAATAGTTTAGGAGTGGAGACTGGGCGAAACCTGGGGACATCCCAGATCGGGAGAAGGCCCTGCACAAGGAGTTTGAGAGAGCAGTTAAGGAGTGGGAAGGGCAGTTCAGCTTCGGCTGTACGGTAGAAAGCCGTATTCATGTAGCGTGTGCAACAACGTGCAAGATTGTTACTCATTCTCACGTCAGAGATTCTAAATGGAGCATCTGTAGCTCAAACGATAATATCATACCAACTCGTGAAAACAGCAGTGACAAAAGATGGATGTGGGAGGTCCGTCCAAGGGAAGATACCGATACCAGTACCACTCCCCCCACTGTTACCCCTACGCCAACCGACCCACCTTGTCTGGTCATGTATCCAGGGCCAACAAATGGTCTCATATTGATCAACCAAAATAAAGTGTTATATGATAATGTACACCATGAGCTGGTACCCGTAGTCTTGAATGTATCCGGTGTCTCCCTGCCCCAGTGGTGCCCAACCCACACCCAAGCACTGTATACGGCTCTGACCAGCCAGTTGATGGCTGAAGTGGTCCAGTTTAACGACAGGATGTGATCAGGACTAGAGGGGGACCGAGCTAAGCGCAGCCTGATAAATGACGCTGCCACGTTATTCAATACAGGGACATCAATAGTTAATTCCATCGACCTAGCAACTGTGGATCAGAAGGTCCGTACCCTGAGCTTTAAGCTTAAGGAGATTTTAGGGCGGGGACAGGGGATCCAGGATACACAATTAGATACGGACCAGGACGTGACACGGTTAATCCAAAGCCTGGCTACCGTGCTCGAAAGTCATGCGGGGACTATCAATAAACCAATTGAAATAGGGAAAGATATTTCAGAAGAAGCGAGCAGAAATGATGTTTGCAGTACCTATGGATCTTGGGCACTGGAACAAGCCCGAGAGAATTTAAGACAGATTAATGAAGGGGTAGTCCCTTTATGGGTAACTAATGAGCATTTATTGAATCTTTCACGACACAGGAATCATGACTTGACTGGTTGCCAGCTCTGAGGTTTGACGCGTATATAGAATGAATGTTGAATGTATAGTAAATAGTAATATGCTAATAGGCATTGTATTAGTAATACCTGTCATACCTATACAGCACAGAAGGAGGTCATTCGGCCCATCTTGCCTGCTCCAGCTCTCCAAATGAGCATTGTGCCTAGCACCATCCACCCGGCAAGCCTGCACATTTTTCCTTTCCAGGTAATGATCCAAATCCCTTTTGAAAGCCTCGATTGAATCTGCCTCCATCACACTCTCAGGCAGTGCATTCCAGATCCTAACCACCCGCTGAGTGAAAAAGGTTTCTCCTCAAGTTGCCATTGCTTCTTTTTGTCAATTGCCTTAAATCTGTGTCCTCTGGTTCTCGACCCTTCCCTCAATGGGAACAGTTTCTCCCTATCTACTCTGTCCAGCCCCCTCATGATTTTGAACATCTCTATCAAATCTCCTCTCAACCGTCTCTTCTCCAAGGAAAACAGTCCCAATTTCTCCAATCTGTCTACGTAACTGAAGTTCCTCATCCCTGGAATCATTCTTGTGAACCTTTTCTGCACCTTCTTGAATACCTTCACATCCTTCCTAAAGTGTGGTGCCCAAAACTGGACACAATACTCCAGTTGAGGCTAAACCAGTGTTTTATACAGGTTTAGTCCAGTGTGCTTTTTAGCCACAATGATTAGAAATTAGCTTTGATCCTGGTCCATGCTGATTTAGCTAATCTCAGTCAGTGCACAGTCCAGCAAGTGCTCCTGAGTCAGGGAGAGAGCCCCTCACGCCTCCTCCACCCCCATCAGCCGGTCCCTGCTCCAGAGCGCCGTTGCAACAAAGTGTACACGGAGGAAGGCAGGTTCCCGTTCTACAGCGATGCCCCACAGGGGTGAATAGCCCACCAGCCTTTGCTGTCGAGGTTCACACAAATGATGAATGGTTCCTTGGGTCAGTTACTGAAGGACAGCCTTTGTGTGATGGGTGACTTCAAGAGAGAAAGGGAGGGTGTGAGTAGGTTGGAAAAGAGAGCAGCGACTGAGGGCACCAGGGTGGGGTTTAGTTGTTTAACTGGGACAAAATGGCCCAGGAACCTCACACAACATGAAGGAAAGGACGAGGCTGTAAGATTTACCTATTTGTGCAAAATCATTTTGTTGGTTGTTAAGTGGATTTTTCTGCATTCCATGATATACTGATTGGGTTTAAATTGCCTACTTTAAGTGCATTCATATAATTGGAGTTTTATAAACTGAGCCATCGCTTAGCTAGTGTTTAATACACATCATCTTGATCTTTGTACAAAGGCTCTACCGAATTTTGCACTTCTAGTGATGTCTGCTTAATTAAAAAACACCAGTGCTTTGTGCCATAATTGCTTTTTAATCATGCATTTCACACCACTCTCATGTTTCTGTGTCAAACACAGACACCCACACGCATGCATGCATACAAATGAACAATCTTCTGAGGCAAATGTTTATTCAACTGAATAAACGCCCTGAAACTTTCAAAAGAATTTAAATATGAAGTTTGATTTTCCCTTGTCCTGACTTGAGCCGGGCCCTTTTCCGACTCCTCACCCAAGTGACCACTCCATGTGCATTAGTGCTGGCAGGGTATTCAACTTTGGATGACACTACAGTCAATCCTGTCTTCGCACATGCACAGAGTGCCACTGGAGAGCAATTGGAAGCAGGAGCCCTAAACCCAGAGGGGCTGGATTGCTGAGGCCTGCTATCAGGGTACTTCAACAGAGACTGAGTGATCCAGGCTGATCTGTCTAACGTAGTGCTACACTGGGCCAGCATGCTAACCACTGAGCTATGGACGGGGGAAGGGAGTAGGGGGAGGGGGAACATATTGTTCCCCTTGTATTTAAAGTTAGTTATTTCCTATGTTATAGAATCACAGAATTGTTACAGCACAGAAGGAGGCCATTCAGTTTGTCATGTCTGCGCTGGCTCTCCAAATGAGCATGTTACCTTGTGCCATTCCCCTGTCTTCTCCCTGTAGCGCTGCACATTCTCCGTTTTCAGATAATAATCCAATTCCTTCTTGAATGCCTCAGTTGACCCTGCCTCCACCACACTCTCAGGCAGCATGTTCCAGATCCTCACTGCTCACTGCATGGAAAAACTTTTCCTCGTATCGCCACTGCTTCTTTTTCCAATCACCTTAAATCTGTGCCCTCTGGTTCTTGATTCTTCCACCAATGGGAACACTTTCTCCCGATTTATTCTGTCCAGGCCCCTCAACCATCTCCTCTCAATCTTCTCTTCTGCAAGAAGAACAGTCTCAACTTCTCCAATCTATCTATTTAGCTGAAGTTCCGCATCCCTGGAACCATTCTCATATGAACATACGAATTAGGAGCAGGAGTGGGCTACTCAGCCCCTCGAGCCTGCTCCACCATTCAATAAGATCATGGCTAATCTAATTGTAACCTCAACTCCACTTTCCCACCTACCCCCGATAACCTTTCACCCCCTTGCTTATCAAGAATCTATCTACCTCTGCCTTAAAAATATTCAAAGACTCTGCTTCCACCGCCTTTTGAGGAAGAGTATTCCAAAGTCACACAGGAGAGAAAAAATTTCTCTTCATCTCTGTCCTAAATGGACAACCCCTTATTTTTAAACAGTGACCCCTAGTTCTAGATTCTCCCACAAGAGGAAACATCCTTTCCACATCCACCCTGTCAAGACCCCTCAGGATCTTATATGTTTCAATCAAGTTGCCTCTTACTCTTCTAAACTCCAGCGGATCAAGACTAATCTGTCCAGCCTTTCCTCATAAGACAACCCGCCCATTCCAGGTATTAGTCTGGTAAAAGCAAAATACTGCGGATGCTGGAAATCTGAAACAAAAACAAAAATAGCTGGAAAAACTCAGCAGGCTGAATCTTCTGGCTGGTGTGCGGATGGCGGAGCCTGCATGTCAGCGCTTAAAATGTTGCGCACTGATGTCGCGCGAGCGTCCCAATGTCAGTGCGTGACATTGCGATATTTCGGTCGGCGGGCATGCCATGCAGCAGGACGTGCGCCCGCGATTATTTAAAGGCCTTGTGAAGGCCAATGAGTCACCAATTGACGAGGATTTTGAGGAGCCCGTGCAACCTTCGGCTCGGCGCACGGGCCCAACAGGCAGGCGGGTAACTGATTTTTTAACAAACCTCATCCAGTTGCGGGATGAGGTTTGTTTTCGAATTTTAAAAAGTTTAATAAAGTTTTTGTGTATTTCATTACCATGTCCCATCTCGTGTGGCATTTTCACATGAGGGGGACATGTTAATGATTTTTTTATTGTTCTATTTTTATTCTTTCACAGCCTTTCAGCGATCTCCCTGAGGCACCACTTCGCATCAGGGAGATGTGCGAAAGAGCGCATTCTCGCAGTTGGGGAAACCCCACCCGCCCGCACAGAGAGCGCATAGCACTTCCCATCGGGTGTCCCGCTGGGCGGGCCAATTAAGACCCGCCCACGTAAAATGGCGGCGGGGCCCGTTTCGGCGGCGGCGATTGGCTGCCCGCCTGCCACCGAGTCAGGTTCTGATGAAGAGTCATACAGACTCGAAACGTTAACTGTGTTCTTCTCCGCAGATGCTGTCAGACCTGCTGAGTTTTTCCAGCTATTTTTGTTATTGATCTAGTAAACTTTCTCTAAACTGCTTCTTTACATCTACATCTTTTGCATTTACATCTTTCCTTAAATAAGGAGACCGATACTGTTCGCAGTACTCCAGATGTGGTCTTACCAATACCCTGTATAACTGAAGCATAACCTCCCTACTTTTGTAATCAATTCCCCTCACAATAAATTATAACATTCTATTAGCTTTCCTAATTACTTGCTGTACCTGCATACTAACCTTTTGTGACTCATGCACTAGGATACCCAGATCCCTCTGCATCTCAGAGCTCTGCAATCTCTCACCATTTAAATAATATGCTTCTTTTTTATTTGCCCTGCCAAAATGGACAACCTCACATTTTCCCACATTATACTCCATTTGCCAGATCTTTGCCCACTCATCGAACCTATCTATCTTCCTTTATAGACTCCTTATGTCCTCTTCCCAACTTACTTTCCTATCTATCTTTGTGTCATCAGCAAATTTAGCAAACATCCCATCCATCCCTACATCCAAGTCATGTATATAAATTGTAAAAAGTTGAGGCCCCAGCACTGATCCCTGTGACACACCATTCATCACATCCTGCCAACCAGAAAATGACCCATTTATGCCTACTCTCTGTTTCCTGTTAGTTAATCAATCTTCTATCCATGCCAATATGAATCTAATGCCTTCACATCCTTTCTAAAGTATGGTGTCCAAAACCGGACGCAATCCTCCAAATGAGGCTGAACCAGTGTTTTATACAGGTTTAACATAATTTCCTTGTTTTTGTACTCTATGCCTCTATTTATAAAGCCCAGGATGCCAAATGCTTTATCAACTGCTCTCTCAGCCTTCTGGCCACTTTCAATGATTTATGCACATATGCCCCCAGGTCCCTCTGCTCCTGCACCCCCTTTAGAATTGTATATTTATTATTGTCTCTGTGTTCTTCCTACCAAAATTAATTAGTTCACACTTCTGTGCATTAAATTTAATCTGCCCATATCCTTTTGAAGTTCTACACTATCCTCCTCACAGTTCACAATACTTCCAAGCTTCATATCATCCACAAATTTTGAAATTGTCCCCTGCACACCAAGGTCTAGGTCATTAATATATATGAGGAAGTGCAGGGGCCCCAACACCAACCCCTGGGGAACTCCACTATAAACCTTCCTTCAGCCTGAAAAACATCTATTAACCACCACTCTCTGTTTCCTAACACTCAGCCAATTTCATATCCATGTTGTCACTGTCCCTTTTATTCCATGAGCTCTAACTTTGCTCACAAGTCTGTTGTGTGGGACTTTATCAAATGCCTTTGGAAATCCATGTACACCACATCAACAGCATTGCCCTCATCAACCCTCTCTGTTATTGCATCAAGGACTCAAGTAAGTTAGTTAAAGACCATTTTCCCTCAACAAATCCATGTTGGTTTTCCTCAATTAGCTAGCATTTGTCCAGGTGACTATTCATTTTGTCCCAAATTATCGTTTCTAGAAACTTCCCTATCACCGAGGTTGAACTGACTGGCCTGTAGTTGCTGGGCTTATCGTTACACCCTTTTTTGAACAAGGATGTAACATCCAGTCTTCTAGCACCACCCCTGTATCTAATGAAGGTTGGAAAATTATGGCCAGTACCTCCGCAATTTCCACCCTCACAGTATCCTTGGATGCATCTCATCCAGTCCTGGTGTCTTATCAAATTTAAATACAGTCAGCCTGTCCAATACCTCCTCTATCAATTTTAAACCAATCAAGTGTCTGAACTATCTCCTGTTTCACCATGACCTGGGTAGCCTCTCGCCTCTCGGTAAAGACAGATGCAAAGTATTCGTTTAATACTTCAGTCATGTCCACGTGTAAATCCCCTTTTTGGTCCCTAATCAACCCCACTCCTCCTTTTAACACACTTTTACTATTTATAGCCCTATAGAAGATTTTTGGATTCCCTTTTATGTTAGCTGCCAGCCTTTTCTCATACTCTCTCTTTGCTTCTCTTATTTGTTTTGTCACTTCTTCTCTGAACCTTCTATATTCAGCCTGGTTCTCAGTTGTATTATCCACCTGACATCTGTCTTAGACACATTTTTTCTTCTACATCTTAATCTCTATCTCATTTGTCATCCAGGGAGCTCTGGATTTGTTTGCCCTGACTTTCCCCAATGAGAATCTACCTTGGCTGTGCCCGAACTCTCTCTTCTTTAAAGGCAGCCTATTGTTCAGTTATAGTTTTTCATGCCAACCTTTGGTTCCAATTTGTCTGGGTCAGATCCATTCTTACCCTATTGAAGTTGGCTTTCCCCCAATTTATTATCCTTACTCTGATTTCATCTTGTCCTTTTCCACAGCGAACCTAAACCTTATGATACAATGATCACTGCCCCCTAAATGTTCCCCTGCTGAGACTTGATCCACTTGGCCCACCTCGTTCCCAAGAACCAGGTCCGGCAGTGCTGCCTTTCTCATTGGACTGGAGGCATTATGCTGTAGTAAATTCTCCTGAATACACTCTAGGAACTCATGCCCCCTCTGCCCTTTATACTATTACTATCCTAGTCTATATTCAGATAATTGCAGCCCTCCATTATAACTACTTTATAATTCGTGCACTTCTCCGTTATTTCCTTGCAAATTTGTTCCTCTACATCTTTCCCAAGCAATGTAACTGCACCTTTTTTGTTCCTTGGCTCTAGCCAAATAGATTCTGCCCTTCACCCATTTGCGACATCCTCTCTCTCTAGCACTGCAACACTCTCCTTAATCAATACTTTCACCCATCCCCCTTTTCTTCCCTCCCTATCTTACCTGTAATCTTTGTATCCAAGTACATTTAATACCCAGTCTTGCCCTTCTTTGAGCCAGGTCTCAGTTATTGCCATATTACCATATTTCCATGAAACTATCTGCGCTTGCTGCTCACCAGCCTTATTTACCACATTCCGTGCATTCACATACCTGCACTGTAACTCTAATTTAGACTTTATTACTTTCCCTTTTACTCTGACCCCACCTAATACCTTACTGTTTCCTACTCTAGTGCTATCTGTCTCTCCCAATTCTCTGTGCACCTTGCTATTCCTCTCCAGTATTACCTCCTGGTTCCTACACCCCTGGCAAGTTAATTTAAACCCTCCCCAATAGCACTAGCAAATCACCCTGCAAGGAAATTGGTCCCAGCTCTGTCCAGTCTGTACATCTCCCCAGAACTGATCCCAATGTCCCAGGAATCTAAAACTCTCCTGCACCATCTTTCCAGTCATGCATTCATCTGCTCTGTCCTCCTATCTCTGTACTCACTTGGCACCAGGGCTAATTCAGGGATTACTACATTTAAGATTCTGCTTGCTAATTTCCTACTAGTATCCAACTAGCTCCCCAATTCAGACTGCAGGACCACATCCCTCTTTCTACTTAGGTTATTAGTGGAAGGGAAGGTGGTGGCGTAGTGATATTGTCACTGGACTAGTATTCCAGCGACCCAGGGTAATGCTCTGGGGACCTGGGTTTTGAATCCCACCACAGCAGATGGTAAAATTTGAATTCAATTAATAAAAAATTCAGAATTAAAAGCCTGATGACCATGAAACCATCATCAATTGTCATAAAAACCCATCTGGTTCACTAATGCCCTTTAGAGAAGGAAATCTGCTGTCTTACCTGGTCTGACCTACATGACTCCAGACCCACAACAATGTTGTTGACTGTGAAATGGCCTAGCAAGCCACTCAAGGGCAATTAGGGGTGGGCAATAAATGCTGGCTGAGCCATGCCACCATCCCATGAATGAATAAAAAAAATGTGGACCATGACTGCTGTTCACCCTTCCCCCTTCAGCAACATCCTTGACCCTGGCACCAGGGAGGCAACACACCATCCTAGATTCAGCTCTGCAGCTGGTGAAACGCCTGTCTGTTTCCCCTATCCCCCATTAGACAGGACACAGCCAATCTTGACCCCAAGGCTATGTAAACAGTTCAGGGTCACACACCAAAGCAGTGAGACCATTCTAAGCCTGTGTTGAAGTACCTCAGTCCTAATAGCAGGCCTCAGCACCCCATTCCCCCTTGGTTTAGAAAGAAAAAAAATGAAAGACTTGCATTTATATAGAGCCTTTCATGGCTGCAGGACAGTCAATGAAATGTAGTCATTGTGATGTTGGAAACACAGCAGCCAATTTGCCCACAGTAAACTCCCACAAACAGCAATGTGATAATGAGCAGATAATCTGTTTTTTGTGATGTTGATCACAGTCAAGGTTTCCAGCAAAGACAGCCCTCAGACCTCTGATATGTTGCTGTTGGATAAATCCTGTAAGTGACGGATAAAATAATATTGTATGTGATAAGATGTTAAAAGTGAATTAAAACTCATATTTATAGTTTCCCTGATAATGGAGGCCAGAATAACCTCAGGTTCACGTAATCGTGTGTGTGTGTGTGTGCGTGAGTGTTCTTGGGGGTTGCCAGATGAGTGTCAGCAACTGTTGAGCTGCTAGCATGCCCACAATGGGTCAAATGGCCTCCTTGTATGCTGTAACCATTCCCTGGTTCTATAATGTTTGTTTTAGCAAGTTGCTTTAATTCCTCATCTTTATTGCATGCATATAATCAGGCTTTATATTCAACATGTCTTTTGCGCCCTCACTGGGCTGCGGACCTCACTACAATTCAGGAAGTGTTGAAGCAGCTCCCTCGACTGCCTCAGTATTAGCTGCGGTTCTAAAGGTGAACAACTGCATTCTGGAGGGAGGCATTAAGAGAGGAGGGATGAAAATCAAAGTGGGGCATATCCTTTTTGTTGCTTTCAGAATGGCATTGGAGCAGAACTTGGTGCAGATTATAGTATAAGGGTCTGACATAGAAAGGGTTAACGTGGGACTGGGTACAGTACCGCCCACACGATGATTTAAAGGAACACCTGACCCAAGTCTGGAGGGCAGTTATGTACTGGACAGAGACGTGTGTAGAGGCAAGCATGGAGACAGCTCCTAGCTTAGACAGTATACTGTATACATTTATATAGTTATGAGTAGTTAATAAACACTTACTGTTGAGCTATACAAGACTCAGAGCCTCTTCATGAGGCCTACTGAACTACACACAACGTCTCACAACACAGATTATCCATTAGCCTCTCAACTTTGGATGGTCCAGGGCATTAGAAGACAGGGAATATGTTACAATCATGGAGCTGTCCCCACAAAATAAATGGTCTGCTGCTGTCATTTACACGTCCTCTCAACACATCTTCCATCTCTTTACTTGTCCCACTGCAATCTCCCTTTGCCTTGCATCATCGTCCCTTTTGTCATTTAATCACACTTACCCCTTTGCTCTATCAAAGACTTTCCTCTTCATTCTCCTCCCCACCTCCCTCACCATCCTGCCGCATTTCCCTTCCCTTCTCCCCCTTTCCCAGCCATTTACTGGCATTAAGAACTGCTAAATCTTGAATCAGTCACTGACCTGAAACATGAACTGTTTCTCCCTCCACAGATACTACCACAGTATTTCCAGCGTTTTCTGTTTTGATTTCAGATGTCCAGCATCTGTAGCATTTTGCTTTGGTCTCACAAAATAAGCCCTACTTTCACAACTTGACACAACATCAGTTCTTCTTAAACTGCAACTTTGTTGATGTGATTAGATTTTCTTCTTCATTTTGTTTTTCTCCTCCTGTGTCAGGATGTTTGTCCTGCCTTGATTAATTAACCTCCATATAAAGAATGACTACTTGGGCAAGGGGCCAGAGGATTGTCAGTACCCACAAAACTGTACCCCAGCAAGGAGTCAGTATCTTCAGGAAGGGAAGCATTTTCTAAATGGCGATAAACCAGAAACTGAAGGAACAAAAGGATTTAGGTGTTCATGTACAAATCACGAAAAGCAAGTGCACTGATATAAAAAGACAATGGAATGTTTGCCTTTATCTAAAGCGGGCTGGAATAGAAAGGAGTAGAAGGGTTACGCTTCAGTTGTAGAGAACTCTGGTTAGACCCCTTCTGGTGTAACTCCGTTCAGTTCTGGACACCGCGCCACAGCAAATATATACAGGCCTTGAAGGAGTTGAAATGCAGATTATGCAGTGTTCAATTGCTCTGTGTTTGACAATGAGAATCTGGTAACTGATCGATGCTCACTGCGCTTGATTGGTTAAGCCTGGGTGTGGACTCAGAACAAATGTAAACAGACACCACAGAAGCTCCTAGAAGCTGAGCTGGGAGAATGGTGTAGACATTTTAAAGCATTGTGTAAAACTCTAAATAAAGTTCCTGCACACTTAGAAACTAGTGTCATCTCTGCATAGATCCAATATATATAAAATATACCACAGATTAAATTATAAGGAAAGGTTGCTTAGACTTGGCTGGTATTCCTTTAAATTTAGAAGATCGAGGAGTGATCTAATTGGCGTACTTAAGATGATAAAAAAGATTCAATAGGGTACATATGGAGAAACTAGTTAGACAGATTTTTGATTGACAAAGATGTCAAGGGTTATGGAGGGCAGGGAGAAAAGTGGAGTTAAGACCACAATCAAATCAGCCATGATCTTATTGAATGGTGGAGCAGGCTCAAGGGGCCAAATGGCCTACTCCTGCTCTTAGTTCTTGTGTTCTGGTGGGGAAATTAAGAACAAAGGGGCAGAACTTTAAAATTCGAGCCAGGCTGTTCAGGGGTGATGTCAGGAAGCACCTCTTCACACAAAGGGGAGTGGAAATCTGGAACTCTCTCCCCCAAAACACTATGGATGCTGGGGAGCTTTGAAGGCTAAGATCGATAGATTTTTGTGAGTTAAGGGTATCAAGGAATATGAAACTAAAGTGGTTAAATGGAATTGGGGTGCAGATCCATGAACTAATTGAATGGTGGGTCAGGATAGAGGAGCTAAATGGCCTCCTCCTGATCCTGTGCAAAGCACTGACAGTTGGTATGTAGAGGTAAGGAGAGGGAAACGTAGTCAGGGCTTTGTGATCCTGATTTCTGTTCAGTGATTTTTACTGAAAAACATGCAGCCATTCAGTGAGAGCAGGATTGGATTCAGAAGTGATGTTCCCCATAGTAAACCAACTGCTCGACACGTAAGCATATGGATGCGGGTATGGGCAGTGCCTCTGAAACTCAGCCCCAGCAGGAATCAGTGACTTCAGGAGAGCAGGGGAGACAAATTGGTGGAACTTTAAAGAGCGCTTCTCACAAAGTGCAAATGCATTTTCAAATATGGACTATTAGCACCACAGATTGGCTGCCCAAGGGTTTGGGATTGTAAACTTCCTATCTGGAGAGTCACCATGAGTCTCTCTATTGTTCCACCTTGTGGCCAATTTATGAACTGCATCCTAATTAGGTCCAGCAACCAGGGTCATGTTGACCCTCTTAGCCACGTTTTGTCTGATACTGGGAGACTAAATTGAGAACAAGGGCTAAATAATAACTCAACAACAGATGGATAAAGTTTCACCTTCATTACGAAAATAACTGAAACATTGTTTTGCCACCAGCAGAAGCCGCATCAATGTATGTTTCACGGACGACCTCTAACTGTAAGATTTACATATATTTTAAAATTAATTGATATGGGGCAGGATTTCCCAGTCAGCGTGTGGGGGGTGGGACCCGCTCGCTGACGCGTAAAATGACACGGGCTGACGTTGGGTGGAACACGGGCGGGATGAGGTTTCATGTAGGTTTTTAAATCTTTGACAGTATCACATGAGGGCACTTGTCAGGGGAATTTTATTTTTCTATATTTAACATTTTTGAATTTGGTGCCGATCTCCCTGAGGCTGCACTTAGCCTCAGGGAGATGTGCGCTCTTTCGTGCGTATGTGCGAAAAAGCGCACTCTCAGCTTAGGGAATCCTCCCCGCCCACACAGGGAGCACAAAGCGCTTCCCGCCAGGCGTCACAACAGGGGGAAAGGTCTGCCCATAAATACATTCTCTCTTCAAGCTTGACATAAATTGATGGGAAGTGGCAGAGTATCAGTTAGATCCATTGTGAATTGTTAAGAAGTATTTCTCTTTTAGGTAACTTGCTGTTATGACATCCACATGATCAGTGTTACATAGGATATTTGGCACAGAAACAAGCCATTCAGCCCATGCCAGTGTTTATGCTCCACTCGAGCTTCCTCCCACCTTTTCTCATCTAAATCTCTCATCGTTACCCTGCATTCCCTTCTCCCTCATATGCTTGTCTAGTTTCCCCTTAAATACATATATACTATTCACTTCAACCACTCCCTGTGGTAGTGAGTTCCACATTCTCACCACTCTCTGGGTAAAAAAGTTTCTTCTGAATTCCCGATTGGATTTCTTGGTGACTATCTTATATTGACGGCCTCTAGTTCTGCTCTTCCCCACAAGAGGAAACATCCTCTCTGTATCAACTCAATCAAAACCCTTCAGAATTTTATAGACCTCTATTAGGTCACCCTCTGTTAAACTTCTGACAGCCAGTTGGCAAAGGAGGACACCAGAAGTCAATCTTTACTCAGTTTTAGATTTATTCACAAAGTGAATCATTACAAATGTATAGCTCCTAACTCTACAACCCACGACCAGTGTTCATAAGTGTCTCTTTATATTCTGTTCAGCATCTGTTAACAAATAAACAAAATTAACTAATTAACCACTCCTTAAAGGGGCACTGAAACTAAAACAAAAATCTGGAAGGAAACTTAAATTATAATGTCATTATAGGGAGTAATAGTGCAGTCCAGCCCCTACGGCGCTCACTGATTGTGGAAGGTCTCAAGCGTACCGGCGGATTCCATACGCTCCCTCTCCACGGACACCCAGGGACAGACGTAACCACAAAAGAGAGACAGACAGTCGGGTTGAAGTGTCTCTTTTTTTTTTATTGAGAGAGTTTATTGACATGTTCGGTCTCATAGCTCTCTTCCCACACAACCCAGTGTCCCAGCTTTCCCCTATTTATACTCTGAGTAAAACAAACTGCCTCTTTATATGTGCTTAAGCAAATATTCAATGAGTGCCTCCCACCTGTGTACACTTAACCTTAATTTATACAATTAACACCCTCTGCCTTCTGTTTTCAAGAGAAAAGAGACCCAGCCTGTCAATCCTTTCCTGCTATGTAAACCCACGCATTTCTGGTATCATCCTTGTAAATATTCTCTGTACCCTCTCCAGTGCCTCTATATCCTTTTTATAATGTGGTGACTAGAACTGCACACAGTACTCCATGTGTGGTCTTACCAAGGTTCAATACAGGTTTAACATAAGTTCCCTACTTTTTAATTCTATCCCTCTTGAAATAAAGCCGAGTGCGTGGTTTGCTTTTTTTATGGCCTTGTTAACCTGTGGCGCAACTTTTATGGCTCAGCAGCTGGTGTAGGCCTGGAGGGTTCTAGAGCATATCTCACTGTTCCTTCATTGCTGCTGCAATTCCCTACCTGACACGATTCTGGAAGCACCTGCATCACAGACTGCAGCGGTTCAAAGAGAAGGCCCATCAGCACCTTCTCATGCGCGTGTAATAAATGCAGTCTTTCCAACATCACCACGACCTGGGAGCAAATGAAACACAGGAGACCTGATTTCCAGTCTCCACTGAATTCGCTGATCTCAGCCAGGGTGATGGGTCTTTTTCTCTCCTGCGCCAAGTAGCACTCAAGGCAACCCGTTACTTCCACTGCTTTCCATCCAGCAGACCGTGTTCAGGTTGTTATGCTGACTCATAACCCCTACCAGTAGCACCAGTTAGATGCAATTGAGGGGTAAGAGAGGAGGTCTCCACTGCACTCACAACAGACGTGAATACCCCTCCTTGTCAGGGCAAGGTTACTCTGCAGGTAAGCTCTGTGGGGGAGGGGCATTGCATTCCCACTCCTGAAAGCAGAGCATTGTCCATTGCTGAAAACAGGAATAGAAACAGGAAATGCTGGAAAAACTCAGCAGACCTGGCAGCATCTGTGGAGAGAGAAACAAAGTTAACATTTCGAGTCATTCTGAAGAAGGGTCATACGGACTCGAAATGTTAACCCTGTTTCTCTCTCCACGGATGCCGCCAGACCTGCTGAGTTTTTCCAGCATTTCCCTGTTTCTACTTCAGATTTCCAGCATCGGCAGTATTTTGCTTTTATTTTAGTATGGTAAAACAGGACTGGGCTTCCTGCAATGCCCCAAACAATGAATTCATGTCAGGTATTCATGTCCAGAAAGCTTTTGACAAAGTCACAGAAGGAGGCCATTCAGCCCATCATGCCAGTGCCACCTCTATGAAAGAGCCCACTTTCCTGCCCTTTCCCCATAGCCTTGCAAATTCTCACTTTTAAGTATTTATCCAATTTCCTTTTCTATTGAATCTGCTTTCATACCCTCTCAGGAAGTGCATTCCTAATCACAACAAATTGCTGCATTAAAAAAATCCTCCTCATCTCACCTCTTGTTATTTTGCCATTTATGTTTAGTCTGTGTCCTCTGGCATAAGTCCCCTTTTTTGTACTCTGTGCCTTTATTTACAAAACTTACATCTCATATGCCTTTTTAACAGCTTTCCCAATTTGACTTGCCAGCTTCAAAGCCTTGTGTCTGTGCACTCCCAGGGCCAGATCTACCTGTATGGCACCTAATTAAACTAAAAGCTGTAACAATGATACCACGAATGGTACCATAGTAGTAATGTTCTTGGATTAGTAACCTAGACTAATGATCTGGAGACACAAGTTCAAATCTCACCACAGCGACTGGGGGATTTAAATTCAATTACTTAACTAAATGTAAATCATTCTCAATAACAATAACCATGAAATATCATAAATTCCAATCTGGTTCATGATTGGCTATGCCTGATCTAAATGTGACAGCAACATTGCTGATTCTTAACTGCCCTCTGAAATGGCTTAGCCACTCAGTTGTACTAAATAAGAATAAAACCAGCCGGACCAACTGCATTGGATAGGGCAGAGGCATACACTACCCGATTGACCCTGCAAAATCCTCCTCATTAATATCTCGGGACTTGTACCAAAATGGAGAGAGCTGCCCCACAGACTAGTCAAGAACTACATGACATAGTCAGACACACCAAATCCTACCTTGCAGCCAATATCCCATTACAATCCAAGACAAACACAGTGGCATACAGGTGGGAGTGGTCCTGAGAGTCCTCAACATTATCTCCGGACCCCATGAAGTCTCATGGAATCAGGTCAAACATGGGCAAGGAAACATCCTGCTGATTACCACGTACCGCCCTCCCTCAGCTGATGAATCTGTACTCATGCGTGTTGAACGCCACTTGGAGGAAGCAATGAGTAGCAAGGGCAACAGAATGTACTCTGGGTGGGGGACTTCAATGTCCATCACCAAGAGTGGCTCGGTAGCACCACTACTGACCGAGCTGGCTGAGTCCTGAAGGACATAGCTGCTAGACTGGGTCTGCAGCAGGTAGTAAGGGAACCAACATGAGGAACAGACCTACTAGGCCTCATCCTCACCAATCTACCTGTCGCAGATGCATCTGCCCATGTACTGGTAGGAGTGACCACCCCACAGTCACTGTGGAGATGAAGTCTCGTCTTCACATTGAGGATACCCTCCATCGTGTTGTGTGGCACTACCACCATGCTAAATGGGATAGGTTTCGAATAGATCGAGCAACTCAAGACTGGGTATCCATGAGGTGCTGTGGGTCAGCAGCAGCAGCAGAATTGTACCCACAACCACAATCTGTAACCTCATGGTCCAGCATATACCCCACTCTACTATTACCATCAAGGCGGGGGATCAACCCTGGTTTAATGAAGAGTGCAGGAGGGCATGCCAGGAGCAGCACCAGGCATACCTAAAAATGAGGTGTCAACCTAGTGAAGCTACAACACAGGACTACTTGCATGCCAAACAGTGAAAGCAACAAGCAGTGGACAGAGCTAAGTGACCCCACAACCAACTGATCAGATCTAAGCTCTGCAGTCCTGCCACATCCAGTCGTGAATGGTGGTGGACAATTAAACAACTCACTGGGGGAGGAGGCTCCACAAATAAACCCCACCCTCAATGGCGAGGGAGCCCAGCACATCAGTGCAAAAGATAAGTCTGAACTACTTGCAAGTTGGCCTTTAAAACCTTTATTTCGCCACTTTAAACCGGCTTTTCCGTCGCTGCCAGGTGAACACCGACATCCCTTGAGGAACATCAAGGTGGAATTTTTTTTTTTTACAAACAAATAATAATGCACCAAGTTGGACTTTGTGTCTTTGCAGTAAAACATTTCCATTTAAATGCTTCATTTCAGATTCCTTCTTCCCCATCCCTCCCTCTCCAAAACAAAAAACAGAATTGGGAAAAGCTGAATTAACATGGGGCAAAATTTGACTCAATCCCCTTTGACTGGCTGTATGTATTTTTTGTTTTATTTAAATAAATATGCTTTTATGCATTGATTATTTTCCACGTTTTTTAAATTTAAAAGATGCATGTATCAATGCAAAGTGTTGTGTGAGGTGCAGTTGAAACACTGTGTACATGACAGGCACAACAATCTTCTTTAGGAAGTTCTTTAATTTTTAAATATGGAATCTGAATTTTTCAATATTCTGGAATTTGCCTTTTCTCCTGATTTGCAATTTTTCTTAAACGGCTTCTCCTGCTTTACATTCAATTTTTTTTTTTACAGCTCTTGAGAATGAAACCTATTGATTTAAATATGGTGTGATACCACATCTGACAAAGTAGGATGTGGGGACTGAAGAATACGTATATAATTTTCAACTCTCACAGCAGTGAGTCAAATCGTAAGTTATTACTGTATGTGTGTGAGAAGTTTGTGCTTGCAATTTTAAAGGTACCGTGTTCACAAAAGGCTTTCATTTCTACGGCGCTTTTTGTGACTTCAGGATGTCCTAAAGGCACTTTGCAGCCAATGTCTTGCTTTACGAAGTGTAGTTGCTATTTGTAATATAAGAAATGCGGCGACCAATCTGTGCACAGCAAGCTCCTAGAAACAGCGCTGAAATACCTAACCAGTGTTTTTTTTAGCGATGTTGGTTGAGGGATGAACGTTGACCAGGATGTCAGTTTCGCTTCGAAATAGTGCCAGGAGATCTTTTTGCATCTGCCTAAGGGTGAACTTTGGTCTAATTTCCTGAAGAAGAGTCGTATGGACTCGAAATGTTAACTGTGTCTTTCTCTCCGCAGATGCTGTCAGACCTGCTGAGTTTTTCTAGCACTTTTTGTTTTTGGCTTCAGTTTAAAGTCTCATCCGAAAGACAGCAGCCTTTAGAAATGTTGGCCTGGATTATGTGTTCGGGCCTTTGGAGTGGGATTTGAAGCTTCTGACTGTTGAATCGAGAGTGCTACCAGAGCTGACACGATGGCTGCCGTTCAGATTTGTTAAAGAAGGCGGCCTGCTTTTTTCATTTCATGCCTTCAGTTTTCGGTTATGAAATGGTCACACTTGTAATCAACAGAGTGTTGCATTGATAGCAAAATGGTAACTTAACTTTAACCACCCACCACTCTTGAAGCCTGTGTTCACGCTGTGCTTTCCATCCTAGGGGCAGTGGCCCAACCAGTTTGGCCCAATCATTCCTGCATCTCTTTTCCTAAACTCTTTCACCATATGTCTGTACCTTTAACTTCTCCCCTCCTTCTCGCCAGAGGTAACATGACCCTTTCTGTAAGCCAATTTAGATTGTACTGTTGGGTGAAAGGCAGTAAAAAAATTTGAAATTGCTGATTCTGGCAGTAGCTTGTCCAAATGGTGATTCTTTCAGCCTGAGTTGAAACAATAAGGCTAGCATGAGTCATTTATCTTCGAGAGGGAAAGAAAGACTTGGATTTCTGTAGCGCCTGTTTTGACCTCCACATCTTACAGCCAACAAAGTACTCTTGTGAAGTGTAGTCACTGTTGTAATGTAGGCATGCAGTTTTGCAAACAGCAAGATCCCACAAACCGAAATATATTATTAACCAGACAATGTTTATTCTGAACAAAATAAAAACAGAATTACCTGGAAAAACTCAGCAAGTCTGGCAGCATCGGCGGAGAAGAAATCAGTCAACGTTTCGAGCCCTCATGGCCCTTCGGCAGAACTGAAGCATAGTTTCAACAAGGGAGAAATATAAATTGGTTTAAGGTGGGTGGGGGGGAAGAGACACATTGAGGGTGTGGTGTGAGCAGATAATCAAAAGATGTCAGAGACAAAAGGGTCAAAGAGGTGTTGAAGGTGGTGGTCTTTGTCTGAGAAAAGTGCTAATTAAGAATGGAAGACAGGATATTCAAAGTACAGCTCTAGTGGGGGTGGGGTGGAAAGACTAAAGGTTTTAGTTTTAGATTTAAAAATAATAGAAATAGGTGGGGAAAGAAGAATCTATATAAATTATTGAAAAAAAAGGCGGGTGGGGGGGGAAAAGAAACGGGGTGGGGATGGGGGGAGGGGGAGTTTAAGATCTAAAGTTGTTGAATTCAATATTCAGCCCAGAAGGCTGTAAAGTGCCTAGTCGGAAGATGAGGTGCTGTTCCTCCAGTTTGCGTTGGGCTTCACTGGAACAATGCAGCAAGCCAAGGACAGACATGTGGGCAAGAGAACAGGGTGGAGTGTTAAAATGGCAAGCGACAGGGAGGTTTGGGTCTTTCTTGCGGACAGACCGCAGGTGTTCCGCAAAACGGTCGCCCAGTTTGCGTTTGGTCTCTCCAATGTAGAGGAGACCGCATTGGGAGCAACGAATGCAGTAGACTAAGTTAGGGGAAATGCAAGTGAAATGCTGCTTCACTTGAAAGGAGTGTTTGGGCCCTTGGACGGTGAGGAGAGAGGAAGTGAAGGGGCAGGTGTTGCATCTTCTGCGTGGGCATGGGGAGGTGCCGTAAGTGGGGGTTGAGGAGTAGGGGGTGATGGAGGAGTGGACCAGGGTGTCCCGGAGGGAACGATCCCTACGGAATGCCGTCAAGGGGGGTGAAGGGAAGATGTGTTTGGTGGTGGCATCATGCTGGAGTTGGCGGAAATGGCGGAGGATGATCCTTTGAATGCGGAGGCTGGTGGGGTGATAAGTGAGGACAAGGGGGACCCTATCATGTTTCTGGGAAGGAGGAGAAGGCGTGAGGGAGGATGCGCGGGATATGGGCCGGACACGGTTGAGGGCCCTGTCAACGACCGTGGATGGAAAACCTCGGTTAAGGAAGAAGGAGGACATGTCAGAGGAGCTGTTTTTGAAGGTAGCGTCATCAGAACAGATGCGACGGAGGCGAAGGAACTGAGAGAATGGGATGGAGTCTTTACAGGAAGCGGGGTGTGAGGAGCTGTAGTCGAGGTAGCTGTGGGAGTCGGTAGGCTTGTAATGGATATTGGTGGACAGTCTATCATCAGAAATTGAGACAGAGAGGTCAAGGAAGGGAAGAGAAGTGTCAGAGATGGACCATGTGAAGATGATGGAGGGGTGGAGATTGGAAGCAAAATTAATAAATTTTTTCAGGTCCCGACGAGAGCATGAAGCAGCACCGAAGTAATCATCGATGTACCGGAGAAAGAGTTGTGGGAGGGGGCCGGAGTAGGACTGGAACAAGGAATGTTCCACATACCCCATAAAGAGACAGGCATAGCTGGGGCCCATGCGGGTACCCATAGCCACACCTTTTATTTGGAGGAAGTGAGAGGAGTTAAAGGAGAAATTGTTCAGTGTGAGAACAAGTTCAGCCAGACGGAGGAGAGTAGTGGTGGATGGGGATTGTTGGGGCCTCTGTTCAAGGAAGAAGCTAAGGGCCCTCAGACCATCCTGGTGGGGGATGGAGGTGTAGAGGGATTGGACATCCATGGTGAAGAGGAAGCGGTTGGGGCCAGGGAACTGGAAATTGTTGATGTGACGTAAGGTGTCAGAGGAATCACGGATGTAGGTGGGAAGGGACTGGACAAGGGGAGAGAGAATGGAGTCAAGATAACGAGAAATGAGTTCCGTGGGGCAGGAACAGGCTGACACGATCGGTCTGCCAGGACAGTTCTGTTTGTGGATTTTGGGTAGGAGGTAGAAGCGGGCCGTCCGAGGTTGGGCGACTATCAAGTTGGAAGCTGTGGGAGGAAGATCTCCAGAGGAGATGAGGTCAGTGACAGTCCTGGAAACAATGGCTTGATGTTCTGTGGTGGGGTCATGGTCCAGGGAGAGGTAGGAGGAAACGTCTGCGAGTTGACGCTCAGCCTCCGCGAGGTAGAGGTCAATGCGCCAGACAACAACAGTACCACCCTTGTCAGCGGGTTTGATGACAATGTTGGGGTTGGACCTGAGAGAACGGAGTGCAGTGAGTTCAGAGAGAGACAGATTAGAATGGGTGAGAGGAGCAGAGAAATTGAGACGGCTAATGTCACGCCGACAGTTCTCAATGAAAAGATCAAGAGAAGGTAAGAATCCAGAGGGAGGGGTCCAAGTGGAGGGAGAATATTGGAGGTGGGTAAAAGGATCCGTTGAACGGGGAGAGGACTCCTGCCCAAAGAAGTGAGCACGGAGACGAAGACGGCGGAAGAAGAGTTCAGCATCATGCCGAGCCCGAAATTCATTGAGATGAGGGCGTAAGGGTATGAAACTAAGTCCTTTGCTGAGCACTGAACGTTCAGCATCGGAGAGGGGAAGGTCAGGGGGTATAGTGAATACGCGGCTGGGGCTGGGATTGGAAGATGGGGTGAGGACGGAGGGACAAGCAGGGGTGGAGGGTCCCCGATGGGTGTTGGAGTCGATGAGTTGTTGGAGCTTGCGTTCCTTAGCACTTGAGAGAAAGAGAAAAAGTTTCTTGTTGAGGCGACGGATGAGGCGAAGAATAAAATGAAACTGGGGGCACGCGCAGCTTTGAAAAAGGGTGCGGCGGTGCTGCTGGAGGGAGAGGTCGAGTGTGTTCATATGGCGGCGCATGGCACTGAGTGTGGATCTCAGAATGCGACGGGAACAGCAGTCCGAGAAACGTTTTATGTCCCGGAGATACCTGTAATCCTGGGTGGGTTCGAAACAAGAGGGATGGAATTTCAGTTGAAATCCACGTGGGGTGAGTCGGAGACGGAGACAGTCACTGAGAAAGGAGATATGGCTGTGAAAGCGGGTTTTAGTAAACACCTTGTCAAACACCAGGAGAGAAATGGAAAGCAATGAAGGCGAGCAGGGCAGAAGAGACAGTTGGAAATCCTGTCGGAGGACAGAACCATACTTCTTCCAAGAGGGCATTTTTTTGAAGAGAGGTGGCAGTCAATCAAACACAAAGATAAAAACAAAAAGCTAAAAGCTACTGCGGATGCTGGAAATCCAAAACAAAATAAAAACAGAATTACCTGGAAAAACTCAGCAAGTCTGGCAGCATCGGCGGAGAAGAAATCAGTCAACGTTTCGAGCCTTCATGGCCCTTCGGCAGAACTGAAGCATAGTTTCAACAAGGGAGAAATATAAATTGGTTTAAGGTGGGTGGGGGGGAAGAGACACATTGAGGGTGTGGTGTGAGCAGATAATCAAAAGATGTCAGAGACAAAAGGGTCAAAGAGGTGTTGAAGGTGGTGGTCTTTGTCTGAGAAAAGTGCTAATTAAGAATGGAAGACAGGATATTCAAAGTACAGCTCTAGTGGGGGTGGGGTGGAAAGACTAAAGGTTTTAGTTTTAGATTTAAAAATAATGGAAATAGGTGGGGAAAGAAGAATCTATATAAATTATTTCCATTATTTTTAAATCTAAAACTAAAACCTTTAGTCTTTCCACCCCACCCCCACTAGAGCTGTACTTTGAATATCCTGTCTTCCATTCTTAATTAGCACTTTTCTCAGACAAAGACCACCACCTTCAACACCTCTTTGACCCTTTTGTCTCTGACATCTTTTGATTATCTGCTCACACCACACCCTCAATGTGTCTCTTCCCCCCCACCCACCTTAAACCAATTTATATTTCTCCCTTGTTGAAACTATGCTTCAGTTCTGCCGAAGGGCCATGAAGGCTCGAAACGTTGACTGATTTCTTCTCCGCCGATGCTGCCAGACTTGCTGAGTTTTTCCAGGTAATTCTGTTTTTATTTTGTTTTGGATTTCCAGCATCCGCAGTAGCTTTTAGCTTTTTGTTTTTATCTTTGTGTTTGATTGACTGCCACCTCTCTTCAAAAAAATGCCCTCTTGGAAGAAGTATGGTTCTGTCCTCCGACAGGATTTCCAACTGTCTCTTCTGCCCTGCTCGCCTTCATTGCTTTCCATTTCTCTCCTGGTGTTTGACAAGGTGTTTACTAAAACCCGCTTTCACAGCCATATCTCCTTTCTCAGTGACTGTCTCCGTCTCCGACTCACCCCACGTGGATTTCAACTGAAATTCCATCCCTCTTGTTTCGAACCCACCCAGGATTACAGGTATCTCCGGGACATAAAACGTTTCTCGGACTGCTGTTCCCGTCGCATTCTGAGATCCACACTCAGTGCCATGCGCCGCCATATGAACACACTCGACCTCTCCCTCCAGCAGCACCGCCGCACCCTTTTTCAAAGCTGCGCGTGCCCCCAGTTTCATTTTATTCTTCGCCTCATCCGTCGCCTCAACAAGAAACTTTTTCTCTTTCTCTCAAGTGCTAAGGAACGCAAGCTCCAACAACTCATCGACTCCAACACCCATCGGGGACCCTCCACCCCTGCTTGTCCCTCCGTCCTCACCCCATCTTCCAATCCCAGCCCCAGCCGCGTATTCACTATACCCCCTGACCTTCCCCTCTCCGATGCTGAACGTTCAGTGCTCAGCAAAGGACTTAGTTTCATACCCTTACGCCCTCATCTCAATGAATTTCGGGCTCGGCATGATGCTGAACTCTTCTTCCGCCGTCTTCGTCTCCGTGCTCACTTCTTTGGGCAGGAGTCCTCTCCCCGTTCAACGGATCCTTTTACCCACCTCCAATATTCTCCCTCCACTTGGACCCCTCCCTCTGGATTCTTACCTTCTCTTGATCTTTTCATTGAGAACTGTCGGCGTGACATTAGCCGTCTCAATTTCTCTGCTCCTCTCACCCATTCTAATCTGTCTCTCTCTGAACTCACTGCACTCCGTTCTCTCAGGTCCAACCCCAACATTGTCATCAAACCCGCTGACAAGGGTGGTACTGTTGTTGTCTGGCGCATTGACCTCTACCTCGCGGAGGCTGAGCGTCAACTCGCAGACGTTTCCTCCTACCTCTCCCTGGACCATGACCCCACCACAGAACATCAAGCCATTGTTTCCAGGACTGTCACTGACCTCATCTCCTCTGGAGATCTTCCTCCCACAGCTTCCAACTTGATAGTCGCCCAACCTCGGACGGCCCGCTTCTACCTCCTACCCAAAATCCACAAACAGAACTGTCCTGGCAGACCGATCGTGTCAGCCTGTTCCTGCCCCACGGAACTCATTTCTCGTTATCTTGACTCCATTCTCTCTCCCCTTGTCCAGTCCCTTCCCACCTACATCCGTGATTCCTCTGACACCTTACGTCACATCAACAATTTCCAGTTCCCTGGCCCCAACCGCTTCCTCTTCACCATGGATGTCCAATCCCTCTACACCTCCATCCCCCACCAGGATGGTCTGAGGGCCCTTAGCTTCTTCCTTGAACAGAGGCCCCAACAATCCCCATCCACCACTACTCTCCTCCGTCTGGCTGAACTTGTTCTCACACTGAACAATTTCTCCTTTAACTCCTCTCACTTCCTCCAAATAAAAGGTGTGGCTATGGGTACCCGCATGGGCCCCAGCTATGCCTGTCTCTTTATGGGGTATGTGGAACATTCCTTGTTCCAGTCCTACTCCGGCCCCCTCCCACAACTCTTTCTCCGGTACATCGATGATTACTTCGGTGCTGCTTCATGCTCTCGTCGGGACCTGAAAAAATTTATTAATTTTGCTTCCAATCTCCACCCCTCCATCATCTTCACATGGTCCATCTCTGACACTTCTCTTCCCTTCCTTGACCTCTCTGTCTCAATTTCTGATGATAGACTGTCCACCAATATCCATTACAAGCCTACCGACTCCCACAGCTACCTCGACTACAGCTCCTCACACCCCGCTTCCTGTAAAGACTCCATCCCATTCTCTCAGTTCCTTCGCCTCCGTCGCATCTGTTCTGATGACGCTACCTTCAAAAACAGCTCCTCTGACATGTCCTCCTTCTTCCTTAACCGAGGTTTTCCATCCACGGTCGTTGACAGGGCCCTCAACCGTGTCCGGCCCATATCCCGCGCATCCTCCCTCACGCCTTCTCCTCCTTCCCAGAAACATGATAGGGTCCCCCTTGTCCTCACTTATCACCCCACCAGCCTCCGCATTCAAAGGATCATCCTCCGCCATTTCCGCCAACTCCAGCATGATGCCACCACCAAACACATCTTCCCTTCACCCCCCTTGACGGCATTCCGTAGGGATCGTTCCCTCCGGGACACCCTGGTCCACTCCTCCATCACCCCCTACTCCTCAACCCCCACTTACGGCACCTCCCCATGCCCACGCAGAAGATGCAACACCTGCCCCTTCACTTCCTCTCTCCTCACCGTCCAAGGGCCCAAACACTCCTTTCAAGTGAAGCAGCATTTCACTTGCATTTCCCCTAACTTAGTCTACTGCATTCGTTGCTCCCAATGCGGTCTCCTCTACATTGGAGAGACCAAACGCAAACTGGGCGACCGTTTTGCGGAACACCTGCGGTCTGTCCGCAAGAAAGACCCAAACCTCCCTGTCGCTTGCCATTTTAACACTCCACCCTGTTCTCTTGCCCACATGTCTGTCCTTGGCTTGCTGCATTGTTCCAGTGAAGCCCAACGCAAACTGGAGGAACAGCACCTCATCTTCCGACTAGGCACTTTACAGCCTTCTGGGCTGAATATTGAATTTAACAACTTTAGATCTTAAACTCCCCCTCCCCCCATCCCCACCCCGTTTCTTTTCCCCCCCCACCCGCCTTTTTTTTCAATAATTTATATAGATTCTTCTTTCCCCACCTATTTCCATTATTTTTAAATCTAAAACTAAAACCTTTAGTCTTTCCACCCCACCCCCACTAGAGCTGTACTTTGAATATCCTGTCTTCCATTCTTAATTAGCACTTTTCTCAGACAAAGACCACCACCTTCAACACCTCTTTGACCCTTTTGTCTCTGACATCTTTTGATTATCTGCTCACACCACACCCTCAATGTGTCTCTTCCCCCCCACCCACCTTAAACCAATTTATATTTCTCCCTTGTTGAAACTATGCTTCAGTTCTGCCGAAGGGCCATGAGGGCTCGAAACGTTGACTGATTTCTTCTCCGCCGATGCTGCCAGACTTGCTGAGTTTTTCCAGGTAATTCTGTTTTTATTTTGTTTTGGATTTCCAGCATCCGCAGTAGCTTTTAGCTTTTTGTTTTTATCTAATGTTTATTCTGATGTTGATTGAGGGATAAATATTAGTGCCAGGACACTGGGCAGAAATCCCTTGCTTTTCTTTGAAACTACAGCGCTTTCTGATCTTTTACGTCCACCTGAGAGAGCAAACAGGGCCTCCTTCCTAACATCTCGTCCATAAGACAGCACCTCTGACAGTGCAGTAATGTACTGGAGAGTCAGCCTAGATTTTGTGTAGTCAAATCTCTGGAGTGGGTCTTGAGCCCACAACCTTCTGACTCGAGGCGATTATGCTACCCGCTGAGCCAAGACTGACATTAAACTAACTCCCCGCTCTTCTGTGAAGCGTGTGACAGGACTTTTTTTTATATAAGCCCTTTTTTTTTTTTCATTTTTGTTTACTTGAAAAGGTTGGATGCACCTAGCACACCTTTTGTGTGAACACTGTTTAAAAAAGAGTCCAAAACAAGAGATAGATAAGATAGTCAGTAATAAATCCAATGGGGAATTCAGGAGGAACTTCTTTACCCAGAGAGTGGGAGAATGTGGAACTCGCTCCCACAGGGAGTAGTCGAGGTGGATAGCAGAATTGCATTTAAGGGGGAGGCTGGATAAACACGTGAGGGAGAAAGGAATAGAAGGATATGTTGATGGGGTGAGGTGAACACAGGGTGGGAGGAGGCTCATGTGGAACAGAAACACCAGTACGAAGCAGATGGGCCCAATGGCCTGTTTCTGTGCTGTACTATTGTGCTATTGACTGCTCTATACCTGTGAGTTTTGATTTTATAAGTGCAATTGTTTATTCTTTGACTTTAATTTGAAAATAAATGACATGATAATGCATATTGTGAGAAGGAAGTTTAAATTGTTAGCCTTTGGATCAGCATGCATTGAATCTATTTCAGATAATTTGCATGTTAAGTATAAAGCCTTTATTGATTTTTGCCTGCTATTGATGCCAATTGCAAACAGTTGATGTGGCAAGGGAGAAATCTTAGTTTTTCTTTATTTATTCATTCACATGATGTGGGTGTCACTGGCTGGACCAGTATTTCTTGCCCATCCTTAACTGCCCCTTGTGGTGGTGGTGGTGGGCTGCTTTGAATCACTGCAGTCCATGTGGTGTAGGTACACCCATAATGTTGTTCGGGAGGGTGTGCCAGGATTTTAACCCTGCAACAGTGAACTATATACGAACAAACGGGCATACAAATTAGCAGCAGGTGTAGGCCACTCGGCCCCTCGAGCCTGCTTCGCCATTCAATAAGATCATGGTTGACCTGATTGTAACCCCAATCCCACATTCCTGCCTACCCCTGATAACCTTTCACCCCCTTGTTAATCAAGAATCTACCTAGCTTTGCCTTAAAAGTATTCAAAGACTCTGCTTCCATCGCCTTTTGAGAAAGAGAGTTCAAAGACTCTCAACCCTCTGAAAGAAAAAAATTTAGCCCCACCTCTGTCTTAAATGAGCGACCCCTTATTTTTAAACTGTGACCCCCTAGTTCTAGATTCTCCCTCAAGAGGAAACATCCTCTCCACATCCACCCTGTCAAGACCCCTCAGGATCTTAAAGGTTTCAATTAAGTCGCCTCTTATTCTTTTAAATTCGAGTGGATACAAGCCTAACCTGTCCAGCCTTTGCTCATAAGACAACCCACCCATTCCTGGTATTAATCTAGAAAACCTCTGAACTGCCTCTAACGCATTTACATCTTTCTTTAAATAAGGAGACCAGTACTGTACACTATACTCCAGATGTGGTCTCACCAGTGCCCTGTACAACTGAAGCATAACCTCCCTACTTTTATAATCAATTCCCTTTCCCCCAAATAAGTGACAACATTCTATTAGCTTTCCTAATTATCTGCTGTACCTCCTAACCTTTGTGATTCATGCACTAGGACACCCAGATCCCTCTGAATCTCAGAGCTCCTCAATCTCTCACCATTTAGATAATAAGCTTTTTTTATTCTTCCTGCCAAAATAAATGATTTCGCATTTGCCCACATCACCGCTCCAAGTCTGGATGGCTTTGATGCATTTTGGTAGGAAGAACATGGACAGACAATAGAAAATAAGGGGTGCAATTTTGAAGGGGGTGCAGGAGCAGAAAGACTTGGGTGTATATGTGCATAGATCATTGAAGGTGGCAGGACAGGTGGAGAGAGCAATTAATAAAGCATATAGTATCCTAGGCTTTATTAATAGGGGCATAGAGTACAAGAGCAGGGAGGTTATGCTGAATTATATAAGACACTCGTTAGACCTCAGCTGGAGTATTGTGTGCAGTTCCGGGCGCCACGCTATAGGAAGGATGTGAACACATTGGAGAGTGCAGAAGAGGTTTATGAGAATGGTTCCAGGAATGAGAAACTTAAGCTATGAGGATAGATAGGGAGAGGTTGATACTGTTCTTCTTGGAGAGGAGAAGGCTAAGAGGAGATTTGATAGAGATGCTCAAAATCATGAGGGGGCTGGACAGAGTAGATAGGGAGAAGCTGTTCCCGCTCATGAAAGGATCGAGAACGAAAGGGCACAAATTTAAAGTGATTTGCAAAAGAAGCAAATGTGACGTGAGAAAAAAAACTTTTTCACACAGTGAGTGGTTCGGGTCTGGATTGCACTGCCTGGAAGTGTGATAGAGGCAGGTTCAATCGAGGCATTCAAGAGGGCATTAGATGATTATTTAAGTAGAAACAATGTGCAGGGTTACAGGGAAAAGGCAGGCCAATGGCACTAGGTCATAATGCTCATTTGGAGAGCTGGTGCAGACACGATGGGCCCAATGGCCTCCTTCTGTGCCGTTAAAATAAAATTCTGTGAACAATGTTCAGCCAGAAATGCCGAACAGATGATCCAACTCGGCCTCCTCCGGGGGTCCCCAGCATCACAGATGCCAGTCTTCAGCCAATTCAGTTAATTCCCCATGATATCAAGAAACAGCTGAAGGCACTAGACACAGCAAAGACTATATTCCGGCAATAGAGTTGAAGGCTTGTGCTCCAGAACTTGCCACACCCCTAGCCAAGCTGTTCTAGTACAGCTACAACACTGGCATCTACCTGGCTATGTGGAAAATTGCCCAGGTATGTCCTGTACACAAAAAGCAGGACAAATCTAACCCGGCCAATTACCACCCCATCAGTCTACTCTCAATTATCAACAAAGCGATGGAAACCACTCACCATCCTGACTTAGAAATATATCGCCGTTCCTTCCCTGTCACTGGGTCAAAATCCTGGAACTCCCTCCCTAACAGCACTGTGGGTGTACCTACACCACATGAACTGCAGCGGTTCAAGAAGGCAGCTCACCACCACCTTCTCAAGGGCAGTTAGGGATGGACAATAAATGCTGGCTTTGCGAACAAATAAAATGTGACAGTGGGTCAGAAGTTGTAAACAAAATGAAAAAGAATATGGGGAAGTAAGTGAAGTGGAGGTGTTGCGTGCAGTCGTGGAGGTTAGTACTTGGACTCTTGTTGCTTCTAACCTATATGAATGTCCTGCAGGTTGAGAAGGTGATAATGCTATAAGTATATATATTTGGGCTCACATTGACCATTGTGTGATAGGGGGTGGAGTTAGGCAGCCCTGGGCGAGGCCCTCCAGCGTGGAGTGCAGACTGATAAGATTATCCTTTAGGTATAAGCTTGTCAAATTTGCTGGAGTAGGAAGTAGGATGTAGAAAGGATTTAACGCAATGAATTAGACTGGTGTATATTTGAACAGAGAAACAGCAGGTTAACTTCAGCAGTGATGGATATAACATACTACATGCAACTTACAAGTATTCACTACATAAGATTGAACTGGCAGAGGGGATTCAGAAAAGGACCTAGGAATGAGTTGGGATTCAGCACTTTTCAGAGGCACCAGCCAGAAGTGTAGAATACATAGGGGAAAATTTTACAGCCCCACCCCCTCCCAGCCCGCTGGCGTATTTGAATGCAGGGTAGGGGGGGCATGTAAAATAAAGCGGGTGCACTTACCCCCACCTGTCCCCCGTATTATAGGGTGTGGGTAAGACATCAGGCAGCTTGGCCACCCTTGGACCTATTGAGGCCCTTAAATGGACAATTAACTGCTAGTGAAGGGCCTCAAATTGTCACAATTTTTCAGTCTGCGGGAGAAGGCAGAAGCAAGGTAGGTATCCCAGCAGCTTTGACAGCATAAGCTGCTGTCGGACAGGATTTGGAGGGGGTACCTCCTTTGGGGGCTCCCCTGTGCCCAGTGAGGGCACCCCCTCCCCTCCACTCCACAAATTTGTATCCCTCCTTTGTTCCTCTCTCCCCCCCCCCCCCCCCCCAGGCCTCTCCAAACCGATCTCCCCACACCCTCGCCCCTCAACCCACTGGGGTCTCCCAGCTGGGCCGACCCAAAATCCCGTGACTTAGACTGGGTTAAGGGGAAAAGGCAGGAAAGTGGAACTGAGAGTTAGCAGATCAGCCTTGATCGGAGATTCTTTGAATCAAGTATTACCTCAGTTGCCTTCACTGCACACAATTGTTGAAACAGGAAGATATCACATGAATCCGTTTTACATGGCAAAATACAATTCACCAGCAGAAAATAGTGAAAGGTGGCATTTGCTGCCCTCTTGTGAATATTGACATTAGAGCTCACTTAAACACTCCTTTAAAGTTGTTTCAATATCCTGCCCAATGTTATGTCTTAAAGGTGCCAACTCTTACTGGGGCACATGATGCCAGTCCCTCCGCTAACTCAGCCAAGCATCATTAACTGATGCCTACTCACCTGCAATTCCATTAGGAGTCACTATCTAACGTACCGTACCACCCACTGTCCCAGAAACAAATGGTGTTTGCAGACGCACCACGGTCATGAAAGAATTGAGAGAGGGAATGTTTCCCTCCTGGAATCCTGAATGTGAGGAATAAACCCGCAGCTAAAGCAGCTGATTCTTCATCAATTAACGAAACAGCTCAGTGAGGATCTGGTTAAGATTAACATTGAGAGTTAGAAGGACGAGTATAGATACAAATACACTGTCAGATGGTACATAACAGATTTCAGCAGTCAAACCACAGCTGCCAAAGTGGGCAATGGGTTAAGCAGAAGGTTCACTGTCACTTTCTCAGGGCAAGTTGGAGTGGACAATAAATGCCAGTCTTACCAGCGACATCGACATCGACATCCTGAGAGTGAATTGAAAAATGCAGCACACATTTGAACAGGTGTACCTGTCACTACATGCTTGGCTATAACGCAGCCAAATTTGATACGATGGTTTGTGTCATACCCGTCTCTTAGAGACCTGCCACTGTCTACATGACTCCTATAGAGAAACTCCTAACGTGAAAGCCCAGTGTAACTTCAAGACAAACAGAGCCTTAGTCTCAGATGTTTTATTACATTGAGAGCAGTTTAATGGTCTTTGGCTGGTGTCCTCCAGCCATTAAATACTTCACGTGTCAGTGATAGACCTCATCCATGTCCCACTGTCTGGTGGCTAATAAGATTGTAAGTACGCAAAGTTGTCAATAGAATAAAATCAAGAACTGGCACATGAGTGATATCCTGTCAGGAATTATCCCATACAAGATCAGTCTCTCCTCTTTACAAAGCATTTTAATAAGATGGAGAGGCAGATCATTACTGCACCAATCCTTTCCCCATTTTGACTTCAATCAGTCTTCAAAAAGTTGCAGGATTGCCAACAGATTGCAGGTTTCACAATCCGACAGTTTGGAATTAAATTCAGCGGCAATGGAGCCAGATTCCTGCAGTCATTCATTTTAACAAGTGATGTGATCTTTCACATGAAATAGTGGGAAGGGATAAAGAGAAAGAAAGAGAGAGAGAGAAATGAAGTAGAAGACAGCCTTTTACTGTCCACAGGGAGTGGCTGGGATACTGGAGAACTGCTGCTCAATGTGCCCTCTATTTTTTTTTGTTCTGTGTGGCCCTTTAAATTTTTTGCGTAGCTGCACACACGGTAAGTTAAAGGGGTCAACTTGTGCTCAGCCTGCATGGGAACTTCCGGCATGGCTGCATGGTCCAGCAGTTTAAAGGGATTATTGCTGGTGGTGCTTGTAGGACCTTGTTAGAAAGAAAAGAAAGAATTTGTAATTTATATAGCACCTTTCACAACCCTGGGACATCCCAACATGCCTCATAGCCAATGGACTGCAGTAACTGTTCCAATAAAGGAAACAGAGCAATTAATTCATGTACAGCAAGATGCCACAAACAGCAATGTGAAAATAGCCAGCTAATCGGTTTTTACTAATGTTCGTTGAGGGACAAATATTGGCCAGGATGTCAAGGAGAACTCCTCCACTGTTCTTTGAATGGTTTTTTTTAACATCCACCTGAGCATGTTAATGGGGTAAAAACAGAAAATGCTGGAGAAACTCAGCAGGTCTGGCAGCATCTGTGGATAGAGAAACAGAGTTAACGTTTTGAGTCCATATGACTCTTCTTCAGAGTGTTGATGGGGCCCCAGTTTAACAACTTGCCCAAAAGATGCAGCAGTGTAGCACCCCCTCAGTACTGTACTGGAGAGTCAGCGCTGATAATGTGTGCAAGTCTGTGGATTGAGACTTGAACCTACAACCTTCTGGCTCAGAGGTAAGAGTGTAACCCACTGAGCCCTTAATCATTTCCAAATTAATGATACCGATGACAGATATAACCCCACATGACACTTCTCTCATTCAGATTAGATGAAGAGAGGTGGAAAGAGGCTCATGAGGAGCACAGACATGAGCATTGATCAGTTTGGCCTGTTTCTATGTTGTGGGTTCTATGTAATTCTATGTTAAAAAGGAACTAGATTGTAAACCAAACAAGGGTTAGAAAATTTATTGCATGATTTACATATTCCCACCTCCATTATAAAATAGTTAGCAAACACAATTCATAATACTTCTAGGGGATTTAACACAATACATCTGAATTTCCTTCCCCTATCTCTTCATCAATTCCACCCTGAAGTTGAGTTCCTCCTGTGCTGGGCACCCACCAGCACTTTGCCAGTTTCAGCATTAATTCACGTCTTCAGTCTCGACAGCGAGTGCTGGCAGGGTGTTCAACTATGTGATTTCAAATCAACCAAATGTTAGTGCCACACCTGCGATTTCAGCTGGGAGTTGCTGGATACAATCCCAGGCAGACATGCTGTCTGATTTTCCTCCTCCCGAAGCCAGGGTTGCTGATGTTTATTGTAGCACCAATACCCTCGCCCCAACTGCCATTGACCAAATCAGCACAGCCCAGGGATTCAATCCCGGGCACTTCCTGGTCTGAATGGCTCATCTCACCACATCTCACAGCATCATTAAAGAAGCCAGCAGCCATTTTAGAACACGTTTGATTCCCCTTTTCCTGCTCAGCCAAAATTCTTAGCTCAGCTACTCTAGAATCAAAGAACCCTTCATGTATTTTCAATGTGTTGTTTCCCCTTCATAGACTCCTTGGCTGTGGATTCTGGATTCCAGATAAGAGAAGGGTAGATGACGACTGGCACCGTTCTGACTTTTATCAATGTCACATACAGATGCTCCTGTGGAATTCAGGCTAGAAATTTTGCCTATTCCTTCCCTCTTTCAGCAATCTACCGTCCAATAAAAAAGTGGCCAAGGTGCCCAATTCATATTTCCAATGTGGCGTCTGAGGGATGTTAAAATGGAAGACAAGGGAGGGACTGAAACCAAGGTCTGCCAACCTGTGGCACAGTGTGCCAATCACATATTTGAAGATGACAGCATCTGTCATTGCACAGTGTAAAAGTCAACAATGTTAACTATGGCAGAACAATAGTTTGATTTTCTAAAGCCTGATGAAACTTCAAATATTCTTTCATCTATTAAACACCTAGGGTGATTTTACTTTGGTCTGATATCAGGCAGGAGATGAACAGTGTAATTATCCTGCCCACCCAGTATCCTCAGTGAGAGGCCCATCAGCCATGGTGCCAAGGAGCTGCTGAACGAGTGCTCCCAGGTGGTTTGGGGTGGGTGTGGGAGGCGGTGGAGGGAGGTGGGGCGGGTGTGACAGGATAGAAATTCTGACAGCTCATCCATAGATCCAGAGCAGCAGTTCCCAGCTAAAAATGGGGTGGAGCGAGGACAGGTCAGTAGCAAGCCGGAAGAGTTTTGTGGGGCCAGGAGCAGCATTTATGCAAGTAGACTGCCCAATGCTTGGCACCAATGGACAGAGTGGGCACAACACACCCTGGCATCTGAAAATTACATCAGGCTCCTACAATCATGAGAAGATGGTAGCATGGTAATGTGGTAATGTCACTGGACTAGTAATCCAGAGGCCCAGGCTAATGCTCTGAGGACATGGGTTCAAATCCCACCATGGCAGCTGGTGGAATTTAAATTCAATTAATAAATGAAAAAAAAATTGAATTGACCACGAAACTATCATTGATTGTTGTAAAAAACCCATCTGGTTCACTAATGTCCTTTAGGGAAGGAAATCTGCTGTCCTTGCCTGGTCTGGCCTACATGTTACTCCAGACCCATAGCAATGTGGTTGACTATTAACTGTCCTCAAGGACAATTAGGGATGAAAAACAAATACAACGCCCACATTCTATGAAAGGGTATATATATAAAAAAAAAATCGGGGTGGGAATCAGATGCAGGGTCTCGTTTGAAACAGGCAGCTGCTTTGACTGCCCATTTCTACTATGGATCAGAAATGGTAACCATACCGGGAGTGGGGATTGGACAGGAGGTGGGGACCTTCCATTTTTGGCCTGATTATGCCCTGTTACCGCCAGATGGAAGCCCTGAAAATCGGGCCCTAGAATTGTTGTGGACTTGTTTCATTCTGATCCGCTGACTGACCTCCACTCCCATCTATTGGACACTGTGGGCAGGCTTTGGCAACAGAAGAGCGAGCATGAAATCACTAAGCACTGTCGGCATGTAAGAGAGCGGAATCCAGAATAACTTGGCATCCCATCCAACAGCATATCGTGTGCGAGGGTAACTGGCGGTTAGAGCATGCTCCATACTGTTTGTGACTTTGGACAGGTCCCCATCACATAACACATTCATGGAAAACCTCTGGACCTGCACATCTGGAAAGCAAAGAAAAACACCTTCAAATAATCTCTACTCTCTTTACTGAAGATACGCAATGCTCATAAATATAAATATCTCTTCATTTCTTTTTACCTCAGACCCTGCCCCCTCCATGCCAATGACATAAATTTGCTTAGTGATGACAACAAGTTATCGTGAGGAACTTCCCTCTTTCCTGAAATGGGCAGAATCAGTGGAAAACACACAGCAAAGGATGTAAGAAATAGGGGTCTTTAATAAGCTGGTATTTTCTGCATAGTATAGAACTTTTATGAGATTAGCTAAACAGCATTGACTCTCTCAAGAAAGACAATTTCTATGCACCTTCTAAACAGTGCCTGGAATCATCAGGGTCACTTGGTTCTGGCTGGTTGGTAGGATGGTGTCTCGTGTATCACCTTATCTATGCAAGTGTTTAGAAAGGGCCAGGAAATGACTCTTACCATGATGTAAACTAAAAAGATGATCTTGAACGGAGTGATGAACAGGAGGGGAGGTAAGCACTCTGACAGTTTGGGTACCTGCCCTGTATCCATTTGTCTGAATGCTTTGAATAAATGATTGACACTGGGTAAGCTACCAGCCTCCAGAAAAAGAGTATATTAACAAGTGCTCGGAGACAGGAATGGTGCTGTTGAGGTGGCAGTGCTCGACAGGCAGCTGCCGCCTTCAGTTGGAAGAGGAAGAAGAAGAGGAGGGAAACTGAGGGAAGAGTTCCCTGACACTTCAACTAGAGAGCAGAATGCTGCTATTACAAGCCACTGAGATCAACACACTCTGTGCCAACCATCTGTTCATCCTCTGGGATTGGGAAACCACTCTCAACTGTCACAGGTTGTATACTTTTTCTGTCTAATTAATACATCGTATCTAAACTGTTGCTTCTTATTAACCATCTTAAAATTACTTAGGAATAGTTGACTGCCTATCTTAGGTATCTGTGGCCCCGAATCCAAAAATCTTACAAGGTTTAACCCGTCACTCTGATGATGCAACCAGATCAAACTTTATTAACCAATCTCCTGATGGGCTGCAACAAAATGGACTTTAGAGCACCAATCAGAGAGGTGTTCTCCGCAAGCTAGATTGGGAGGTGGAGCCATCAAGCAGCCAAGGTGCCTCAGTGGGGAAGTGCACTGCCGGGTATGGTACAGAACCATACAGAGCAGACAAAGTCACACATTCAATCCCCGAGTTGACCAACCTCAACCGCAAGAGATGACAACTGGCCTCAATACCCTCGAGTGGTACCCCAGGGTTGCCCACGGGGAACAAAGGAGAGAACATTCAATCACTGACTGAATGAGGAACAGCACCAACCCAGGGACCAGAGAAGAAAACAGAGCCTCTTACGCCAATACTTTGTCACTTATGTCATTCTGCATTTTGTCACGAGGCACCATATCTTCACAATCAGGGTGTCCTTTCTCATGAACAGGTGCTGCACCTGACTGATGGAAATGTCTACCTGAACTTCATCCAGCTTCTTAAAAGGATCAGAAAATGGTCGGAATCAATGCAGTACAATCGGACTGAACTAAAGGCCACCTACACTTTTCAAAGTATTTCTGTCCATAACTCTCACGGACTTCTGGAGCTAGTCTGTCCCACAGATGCTGCAGGTTGTTTTCAATGCCTTCCAAGTTTGTCACAGCGGTCTTAAAGAAGCCAGGCTCAATGATGCTAACCCGAACACCAAAATAGTTCATGCTCCGTCTTTAAAAAAAACAGAAAATGTACAGGATTGAAAACACAAGACAGATTCCTAAACTGATAGAATAAAGTCCTTTTATTCATTATTATGTGCTAGGAAGAGTATCTTGCGTCTATATAGCACCTTTAATGTAGTGTGTAAAATGTACAGTACTGAGATGCTTCACTGTGCCACATTATGTGATATTAGGTCAGGTGACCAAAAACATGGTCAAAGAGGTCGGGTTTAAAAAATAACTTAAAGGAGGAAAGGGAGAGAAGTTTAGGGAGGGAATTCTAGAGCTTAGGGCCTAGGCAGCTGAAGCTTTAGCTACCAATGGTGGAGCGATTAAAATCAGGGATGTACAATAGACCAGAAGTGCAGGATTGAAGACATGGAAACCATGACATTATTACAATCTTATTTTAATATATTATCCAAATGATGGCACCTCTGACAGTGAAGCACTACCTCAGTACTTCACTGGAGCGTCAGCCTAGATTGTGCTCACATTGCTGGAGGGAAACTTGAACACACAGCCCTTTGACTTCGCAGTGAGTGCTACTGAATGTGCCATGACTAACACCATCCAAATACAGACAATACTGTGACCAGTGAAACTATGGCCAGGATTTTCCGGCTGCGTTGTGGTGGGACCTGCCGTGGGAGATTCGGCAGCCCAGCCAAATGTCCATTAACTTTTGGCGGGACCGGATGATCCCAGCGGTGGGCGGGGCTGGAAAATCCCACCCTCTGTTTTCAAAAGATCAGCAACAGACAGAAAATAAAACCTGAAGAGAAATGTCAAGAATAATTGTACCCCTTGGGAACTTTTTTTAAAATAAAAGGACTGCACACAGTGAGACAAGAAAGATTGTTTTTGTGTAAACATCTTTTGCTGAAATTTAAGAACATTTCTGCTCCTTGGGGAGATTTAAAATTGACTGGTACACACATACTACATGACATCTCTGTTGGTGTAACCCTGCTGATGACAGTGAATAAAAGTGGCAAGGCTAACCTCAGGCTGTCGGAGAAAGACTCCACTCCCCATTTTGAGAGACAGTATCCGCCACCTGCTAACGAAATCCTCCCCATAACACTGGCCACATTCACAACCCGTCCCCTGGCCTTTTTAACCAATGGGAGAAAGGTCAGTGTGACTTCCATCAATCCGATCAAATTCACATTCAGCACTTTAAAATAATCCTCCATCGTCATCCATTCCATTGGGCCAATGGGAATCGATCTTCCCGCATTATTAACCAACCCCCAGAGGCCTGGAAAGGAAAGACAAAAGGGAACATAAGGCATTCAAGAATTGCTACTGAAATTGGTAGATTTTGCAGTTTTCCCATTTGTTACTCTTTCTTCACACAGACCAGTATCGAGACTCTAAACGACAAGAGTAATTTCCTGTTATCAGTCCTGCTTCAAGTGTACATTTGAAATCTTCGTTGTTGGGTTATATTTCTTGACCAAACAAAATTTCTAATTTTTCAAAATACAAGGACACATGGTATAGCTGCTTTTCACCAGATAACAATCATTTGCAAGGAGTGATTTGCACAAAGTTTTCAAGATATTAAGAGGAACAGATAAAGTAGATTTGGGAAACTATTTCTGATATTTGGAGAGTCTAGGACTAGCGGACATATAAAAATTAGCCAGACCATTCAGCAGTGAAATTAGGCAACACTTCTACACACAAAGGGTGGTAGAAGTTTGGAACTGTCTTCTGTAAACAGCAGCTGATGCTAGATCAATTGTTAATTTATAGTCTGGGACTGATAGATCCTTGTTAACCAAAGGTATTAAGGAATATGGGGCATAGGCAGTGTTAGGTCGCAGATCAGCCATGATCTCATTGAATGGTGGAACAGGCTCAAGGGGCTAAATGGCCTACTCCTGTTCCATGTCGCTATGGTAACTCTAGGTCCCAATGCTATAGAGTTGAAGAAAACAATAAAAGGGCTATTTTTGAGAAAAGGTTTAAGGGCGAGATTTTAACTCATTCAAAACCCATCCACATTCATAGTTAAAATCAGGCCCTGGGCTGAATTTTCCTGGCCATTCATGAGCCTGATGTTGGGCTGATCTGCAGGTCACGAAGCTGAATGTGCGCGCGGCGGGACCTCGGGCATAATCTTCCTTGAGGAGGCTAATGAAGAACCCTCCTCCATCCAATGAGGAACTGTGGGCTGAGGAGGCAATAGGGCCAATCAGGAACTGAGGTGTGAGGGAGGCCAACAGCCTTCACTTTGACTGCAGCTACAGTGGCTGAGACACAAGAGGGAGTAACATGAAGGGAGAGAGATGAGGCTGAAGGCACTGGAAGCCTTTTTTTCAACCCGATCACTCAGGGGCAGCTGCAAAGGCAACCCTGTGCCTGGGGACGATCACTGACTTTCTGTTTTTCCCAAGTAAAGTGCAGGCTGCATGAAAATGTCAAGCAGCTGAGGCCTCCCACTGTTGACTTGCCTCCTGTAAGTTCTGCACATTACAGCGACTCCGGTCACCTCTGGGAAGCATGGAAAGTCCAGTGAAAATTTCTATTAATAACCTTCTTAATTACCTTAATAAAAGCAAAATACTGCAGATGCTGGAAATCTGAAATAAAAACAGAAAATGCTGGAAAAACTCAGCAGGTCTGGCAGCGTCTGTGGAGAGGGAAACAGAGTTAACGTTTCGAGTCCAATATGACTCTTTTTCGGAACTTATCTCTGAAGAAGAGTCAAATGGACTCGAAACGTTACCTCTGTTTCTCTCTCCACAGATGCTGCCAGACCTGCTGAGTTTTTCCAGCACTTTCTGTTTCTATCCTTAATTAGCTTTTCATCGCTGGTGGACGGGTTGCCATCACCAGACTGAAGCCGCCTCTGGTAAAAGTGCAAAGAGCTGAGCCAGCCCGACCCATTTTATCTTTTTGCCATTTTCCTGGCCCCCCTCACCTCCAAACCTGCCTCCAAAGTGCTGAAGAAACTCCCCCCATTATATCTGATGGTTATTGGATCACATCAAAAAGCTATACTAAAACTGGCTGCGTAATGGCTCAATTGATGAGAGCACTAACCAGTGTAGAACAGAGTCATGCAGACCAGGAAGTTATATGTCCAACTCCTGGTTGGTGCTGTGTGAACTGATCTCAGCCAGGTAGCTTTAGCAGCAGCATTTCATTTTCTTGGGTCTGTTAGTATCTGGATGAGGAGGGTGACTGGAAAGCATGGCTGAAGGATGAAAGCGCGAATTGTTCTGTGCCACGTTATCTGATCTCAGCCCGACGGTGATAGAAGGTCATGGCATTGTGGGATGTAATTGGCAAAATCAATGCAAGAACTGAAGAGGCTTTATCTGCAGTAGTTCACCACAGTGCAACATTATTAAAAGAAAAAGGCCTTTCCTTCAATGTTAACCTATGATCACCAGATAAAACTCACAGGTACCTTTCTCTCCCACCTCTGCCTGGGCCCAGTCCACTGCTTTCTGTATGCTGCTGTGATCGGTCACATCTAGCAAGACAGCTTTCAGTTTGGACGAGCTGCTCCTCTGCAGGGTGTCCACTCCTTTTTGTGTCAGGCAGCCAGCGAGGACATGGAATCCTTGCCGGTCCAGGCGTTTTGCCAGGAGGTTGCCAAAGCCCGAGTCACATCCAGTGATAAAGACATACTTGTTTTTGACATTTCTGATCTTCTGACGGTCCCTGATAAACCAGCCAATGGCAAGCAGAAAAACAGTGGTGAGGAGATACACCCACATGAAGTCTGTTTGAAGGACCTGAGAGGAAGAGACAGAATATTTGAATAAGAGAAAGTTGTCATAACTGGTTCAGAATATGAAATCACACAAGTTATCATTCTCCTTTGACTTAGAATTCACACTATATGTAATGTGGGGGAGGTACCCTAATGGCTTAATTGGTAAATACACTGCTCAAAGTACTACTGAGTTATACAGCAAGGTCCCAAGTTCAAGATCCCTGGTTTGCCATATAAAGTTGAATGATCTAATCAGTGTCGGTAAGGCAAGAGAAGTCATCATCGTCTTTCATGACTACAATGTACAAAGTCACTTAAACCTATTTCAAAGATAGGCGGCAACCAGTAACAGAAAAAAAAAATGCAATCTGGGCCAGGAATAGATTTTAAAGATACAAGTACCTGCTGTAACTTTTAAAATTTATTTCCATCTTTTTCAGTAGCCTAGCAACACTGGATACCTGTTTCATTGAGCTGTGATTAAGATCCAGTGTGAATGAGGTAGGAAAAGCAGAAAATGGGATTCAGGACAGTACTGCCTAGTTTAAATGCACTTTCCCAGAATTTGGCAAGTGCATCCAGCATACAGTGAAAAGCCAAAAATCGAGTGGACAGTAAAAATGGGTGAGGTTCTGTATAATGGGTCCCTTGCCCCCCACCCACCTAAGTATTACCTGCAGATGAAGTCCTAACCTAGAAAAGTCATGCTTTTAAACAGAGGAAACATTCCCAAAATTAGGAATACTAGAAACCTTTCTGCAGCTCATCCCGCACTAGACTCAGGGCACTGCTTACTGCTCTTATAGCATTCTCACGCTGATCACATTCTCCATATTGAGAACTGATCAAGCTGCCTGAAAAAGGATTTACACCAATCTTCTTGTACTGGCAGTCTCCTGCAAACATTGAGCCATTCCTCGGAACCCCTTGGAAGTACTGACACAATCCCGGGGTTCCTTCCTAGGAAGAGTGTGCCAGCTGCCCAAAGGAAAATGATGAGCGACAAAAGCAATGGTTGGCTTAAGCGAATAAATACAGAAAAGCTGCTCATGGTGCACAATAGATCTATCCCTAGATAAAAATATGACCTCACGAATTCCCTAAGGTCCATAGACCTTAGTTTTAAAACCTACAGCACACAAGTCAAACTAATTAAAGGGCCAGTAACACAGTGCACAGCTACCTAGAAACATGCTTTGGAATTGGTTCAAGTGAGGAACAGTGGTCTGATAGCAGTTAACCAAAAAAAACCCAAAATCATTTAAAATTAAAAAAACTTACATCCTTTATTTGAAGCTTTTGCTCCTCTATTTCTAATCAGAGAAAGCTCAGTACAACTTTGGAGTAAATGTTATGTCTCGTTCTGACATTCATATTATGGCCCTGTGTGCAGCCTTATTGTTTGTGGCTTTAGCAGTGCAGAGCTTGCCTTCTTGGGCCAGTCACTCTTGAGATGGTAAGTAGCTCATGATTTACTAAACACCTTCTAACACAAGGCTCTCAGCTGACGTGCAATTTCCCACGGTTTACAGGGTCAGACCAAGTATGCATATAGGTTAAGGTAAAGCTTTTAGTAAGCTTTTGAGGCAGTTTGAAAGCTTTCGTTTTGTATGCCTCATTTGGCCCCAAGACACACTGCAGTAGTGATCACGTTTCCCCATGTGCATATAATCTGGGGAGTTGGACCTGAATTTCAGAAAGTATTAATTTAAGGTTATAGCATTTTTATAATAGCGAGGAAAATCTTTACCTCCAATTTTCTGCCAAAGATGCTGGCTCATGGTTTCATTGACATTAGCCACTTGGTGGCACCTCAATTAAACACAAACAAGATGGATACAGATGAGGGAAACCATTCAGCCTGACTTAGGTTATTCAGTCATACTAAAAGACCTATATCCTCCCATTGTATGTGGAACTTGCTACCACAAGGAGTAAGCAACTAGCAGATGCTAGTCATTGCCATCCCCTGTGTGCTAGGTAAGCACATGAGAAAGAAAGGAATAGAAGGATATGTTGATTGGCTGGATGAAGGAGGCTCATGAGGAGGATAAACACTGGTATGTTAATGAGCTGGATAGCATGTACATATGGGCTATATATTTTTAATTTCTTTCTGTCCTATTCTCAAGATACTGACCCTTACTTGGGTATGGCTCCATGAATACAATAGCTCTCCAATATCCCATCCTAGCAGCCTTCCTTCAAACTGTACGCGCATGAGCAGGCTCAACCTTAGGGGAATCACCACAAAGGTGCTCAACCACATCGCCATCCAGCATTCATTCAGACACTCGGGCTTTCTAGCATGAGTTAGAAGCTGGTCGACAGGTTAGAAATGGGTTAGAACATACCAGACGAGGAAAAATAAAACACTAGCTTGTCTATTAAGTCTGTCCCATTCAGCCACAGTACAGCTGAGCGACATGACGATATGTGCCCCATCCACCAGCAGGTCATGTAATCTCCCAGGAGCCACCCCACCACCCCAAAAAAGATAGATTTTAAAAGCCCATTCAGGGAAAAAGGAAATTGTGGAAATTCCTCTCTGAACCTCAAAGGTGATCAAAGGTCAGTTCCAGGAGATAGCAATGCCCATGAAGTACATCAAGCAACATGCCACCTACCTTTTGTATGTAGCACTATCAGCTCACTCCAAGAGAAGGTCCAGCTCCGTTTTAAACGTTTGCAGCAAATGTACACTGCCTGGGTAGACTGGCAGTCTATTGCAAAGGTCAATGAGCCTGTGAGGAAAGACAACCCATCCAGCACTGAATGTAGTTCGATGCTTACACAGCTGGGTCAGCTGACCCTCATTCTCTTTAACTTATCTAATTCAAATAAAAGCTTAACTAAATTTAAATAAAACTTATCTATGAAGCAGTTTACTGTAAGGTTACCAAAAGTTTTTCAGAAGTCCAAATATACAATGCCAACTGGGCTACTTTCATCCATCAACCTGGTAGCCGCTTTAAAGAATTCGACCAGATGAGTAAGATTTGACCTTCTTTTCCAGAAATCATGTTGTCTATTCCTGCTTTGTCAAGGTGGTCGTAAAGAGCATCCCTAAGATCCCTCCTAGCAATTTTCCAACTGTCGCCAAGCTTATGGACCTACGATTTCCTGGTTCTGGCTGTTGCCTTTTTGAATATTGTACACCACTAATTTCCCACCCGTCACCAGGAATAGCCAGCAAACTATTGACTATATGAGCAAGGGATTCACTTAGCACAGTTCGCATCGCTTTAAGCTGGGAAAATGCTGTCTCAGTCAGCTACTCAATCTGCATTAAGACCGCTTATTCTCTTCACGATCAGATCTGCCTCCACTTTAACATTAACTACTGTGGTGTCAACTGCACACTGCATTAATGGCAACTGAGCACAGTCCACAGGAGTAAAGAGTGCTACAAATGTTCACCACGTCCTAGAAGTCCATCTGATTCTGTCATGAGGAACGCTTTAATTGCTCTATGCAGTCCTTTATTGCCCACTGACTCCTACCATAACTAAACTGGGTTTTACTATTCCTCCCGCAGTTGCTTTTTCACTGACCTTATGGCTGCTCTGATGGCAATTTTAAGATGAGCGCAATTCCTATTCCTATTCTCAAGAGTTGCTTTTGTTTAATCTGTAGAAATATTTCTGCTCAAGTCTGAACAGTCCTTGTACATGACCAGCTTGTCATCTTGGCTTACCATAAGCCTTTCACTGGCTTTACGGGCATACATATATGTCAAAAATTGAAATCACCAGCACTGACCCGATCAGCCTAAATGAATTGGAACAAAAGCATAGCCTTTGTGAAAATGAACAGGACCACAACAACTTAGAGGGAAGATTTGAAGTTACTCAATTGCTCTGTAAGCTGCAGCGAGCATCAGGAAATTCACATACTGTAGCTTGTTTTATAATTCACTTAAGAACAGCCTCGAAGGAATTCCTTTCTTAAAACAATGTCTCACTTTAATGGGATTTTAGGGGCTAAAATCTAAGTCGAAAATCTAGAAGTTGCATTAGGATTTACTTCATGAGAGCTCACAAACAAATCTTTTTGTGCTCAGAATCTGAAATCACAAAGAGCCCTGGATCGACTGGGATCACAGGAATGAAAGGGTACTGGATTGAAAACAAAATATTACTTCTCCCCAGTCGAGCATATAGAATGGAAGGAATGCATCTGCTCTCTGGCGTTTGGTCTGTGGGTAAATGCCTTAGCTGGATATGAATGTGATCCTTGGCAGCTTCATACTGGCCATATATCTAGTCTCTGGCAGATGGATGGCAGAATGGATCTGATCACTGGCATTTTATCCTGAGTACCCTGGAGGTTGACCCAGCTCCATCCAGTGATGCTCAACTCTTGGGAATCTAATGGAAACATGCTTTAACATATCCAATACAAACTCCATGCATCCTGGAACACCGGCAAGGTTTTAATCATGGTCAGATTGTTGTACATCAGATAATTGTTGGCAACATGGATATCCACTCCTGGCACACACATCTCTGGCAATGATTAACTTCTGAACCAGGTCTCCAGTCTGATTTCTGAGCAGTTTGCCCAGGGAAACTTAAAAAAAAATATATATATTTATAGAAAAGAAGGGGCTGGCCTGGAGAAAGCATTTAACCTCACATGTTCAATTCACAGGGTGTCTGATTTTCCAACCAGCACCTGGGGGAACTATAAAATTAGGCCTTGCCAAGGGCATGAGTCTACCTCATTTTAATGCTAAAATGAGTTAAGGAAGGTCCCACGCTGCAGGTTCCAAGTTCAGTTGAGGCTCTGCTTCCAGGATACACCTCACCCACATAAATTAGGCATGTCGGATTTCAGAGCCTAGACCTGTTCTAGCAGGCTCCTTAAAGGGAGTTTAAGTTGTTGGTGAAGGTCTGTTTTTGGGGGTTGCGGGTGGAGTGGGTGGGTAGGGGAGGCGGGAGGAAAGTTTAGTTATCTGTCATACACCAGTTGGCCTGTTCCCGTGATGTAAATTGTGTGCAAGGTGTGCATTTAGGCAGTTTTCTGTTCCTGCCAGTACTTTTTTTTCATTGTTTATATTAGTGGCATTCAAATCCCACCATACAAAATAGTGATGTTTGGCATTCTTTCAAAGGAATCCAAACACATTGCATGATTTAAATGGGGAGGGGTGGGGGAAAGGGTGGTTCATGAGGTGCCAACAAGTGAAGGGGCATTGGTGCGCCAGGCATTTGTTCTGTACCCATCACTACTCTTGGGACCTCTGTTTACAGAAGGTGCCTGGATATATCAGAGCAGAACTGTCATCACCTCCACTTCACAAGGAGCAGCTGGTACATAGATGTAATCTCTGCAGGATAACTTGCAACCAACATCTGGGACAGGGGCAGCTCTTCTGACAGATGTGAAGGTTAATACATCCTGCCAGTGCATCTTTCAGGAGTTATCTGCCCCAGCAGTCAGTCTACTGTGCACCCAACTAAATCACCATGTTAAGGAGCAACACTGTCAGCATTTTTCTTGAGGAAAGGTGGCATTAATTGGAAAAAACAGAGCTTCACTGGGTGGCAGAATTACCCTAGGTGCAGGGCAATATAGATAGCACCTATGAGAATCAGGGGTCTTCTATCAACAAATGGGTTATATGAATAGAACAAACAGAATCCTATCATCGCTCAGGAAGTGTCTCACTGCCAAAGCATCATTGTGCACATTAGTAACTGATCAAGGCTTTCCATTTACAGTATACCACATTATTTGAAGGAGAAGGACCACTAGATAGATGGCTCATATGAGAACAAGCCTATCCTTTGCATCCACCCTGGTTGACTCCACTGAGAGTACCAGCCTCTACATCCCCCCAACAGTAATGGAGCACCTAGGTCTACACACTTCAGCATCTGCTTGCTATTCCTTGGCTGTCCCCTCCAAGCTGTGCAGCTTAAGTAAAGTGAAAGAGAGTATATGTAAAAGGGCAATGGGTCCATAAAGTGCTCCAAATGGTACAAAGGTATGTGGCAGTTCCCAGCTTAATTTTGGGTCACGGTTGGTAAGCCCGCGAGAAGCCAGTACAATTATTTCAGTTGTTCTTGCCTTCCTGCCAACGCCAGCAAATAACTTTGCAGCCATGTATAAGGGAGCTGGGTGACTGCATTGACTCAATTGGAAACCTGCCTCCATTCAGCTTCCCGTTGTGTCGATCCTATTCCGCCTGTGACTATCACAAATGTGAAAGATCTATGCATTTGGAATTTCTAACCTCTTTGTCAATATACTGTCAGCAGAGAGGCTGCAACTGGGAACTCTTGCCATTTTCCAACATGGAAACTCTGCAAAAGGTGGCAGGCAGCCAAGCTTGACTGTGCATGTAGCGGACTGGTTTTCTTATCATTTTCCTTTTTGAACTTCACGTTCTGATCCAGAGAATCAAAATCTCCAACCTTCCCACTCCAAAGCTCCTAATGCTGATCCCTACCAACATCCCATATCTTGGGTTTTCTGCATCACCCTGGGCGAGTTTCCAAGCTACCCTTGCATTTTAGTAAATCTTATTACACAAGCACTTGCTCAATGAAAATGGTTAATCTGGTTAAATCCTAACACATGCAATGAACTATGAAGTGCCTGCAAACTGGGGCCCAATTAATACATGCCATAAGAAGGCAGAAACAGTAGCACTGTTGTCTGGTAATAAGACAATGAACAAGATGGATCAATGGATTATAACCTAAATCAGTAATCACTAATGAATGGGTATGTTCTCGTTCCAGGTATTGTGCTGATCCATTCATATTATAATTACCCAGCTTGGATCATTTTCGATCTTTGAACATTACCTCTTGCTACTTCACATAGAGGCATCGGTAGCAATTGAAACAAAAATAAGCCTGAAGTTGTATCACCAATAATTAAAGGACTCCGGCCTAGGACAACAGAGTCCAGTTGCCAGTGATTGACATTGGCAGTCAGGCTTCTCCTCCAGGATTCAGAGTTCTTTTGAGAGGGGAGTATCTATTCGACAGGCCAGCCATGAAGCTGACAAAGCGTGTGGAACGGACAAATAAACCTTTCCCATCAAGGGTTCCAAGGGAAGACCGACGATGGTGTTTTGGACCTGGGGAAGCGTGGATGGGGAAAACAAAAATCAATCTGCTAACGTTGGAAAATTAACACCTCCATTTCCAATGGCCTTCACTATAGGAACAGGTTTAAAAGGTCTATTGCAATGTGGAATGTAATCATTCACCATGTGGGAATTGTGGCCCTGTCCAATGTGTTACATGCATTACCAAAGTCTACATGTTGTCAAGTTTTGGGGGCACTCTGAGCTAATTAATGTTTAAACCAGGTATTGTAAAGCACCCTAATGTGAGGTGCCAAGCATTGGCAATAGGCCAAATTAGTCAAATATTAACTCTCCCTGTAACTTCCAGAAAGCTTTGGTGGAACGACTACATTGTCTTGACTATAGGGGCACTAATAGCTGTCCCAGCAGTTTCTACTGGAAATGAATTGTATATTTGTCTAAGAAACATGCAAATATAAAAGCAAAATACTGTAGATGCTGGAAATCTGAAAGAAAAACAGAAAATGCTGGAAAAACTCAGCAGGTCTGGCAGCATCTGTGGAGAGAGAAACAGAGTTAATGTTTTGAGTCCATATGACCCTTCTTCAGTGTGTTGGACATCAAGGAACAGCAGGATGACCACCACATTGATTCTCCACATTGTACGTTTCTATTTCAGCCATGCCACTACGTAGAGACCATAAGTTTCCTCACAGGAAGGGACCTGGGTAGTGTGGCATGCCTGCTAGCAACCATGGAATGGCAAAAGCAGAGAGCAGGTCACCTGAAAGGGGAGTATTGTGTTGTATGGAGGCATACAGAATTCCAAAGTGAAGGTATACTTCAAAAATAAAAAATTAAGGTTGCAAGCATATTAACGCGGATCCAGGAGTCAAGTATATTTTACAACAAAGAAATAGGCCATTCAGTCCACTGGTCCATGCCAGTATTTACGCTGCACATGAGCCTCCTCCAATCCTACTTCATCTCACCTTATCAGCATATCCTACCATTCCTTTCTCCCTCATGTGTTTTTTTAAAATGCATCCTTTCATGGGATGTGGGCATCACTGACAAGGCCAGCATTTGTTGCCCATTCTAAATTGCCCTTGGACTGAGTGGTTTGGTTGGCCATTTCAGGGGGCAGTTAAAAGCCATCCACATAGCTGTGGGCCTGGAGTCACATGTAGGCCAGACTGGGTAAGGATGGCAGATTTCCTTCTCTGAAGGACATTAGTGAACCAGATGGGTTTTTACAATAATCGATGATAGTTTCATGGTTACCATCACTGAGACCAGCTTTCAATTCCAGATTTTTATTAATTAAATTTAAATTCCACCAGTTGACATGGTGAGTTTTGAACCCATGTCCCCAGAGTACTAGTCTGGCCTCTGGATTACTAGCCCAGTGAAATAACCACTACGCTGCTATCGCCCCATGTTTATCGCGCCTCTCCATAAATACTTACTGAATCCCACCTCTTTTTTTCTTCTCAGTGGACATTTTAGGTAAATTCTTCCTCCTGTCATGAACAGGGACAGCAACACATTCAGAAGTTGCATCATTCTGTAGTTTGGGACTGTTAGAGTGTACAAGGTGTTTGTAATTTATTAGCAAAGGTAACCTAGGATAGCAGTAGCACAGCATAACAGCAGTCGTAGTTTTAACCATGAAAAGGTGTCAGGAATGAGCCTATAAAGCAAAGCCTGCTGGGATATGTGACATGTGTTAGCTTAGACAAAGAAAACAGCAAAAACTAACCCAGACTAGCCCGTAGCAGGTGCGAACACAGTGATTACAAATAACTAGGTGTCAGTCCCTGGAATGCCAAGGTATACAGGAAAAAAGATAGTTGATCTGAAACACTTTGCACCTGTTATGATAGATTGTGAGCCTGTGACCAAGAACACATCCTTAGTCATGAAAGGACAGGGACTAAATGTATAAAACACAATGTAACAACTCAGAGGGCAGAGTACTGACTTGGATTGGATCGACTAAGACAGGCTGTCCCTGCATTCACTTAAATAAACAATCAAAACCTGTACCCGAGTCTCTGACGTGCTGGTCAATTTCACCACAACTGTTGGCATAGTCAGCAGGACACTCGTATCAGGTTGCCGGGACAGCATTGCAAGACGGGTGAGTACATTTGAATTAACCACCCATAGATAGGGCAGTTAGCCTGGCTGGACTGCCATGGGCAAGCTTCAAAAGAATCGAGTTGGAGAACTCAGGACGGCAAAGGCGCCGGGGAGAGGGTCAGAACTGCGCTGGCAGGATTTGAATCATGCAGGAAGGTCACAGCCCAATATTAGCAGAGGGTCAGAACCGCGCTGGTAAGAACTGAAAACCACGCATGAGGTCAGAACCCAGGGTCAGAACCGCGTTGGATTTAAAGGGTATTCACAGGGCAGAACCGTTTGGGCAGATTATACCGAGGCAGTATGGCCACTAGGGGAAGACCTGGACTGGAGACCAGAGGGTTCCCTTTCCAGGTTTCTTATAAACATAAGAACTTGATCAGTGAAATGTAAAAAGACCGGTGGGACCCAACCCAGAAGTCCAGAAGGTTTGGTAGGAGGTTCAAAAGAAGGATAGGGAGGACAAAGCAATTATGATCATAATCAGTACTTATTTAGGACTCTGCCGGTGAGTCCTGGAACAAGGCCAGGCCAGTAAAAGAATTGGTAGCAAAAGCAAATTCGGACAGGAGTCAGGGAATGTTTGGTGAAAATTACATTGGAAGCACCACTGTAGTCTAGAATTCTGTTGAAAAAAGCAAAAGGGAAATAAATGTGAGTAAGTATCATGTTTTCCTGTTTGAATGTGATATCTGTAAGTGCTGTCTTAGTGTCAGTGGTCTGATCTTGCATGATGTTTTAGGCTCTTTTCATGGTTGGTTAATGTCTATTAAGGTTCAGACTTTAAACTGGTTGAAACTCTAATCTGTTTTGTCTCTCCTCCCTGGAGCTCGTGATCTGGGGATGCTTTTGGCACTTTGAGTTTATTCCTAGGGGTGCATGGAAATATAAAAGTGTGAGTGCGATTATCAAGTGCGCCTATGTCAATTTAATATAAGGTTTAATTGTGGATTTGTGGGAACTCAATGACCAGTTAGATGTGAGAATTATAAGCATGGTCTAGAGGGATGTGAAATTAGTGTTGGGATTTTGTGTTATCACATCTCTCCCAGATATAAAAAAAAGATTTTTAGAGGAGCTAATGTGTTTGGGTGAAAATGAGTTTGAGATTTTGAACCGGTGCAGAATGGGTAATGCAGATAACATCAGGAATTAGAAGTTGGTTTAAATGGGGGAAAAGATAGGTTAAGCTAGAATGAAATGAAAGAGAATGGAAAATTGTTTTTTTTGTTATTTTGATTAAAGAATTGTGAGGTTGTAGGGTTCTGTCTCTTTAAAAGCCTGCTGTGGCTGTGAAAGACTTCAGTCTTGACTGTTTGAAATTTATCAGCTAGGAGAAACTGTGTGATTGCTTCTCTTTTGTGTGAAAGCTTACAGGCTTCTTAGCATTTTGGAGTAAGAATGTTGAAAGTTTCCTTGTGAGAATTCATTTTTCTTTAGTCTTTTAATTCCAGTCGTTGCAAAGCCAATTGAAGAAAGAACCACAAGACCGCTGAACGCAATTTATTTCTGTTTTCCTTCCTTTCAAAGCACATGCTAATCATGTGTGAGTGAGTGAGTGTGAGTGGGAGAGAGTGTGTGAGAGTAAGAGAGAGTGTGTGTGAGTAAGAGAGAGTGTGTGAGAGAGAGAGTGAGAGGGAGTGTGAGAGAGAGAGAGAATGTGTATGAGAAAGAGAGAGCGAGAGAGAGTGTGTGTGTGTGTGTGTGTGTGTGTGTGAGAGAGAGAGAGTGTATGTGGATTTATTTTTTGTGTGTTTGAATGTGTGACTTTAAGATTTGGATTAAAGGGGAAGTGTACTTTATTTCGAAATGTATGGAGTAATTATAATTAATTCTGAGTTGGATAGGATTGATCTTGGGTTAAAACCTTTCTGAAAAATTTAAGGATTGGAGGATTTTGGCTCCTGCCACAGTTCTCAAAAGAACTCATTTTTAATTTCGGATGTTGCTAATTGGAACTTGGAAACAATCATTTTAGATCTGAAACATCGGGCGATCTAAAACTCAAAAAAAAGAGAAACTGAGAAGTTTGGAGACACTTGACAATTAATCTAAAATCATGCAAGGTACAGGGCTGAGAGAAATTAACTAGATTTAACGATTCAAGTTACTGGGTAAGAGTGACTTTTAGTGCAACTCTAAAGCTAAAACATTTGGCAACTGTGGATGAAACTCTAGTCATTTTTAAGTTCTAAACCAAAGTTACAACATATACATGGAAAGTAGGTATGCATTTGGAGTAATGCATGACTACATGATCGCATGGGGTCATAGAGGATATGTCACCTCAGTGGGAGGACAAATACAACATGAAGCGGTGGTTAGAGACCTGGTAGGGGCAGCAGTGGTGAAAGTTAAGGCACCAGAGAGGTACAGACCCCATTCAACGTGGTAACCAGCAGGTAGATGAGGCTGCCAAGGAGGCAGCCGTAGATGGCCCAGAATATCAGATAGCAGTAGCAGCAATCAGACCAGAGGAAGTAAACATGGTAGAGCTGCATAGGGGTTATGGCAGGAGAGGTCATCCCCAGCTGGGGCATATCATTACAGATAGATTTCGACCAAGAGGCACATTTTACAGGATGGATAATAAAGGAAGCATGCAGGTTACTGGGAATAAAACAGAAACTCCACGTACCATATCACCCACAAAGCTCAGGATTGGTTGAGCGAATGAACAGGACACTGAAGAAAGCTTTAGCCAGAGCCATCCAAGAGACAGGGAAAGGATGGACTGATTTGTTACCCAGCATCCTCATGGGATTTAGGGCAACACCCAATAGGCCAACCGGATTAACCCCATATGAGCTAATGGCAGGAAGGGCTATGAGATTGCCAGGAGAATGAAGAAGCCGGACCTGTGAGGGAAAGGGTCAAGCAATTTGTGAAGGAACTATGCAAGCAATTGCACTTGTTCTAACAGAAGGCTAGAGGTCAGCAGATCATATGGAGATATGGAAATAGAAGCAGGCATGGAGAGAGTGAGAGTGCCCAATGTAGTAGAGAGGGTAATGGTAAAAGTAGCACCTGAGAAGCTGGGGTTTGCACCAAAGTGGATAGGTCCATACGAGGTAATAAGGACTAGTGATACCTGCGACTGCATTGACATGAAGGGGAAGGGTCGTTGGAAACATTGGTCACGAGTTAAATCATTTAACGGCTGATTTGTTTACTCCACAGGAAGATCAAGGCAGATCCCAGAAACTAACTATATCATTACAGGTTAAAACATGAGCCTGATACATGGATCGCGGTATGCATTGGACTACTGGTCATGATAGTATCCGTGTACACCAGATGGTTCGGGAAGCAACACAAGACAACCCACTATGGGACCTGGCAGATGAACTGTGCTACCCTGCCTGGAACTGGAGCCAGGTCTGGTGAATGGGTTAGTGTTAGTAAGAGAAAACAGAAGTATTATATGATAATATGCACCATGAGCTGGTACCCGTGTTCCTAAATATACCAGATATTGGTTTACCCCTGTGGTGTTCAGATAAAACCTGGGCATTGTACATGCACGGTTAAAGCGAGTGTTAAAACAAGCAGCCCAGTATAATGGCAGGGGTACAGAGGCTCCCCGTCCTAGAAAAGACAAAGTAAGATAATGTAACAACTCAGAGGGCAGAGTACTGATTTGGATTGGATTGACTAAGATTCTAAGGCTCTCCCTGTGTTTGCTTGAATAAACAATTGAAAACAAGTACCTGAGACTCCGACGTGTTTGTCAGTTTCACCGCAAGAGGAGCTTGAAGAGAACATTATGCCCAGGGTTACAAAGAGGAAAACTGGCAGAAGTCCGACACTATACATACAGCTGGGCAGCGAGGAAGCGAGATGCAAAAGACAAAACTAGTAGAAAAAATAATTTTTTCATTGCCACTCACAATGTGAACGAAATCATGCAGATAAGATTAAGAGAAGCAAGCTGAGAATTGAGGCAATCGCGTGTAGGACCACCAATGCACTGGATCACAAAGCGGTAGAACGTGGGTTAATGCCTACAATGGAGTTCACCATCTCAGTGCGTTGCTATTTGGCAGTGCCAGGCCTTCACTTGGCACTTTCCAGACAGAAGGAGAAAATCACTCGCAAGCCATCCTCATAAGAAAGTGAGAACTTTCATTTACATAGAAACTAATTGCATCCTCAGGATATCCTGCAGTGCTTCATATGCCAATTAGTTACTTTTGTGCCAGCAAATATGACAGCCAATTTGTACATAGCAAAGTCCCACAAACAGCATATGAGAACTCCTTGCTGTTCTTCAAATAGTGTCATGGATTTATAATGCCCTCTCGAACAGGCAGGTGGCACCTCAATTTAAAGTCACATTCCAAAAAACCTGCACCTCAGAGTGGTCATTTTGCTTTCAGTATTGAGGAAGGCTTGGAATCAGGTCTCTGACCCTCTTAGCATGGCAGAGATCAAGATTGAAAAGAGGAAAAATGATTTTAAATCGTTTGTCTTTCTGCATAGGTCTGATTTCAATAGAAACATAGAAAATAGGAGCAGGAGTAGGCCATTCGGCCCCTCGAGCCTGCTTTGCCATTCATTATGATCATGGCTGATCCTCTATCTCAATGCCATACTCCCGCTGTCTCCCCATACCCCTTGATGCCTTTAGAATCTAGAAATCTATTTATTTCTTAAATATATAACAGTGCATGTGCAGACAACAGTCTAATGTTTAGTTAACTTCACTAGAATGGGGTGATTTTGACTTTGGGTAATGTCAATCAGTCACCAATTACACATTTCTCCCAATTAGAGTCAACAGATGTAAAAATAACGAGAGTTGTAGAATGGGCGGCTGATTCAATGTTGACTGTTTTACAATATTACTCAAAATCAAAACTACCCCCAAAGATATAATGTGCATTGAAGTATAAAGAACACATTTCTTAACACAATCCCTCAGTTGCAAATGCCACACAAAAAAAGGACATGGGAGTATGCCTTACTTCTCAATTGACAGTCTTGTGTTGTTACTATTTTAATAAGAGCAGCAAATTGCTGCTGTTCATGTCAGGAGTGCAAATGAAAGAGATTGGCTTCAATAATTGGAATTTCAAATCCAACACACAATCATTCAAAAAACCTGTTGAGCTGACTACCTTGGGGATTATCATTCTGAACAGAAAAAGCTTTTATCCTCCAGTCTCAAGTGAAGGGGACATATCAAAAAGATTGTACTGTTAGTTTTTAAGTGAATGCAGAGATTATATGCATTGCCAACACATAGTTTCATCTTTATCTGATAAGGTCCTCAAACTAGGATCCCCAGACCCTAAGGATCTGTAAGGTATCCCATTGGGTCAATGATGTCATGAGGTTTCTGCATTTTACTGGCATGTTGTTTCTGTCATTATATTATGTATTACATGGGACATAGATTCAAGGTAATTGATAAAAGGCTCCTTAGGCAGCACCTTCCAAACCCACAACCACTACCACCTAGAAGGACAAGGGCAGCAGATAGATGGGAACACCACCACTTGGGAGTACCCCTCCAAGCCACTCACCATCCTGACTTGGAACGATATCGCCGTTCCTTCACTGTCGCTGGGTCAAAATCCTGGAACCCCCTCCCTAACAGCGCTGTGTGTGTACCTACACCACATGGACTGCAGTGGTTCAAGAAGGTAGCTCACCACCACCTTCTCAAGGGCAATTAGGGATGGGCAATAAACACCAGCCTAGCCAGCGATGCCCACATCCTGCAAAATGAATAAAAAAAACAGAGGGGAGATGAGGAGATTAATTTTTTGTTACGTGATGAGTTGTTGTGATCTGGAATGCACTGACTGAAAGGCTGGTGGAAGCAGATTCAATAATAATTTTCAAAAGAAAAGTAGAGATAGACTTGGAAAAGGAAAATTTTGCAGGGGATGGGGTAAGAGAAAGGGAGTGGGACTGATTGGATAGTTCTTGCAAAGAAACTGGACATAGATTAAGAGCCTCTGCTAAATTAGCAGATTCTTAGCGCAAACAACCTTGAACTTGAAGGAAGGATAAAAACTATCAGCCCAGCTCCTCACTCCTGATTGTCATCCAGGTACCTCAGCTGGAAAGCATATGTGAAAAGGATATCACATGACAAAGTATTGGTGCTGGCTGTGAAAGAGTTCTTCTCTATGCCCATACATGAAAACTGACTGTTGTCTTGGTTACCCCAGTATGGAACACCCACCCTTACAGAAACCCTGAAACAAACTGGAGAAAAAATCAGCCCCAAATGTTGTAGTTAAATAAGTTAATCAACAGGTTACATTGACTGTATTGCAAAAGTTTTCTCCAGAGACGATGCAGAATAATGCATGGCCTCTGGACCCAAAGTATATATTTCCAACAGAGATTTGATAAATTCACTGTTGCTCATCATCAGCCTTAATAGTCTTAATTTGACTTACCTGGATGACAAGAAAATGAACAGATACTTCTTTGCCCAACGTTCTGTTTGCCAATAGATTGGAGGAATGTCAGCCTCCTTTCCTCCCCTATGTTTTCTACTTTAGATGCATAAAAATGAGACGGTGAGAAACACTTTGCATTTAAGTAAAGCTCATGCAACAGGCTGAGACTTTAAGCACTCCCTCGAGGGTGGAGTTTGAATATTTAAAGTCACAAAGAACCTTATCACTTCAGATCATTCAAAGTGCAAATACATTTTGCATTTTCAATTAGAGCAGATTTCAAGAGAATTACGCTGACTGAAGAATGACTGAGATATTAACAGAATTACAACTCAAGCTAAATGTAGTTGGTACAAATTACCACACATACTAGAGTAGACGTTCACTACAGATTACCAGTTGGCACGAAAGTTTCACAAAAGTTTTTGTCAAATGCCTTGTACTGGTTTAGAGAGGACATGTGTGGCAGACGCATAATGCCAAGTGGTGATCTATGGAAAATAAATCACAGAATTGCAGAATTTTAATGGCACAGAAGGAGGTCATTCAGCTCACCGGCTCTCCAAATGAGTATTATCACCTAGTGAAAAAAAAACAAAACAAAAACAGAATTACCTGGAAAAACTCAGAAGGTCTGGCAGCATCGGTGGAGAAGAAAAGAGTCGACGTTTCGGGTCCACAAGACCCTTCAACAGAACTGAAGTATAGTTAGGAGAGGGGTGAAATATAAGCTGGTTTAAGGTGGGGGGCGGGGGGAGAGAAGTTGAGGGTGGGGTGGTTGTAGGGACAAGCAAGCAGTGATAGGAGCAGATAATCAAAAGATGTCACAGACAAAAGGATCAAAGAGGTGTTGAAGGTGGTGATATTATCTAAGAAAAGTGCTAATTCAGAATAGATGGCAGGACACTCAAGGTACAGCTCTAGTGGGGGTGGGGTGGAAAGACTAACAAGGTATTAGTTGTAGATTTAAAAATAAAGGAAATAGGTGGGAAAAGAAAAATCTATATAAATTATTGAAAAAAAAAGGGAGGGGGAGGAAACGAGGTGAAGATGGGGGGAGGGGGAGTTTAAGATCTAAAGTTGTTGAATTCAATATTCAGCCCGGAAGGCTGTAAAGTGCCTAGTCGGAAGATGAGGTGCTGTTCCTCCAGTTTGCGTTGGGCTTCACTGGAACAATGCAGCAAGCCAAGGACAGACATGTGGGCAAGAGAGCAGGGTGGAGTGTTAAAATGGCAAGCAACAGGGAGGTTTGGGTCTTTCTTGCAGACAGACCGCAAGTGTTCTGCAAAGCGGTCGCCCAGTTTGCGTTTGGTCTCTCCAATGTAGAGGAGACCGCATTGGGAGCAACGAATGCAGTAGACTAAGTTAGGGGAAATGCAAGTGAAATGCTGCTTCACTTGAAAGGAGTGTTTGGGCCCTTGGACGGTGAGGAGAGAGGAAGTGAAGGGGCAGGTGTTGCATCTTCTGCGTGGGCATGGGGAGGTGCCATAGGTGGGGGTTGAGGAGTAGGGGGTGATGGAGGAGTGGACCAGGGTGTCACGGAGGGAACGATCCCTACGGAATTCCACCGGGGTTGGGGAGTGAAGGGAAGATGTGTTTGGTGGTGGCGTCATGCTGGAGTTGGCGGAAATGGCGGAGGATGATCCTTTGAATGCAGAGGCTGGTGGGGTGATAAGTGAGGACAAGGGGGACCTTATCATGTTTCTGGGAGGGAGGAGAATGCGTGAGGGTGGATGCGCGGAAGATGGGCCGGACACGGCTGAGGGCCCTGTCAACGACCGTGGGTGGAAAACCTCGGTTATGGAAGAAGGAGGACATGTCAGAGGAACTGTTTTTGAAGGTAGCGTCATCAGAACAGATGCGACGGAGGCGAAGGAACTGAGAGAATGGGATGGAGTCCTTACAGGAAGCGGGGTGTGAGGAGCTGTAGTCGAGGTAGCTGTGGGAGTCGGTAGGCTTGTAATGGATATTGGTGGACAGTCTATCATCAGAAATTGAGACAGAGAGGTCAAGGAAGGGAAGAGAAGTGTCAGAGACGGACCATGTGAAAATGATGGAGGGGTGGAGATTGGAAGCAAAATTAATAAATTTTTCCAGGTCCCGACGAGAGCATGAAGCAGCACCGAAGTAATCATCGATGTACCGGAGAAAGAGTTGTGGGAGGGGGCCGGAGTAGGACTGGAACAAGGAATGTTCCACATACCCCATAAAGAGACAGGCATAGCTGGGGCCCATGCGGGTACCCATAGCCACACCTTTTATTTGGAGGAAGTGAGAGGAGTTAAAGGAGAAATTGTTCAGTGTGAGAACAAGTTCAGCCAGACGGAGGAGTAGTGGTGGATGGGGATTGTTTGGGCCTCTGTTCAAGGAAGAATCTAAGGGCCCTCAGACCATCCTGGTGGGGGATGGAGGTGTAGAGGGATTGGACATCCATGGTGAAGAGGAAGCGGTTGGGGCCAGGGAACTGGAAATTGTTGATGTGGCGTCAGGTGTCAGAGGAATCACGGATGTAGGTGGGAAGGGACTGGACAAGGGGAGAGAGAAGGGAGCCAAGATAACGAGAAATGAGTTCCGTGGGGCAGGAACAGGCTGACACGATCGGTCTGCCAGGACAGTTCTGTTTGTGGATTTTGGGTAGGAGGTAGAAGCGGGCCGTCCGAGGTTGGGCGACTATCAGGTTGGAAGCTGTGGGAGGAAGATCTCCAGAGGAGATGAGGTCAGTGACAGTCCTGGAAACAATGGCTTGATGTTCCATGGTGGGGTCATGGTCCAGGGAGAGGTAGGAGGAAGTGTCTGCGAGTTGACGCTCAGCCTCCGCGAGGTAGAGGTCAGTGCGCCAGACAACAACAGCACCACCCTTGTCAGTGGGTTTGATGACAATATTGGGGTTGGACCTGAGAGAACGGAGTGCAGTAAGTTCAGAGAGACAGATTACAATGGGTGAGAGGAGCAGATATTATCACCTAGTGCCTTTGCCCTGCCTTTTCCCTGTACCCCTGCACATTGTTGCTATTTAAATAATCACCTAATGCCCCCTCGAATACCTTGATTGAACCTGCCTCCACCACACTTCCAGGCAGTGCATTCCAGTCCCGAACCACTCGCTGTATGAAAAAGTTTTTTCTCACGTCACATTTGCATCGTGGGAGCAATGGTGGTCAAAATTTATTGCAGACAAAGCTTTGCAAAGTGGAAGAGAAAACAGGCAACACATGTGCCTCATGAATGGTGTTGAAATAGTTAAGCATAAAGCTGAATAAGATTCAAGAGTCTATGGTTGACTCAAAGCTCATGTCCAATCAGTAAAGCCAACAGAATTTGAGCGGCATGGCCAAAACTGTAGAACACCAGTTAGAGGAAGAGGGCTGTACAAGGCCGTGGTTTGACTGCACTTTGACTACTGTGCCCATTCCTGGTCACTGATAGAGGAAGCATTCGAGAACTGGAGGCAGTGCAGAGAGGAACCATAAGATAGGCCCATAGAGCATTAGAAGGATTTAATTATATAGAAAGAGTGGGAAGATTCCAACCAAACAATAGTTAGTTAGGGGAATGGAAAAGATCGATCAAGAACATTACTTTATGTTAAACCATGTAAAAAAGAGGACACAAGTTCAAACTAGCAAAGGCAAATTCAGAACCAGTTAGGGTGACCAGATTTTCAAAAGCCAAAACTGGGACACATTGAAAAACTTTGGAAAAGTGGGGCTCTGTGATGATTGACATGTTGGGTGATCATTGGCAAGAGTCTGGGGGAGGGGCAGTTGAAGGTAGGAGGTCATGTGATGACATCTCCCACAATATGTCCAGCCAGAGTTGGAAATCATATAAGACATTGGATGAACATGCCTCTTGATTCTTGGGTCTCTTTGGTCTCCTAGCTCCACTTTGGCCTTTGAGATTGGCCCTTACCGCTGTTAATCATTCTCACATCCACCCGCTTCCTTGGAGAGACAACGCGGCTTCTAATAATGAAAGCATTGAAAAGGGTATCTTAAGAACAGGCCAAATCTATCATCACTGCCTATTAAACTGGATGGCAAGGATTTAAATTGCCCAGAGACCAAACTCGGCTTGCTTTGATTAACAAGTTCAACCACATCCATTACTTCAGGTGAGTAGGGGGAGATGATCGCATTACTAGACTAGTAATGCTGAGGCCAATGTTGAAGAGATGTGGGTTCAAATCCCACCATGGCAGCTAATTTTAAATTCAATTAATAAATCTGGAATTGAAAACTAGTCTCAGTAATGGTGACCATGACAACTATCATCAATTGTCATAAAAACCCATCTGGTTCACTAATGCCCTTTAGGGAAAGACATCTGCCATCCTTATCTGATCTGGCCTACATGTGACTCCAGACCCACAGCAATGTGGTTGACTCTTAACTGCCTTCTGAAGTAGCCTAGCAAGCCACTCAGTTCAAGGGCAATTAGGGATGGGCAACAAATGCTGGCCATGCCAGTGATGCCCACATCCCATCAAATAAAAAAATAGCAATTGACAGGTCACAGGGCCACACAGAACATGCTGGCAGACTCCAATTGACCGATCAGAACTGGGTATTCACCTTGTGGGGAGGGTGATGGTGTTCGGGTGTACTTTTTGGAGGGAGGAATAGCAATTTGAGAATTTTTTTTTCTTGTGGAGTAAGATATGGGATGTAAATAAAGTTAATGCAGCTGAAGACAGTGCCAGAAAACAGACGGAAGAACACGCTGTTTCATTGAGAGCCATTTTGGAGGAAAGAAAATCGCTCCCAGCTCTAGATGTCAGTGAGAAAGATTTCTGGGCATGTGGGAGCGTCCCGATGCAGCCACTTAATGCTGGGCGAGTGGGCAGCATTCCAATTTGCAGGGCACAGCGTGTGGTTTTTTTTGGGTTTGCCGACAGCAAATGGAGGTGCAAGGTAAAGGGGAGGGGAGAGGAAGTGAAGAGACGCTGATGCTGTGCGAGAAGGTGAAGTGCTGAAGTTCTTCACATAGTTACTGACATTTGGAGCAGACGCCCAGATAAAGCATGGAGGCATACATCTTGGAATCATTTAAGAAACAATTAAATATGACAACAATGGAGCATTAAGTATTTCTGGATGGACGAAACACCAGCCGAATGGGAAGCAACCACTCCTGAACCCAATAACCTTGGCGAGTGTGTGCTTGCACTATTTAAACTTGTTTTTCTGCTGGTGGCTCTTTTCTAGTGCGTGGGGAATATGTGGAAACATTTTGCAGAAAATTGCAAACTGGCTTCATTCGGTCAGCTCTGCGTTCATGGCTCCACCCACCCACCCCTCCTCCAACACATACACACAAACCTCACTGAGTGATTTAATCATTGATTCAATCCTTTACTCAGTAGGGTGTGTTTTGTTCAATGTGGAAAATCCAAAATTTACAGCAATTATGTTAATTGTAGAATGCCCTCCAAAACAACCACACTGCTAAAAGCAGAAACATGACATCTTAAATACGAGGTTTGACTAGTAAATTAAATGAAAAAAAATGATAGCTATATTCGAGTGGCCCGATGTTTCAGAAAATATGGTAATTGGGTTTTCTTAAAGGTATGTGCGTAGCAAAAGCACAGGACTGAGCTAATCAAGCTGCTTATACAACCTCTAACTGCTAAGAGGTGGCTTTGTGTTTTGGCAAATGCAAATTTCCAAGGAGAGAAAAAAATGTAACAGAACTTTTAAATCCTCCCATCGATGGCTACAGCACTTCTCCTACCCTATGTAAAACTCTAAATTAATAGAGATATCACTTGAAAGATGGGTGTGACCAGGGTTAGAAGCCTTCATTTGCCAACTAGTCCAGGTGCAAGTTACTTCTCCAGCTTTGGACAAGAGCTGAAGCTCACCAGCTTGTTTGCAGTATCGATGTATTTACCCACCTCTGATTGTGTTGCAGTTTCTTGACCTGCTTTCCTGCTACATCTTCCTGCTTTCAGGCCATTTGCAGTTGTTCTATATCCCGCAGAGCAGCCACTTTCCATCCTCCTTTTCTCTCCACTTGCCCTCTCCTCAAGGTACCAACTGTTATGACTGATGCAGTTGGTAAAGTGGAATTATTTAAAAATCCCAGAGGGAAACTCTAAACAACTGTCATAACCTATAATTTTAAGTGTTATGTTTGAGATGCGACTCTAAATTCAGCAATCAGACCACCAGTTCTCGAGGCTTTACATCAAACTAAATTAAACATTTTATTAATTTACACAGGTAAAATACATGGCTATAAATTACTGCCATCATAACTTTTAACAAATTCCCAAACTAATCTCTATTAAGGCAACAGCAACCCTTAGACTTAACCAGGCACCAGGGAAAGCATTTTTACCGTACAAATTCAAAATGAGGCTCTTTTCACTTTGGTTGCTGTGGAGCCAAAAGGTTTACAGCTGCCTTTTGATCTCACATTGCCTCTGCACTGCACACCCAAAACCATTGTCTTGTTATACTTACCACTCCCATTGAATGTTAATTCTCATTGTATCAACAACCTCTGAACTAAACCTCTTTAACAATAAAACCCCTTTCATAGTACCAACTTTATTAGTACTATGAACATATGGCTTGATATCTGCTAGATAGGCATCAGTTTAATGACCCATCTCACACTATCTCCTATACTCATTACTCTGTTACATTACCAGATGCATGCATTAACATAATATATATAAACAAGTCCTTGATATCAACAGAAATCACTCCAGTTCAGTGTCCAGTTTTTCCTCAATGTCCCATTTTCCTTTAAGCTTCAAACTCTTGATAATGCATCTGCGAACAGATTTTCTCTTCCAGCAATATGTATAATACGTAAAATAAATGGTTGTAACAATAGACTCCATCTGAAAAGCCTTGCACTTTTGTCTTGAAATTTGGCCAAAAACTTCAAAGGATTATGGTCTGTATAAACAATTGTTTCTGATGAATTGTTTGCAACATAAATTTCAAAATGCTGCAATGCTAACACCAAACTCAAAAGTCTCTTTTTCGATTGTTGAATATCTTTCTCTGTTGTACATTTAGCTTCCGTGAAAAATACCCTATCGGTTTTTCAATTCCAGTGTCACCTTCTTGTAACAGTACAGCCCCAATGCCTATAATCGCTTGCGTCAATGGCCAACTTGAATTGCTTGGCATAATTGGGTACAGCCAAAACTGGTGTGGTAGTTAATACAGTTTTCAAACTATCGAATGACTTCTGACACTCCGGTGTCCATTGAAACTTTTTGTTTTTTAATAGTTCAGTCAGTGGAGCAACCACTTGGCTAAAATTTGGTATAAATTTCCAGTAAAATCCACTCATGCCCAGGAATATGGGCATGTAAATAATTCTTCCAGATGCTGTAAATGCTCCTCCCACGACTGACTGAAAACAATTAGATCATTAATATAAACAGCACAATTGCTTAGACCGACAATTACTTTGTTTTCCAGTCATTGAAATGTCGCAGGTGCATTCTTCATACCAAATGGCATGACTTTAAACTGATATAGTCCACTTGGCATTACGAAAACTGGTATCTCCTTTGCCCTCTCTGCCAATGGTACCTGCCAATATCCTTTTAGCAAGTCAATCTTTGTGATAAATTTCGATTGTCCCACTTCCGCAATGCAATCCTCCAACCATGGTATGGGATATGAATCCACTTTTGTCACCGTATTCACCTTTCGATCGTCCACACACAGCCTGTGTGTGTGCCATCTGGTTTCGGTACCAGTACAATAGGCGAACTCCAGTTACTGCAACGAGACTCAATGATATCATTTTAAAGCATGAAATCAATTTCTTTTTGTACTTGTGATAACTTTGCTGGATTTAATCTATAAGGTTGTTGCCTCACTGAAGCTGATATTTCTATAGATACATCATGTAAAGCTAAATGTGTCTTTCCCAACTTATTTCCACAAATAGATTTGTGTGGCTGCAATAGCTTTTCCAAATCACTTTGACACTTGCTTGGAAGGTAACTCAATATTTCATTTAAATTTTCAAGCAGCCCCTCATTATCCAATTTGATTAGAGGAAAATCAATTTCAGAGTCCTGCACTTCTACCTCTTCCTCATCATCCAACATCACTACTACCTCTTTTTGTTCCTCTTCCCTGTCAAAGTACTTTTTAAGCATATTTACATGACACACCCTCTGTTTCTTTCTTCTATCTGGAGTATTTATTAAATAATTTACTTCACTCAATTTATTTTCAATCCTGTAAGGCCCACTAAATCTTGCATTTAAGGAATCCCCTAGTATTGGTAACAAAACTGGTACTTTCTCTCCAGAAACAAAACTGCGAATTTTAGCCTTCTTATCTGCTTTCACTTTCATCACTTGCTGTGATATATTTAAATGTTCCCTAGCCAGCCCACATGCTCTGTTCAATCTTTCTCTGAAATTTGATACATAATCCAGGAGAGTAGTTTCTGAATTTTGACCCACCAATTTCTCATGAATCAATTTCAGTGGTCCCCTTACCTCATGACCATAAACTAGTTCAAAAGGGCTAAAGCCAGTCGATGCATTAGGATCGTCTCTAATAACAAATAAAAATTGTATTTCTGTATCCCAATCCTGTGCATTATCCTGACAGTATGCTCTTATCATAGTTTTTAAAGTTTGATGCCATCTTTCCAAAGCTCCTTGTGACTCTGGATGATAAACTGTTGATTTAAACTGTTTTATCCCCAAACTGTTCATTACTTCCTTAAACAGCGGTGACATGAAATTTAACCCCTGATCTGATTGTATTTTCTTAGGTAAACCATATCTTGTAAAAAAAATTAATTAACTCCTCCACAATCTTCTTAGTTGTAATATTTCTTAAAGGTGTTGCTTCAGGAAACCTGGTAGACACATCCATTATTATCAATAAATACTGATTTCCACTTTTAGTCTTAGGGAGGGGTCCTACACAATCAATCATGACCCTGGTAAAAGTTTCTTCAAATGCTGGTATTGGGATTAAAGGTGCTGGCTAAATCACTGCTTGTGGTTTTCCTGTTATTTGACATATATGACAGGTTCTACAGAATTTGATGACATCCCTATGTAATCCTGGCCAAAAAAAATCTCCATCTTTTCCTGTGTTTTCCTAATTCCTAAATGTCCCCCCACTGGAATTTCATTAGCAATCCTCAGAATCTCATTTCTATGCCCTAATGGTATAGCAATCTGATGCACGTCCCTCCAGCTTTTATTTGCTGAGACATGATCCGACTGCCACTTTCTCATTAAAATACCTTCCCGAAGAAAGTAACATACTGGAATACATTTTGCTTCGGTTTCTGAATAAGCTTTGATATAACTGTTTTAATTGCAAATCATTTTTCTGTAACTTCACTAACCTCTTTGAGTTAAACACTTCAAGTGAAACGTCCTGCATTCCTTCCTCCTGAACAATGTTATCAAGTACAGTGCCAGCTAATTGGATTTCAACACCTTCTTCCTGCTGTTAAACTGCCTGCTTATCTTGTTTATGTTGTTCTTCCCTATGGGCCTTTGATCTCATTATAACACAATCAGGAAGCAATCCAGGATGTTCCTTCTGTAGCACTTCTGTTGAAAACACTTCTACAGGCTGCTCAACTACCACAGGCATCACCCACATTTGCGATCCAGCTATATCATTACCCAGAATAAATTGAACCCCTACAGTGGGCAGTTTTTCCACCACTCCAACTATAACTTCACCTGTCTTCCATCTGCTCTTTAAATTTACCTTCCACAACGGAATAGATTTAGCATCTCCATGAACCTCACTTATTATTACCTTCTCCTGTAACACTCCCTCTGAACAACAATTATCACTATCCCACAACATTAAGGATTGACTAGCCCCTGTGTCTCTTAAAATTTTAATATCTTTACCTACTCCACCCTGTACATATGGAAAGACTTATCCTTCACATACAAAGTCTTTAAACATTTCTGCAACCTACTCCTCAGAATTCTCTTGAGTAAACTGAACACAATCCCACTTCTTTACCTTTCACTGATTCTCCCTGTTTCACCTGTACACAAACCACTGGTTTCTCCTGTGCCTGAACCTCAGAACCCACAGTACTTTTACTTACAGAGCTTTTCTGTACCCCAATAATTCCTACAGATTTTTCCTCCACAATCTTCTTAGTTGTAATATTTCTTAAAGGTGTCGCACCCTCCAATACACTGACTCTGTGTGCCCCACTTTATTACAATGAAAACACCTCAATTTTTGAATATCACTTTTACCTTTAGCACCTTCCTTTTTGTACTGAGAAAAAACTTCCTGGGAACTTCCAGCTACCTTCTCTTCCCTGACTACCTACCTTCCTTTCACCTTCCCAATTTTTATCCTTTCCCAATTTGAAAGGGTGACAGAAAAAAGGTTTAGCTCTATGAACTTACTCATCAGCTATCTCTACTGCTCATCTTACAGAATCAACCCTCTGTTCCTCCACGAGTTCTCACTACCGAGGGGATTGAATCTTTAAATTCTTCCTAAAAAATGGCTTCACTAAGAGCTGCATAGGTTGTCTCTATTTTTAACACCCGTATCCACCGGTCAAAATTACTTTGCTTCACTCTTTCAAACTCAATATAAGTTTGCCCAGGCTGTTTTCTCACATTCCTAAATTTCTGCCTGTATGCTTCAGGAACCAACTCCTATGCACTCAAAATAGCTTTTTTCACCACATCATAATTCACCGACATTTCTTCTGAAAGCGAAGCATGTACCTCATGTGCCCTACCTAACAACTTAGACTGTAATTATAATGTCCAGTTTTCCTGTGGCCATTTCATCTGTTTAACTAGCTTCTCAAATGAAATAAAGAATACTTCAATATCTTTTTCCTCAAACTTTGGAGGAGCTTGTACAAATTTAAACATATCCCCACTGGGTTCTACTCTAGAGATAAATCCTTCCTCACCTAATGACATCTCTTTTCTAACTGCCAACATTTTCAGTTGGAATTCTCCTTCTCTCTCTCTTTCTTTTTCCTCCTTCTCCATCTTCTCAATTTCTAATTCCCTTGCTTGTTCAAATTCAAGCTTTTTCATTTGCAACTGAAGTCTCACTATCTCCGGCTGTGACTCACTAGTGTCAGGTTTCACTTCCAACTGTAGATGCTGTGCTACACTTTTAGCTTTATCTGATTTCCTAGCCCCTGCAGGTAACCCTGATTTTAAATTATCTGCCAACTCTGTTAACTTACTTTTGGTTATTCTCTCCAACCCAATCAGAGTTGTCTCTTCTACTCCCAGACAAGTCTTAACAATTGTCAATGCCATCTTGTAGACTTAACAATTGTCAATGCCATCTTGTAGACTCACCACTTATAAACTACCTCACCAACTCCTGAATTCAAAGTGCCTCTTGTACTCATAAGCTTAAGATTCACCAATTCCTAACCAATCGAGGAATTAGAAATATAATTTATCCCAGCACAACCCCCAATTGTTATGACTGATGCAGTTGGTAAAGCTGAGTTATTTAAAAATCCCAGAGGGAAACTCTAAGCAACTGTCATAACCTATAATTTTAAGTGTTATGTTTGAGATGCGACTCTAAATTCAGGAATCAGACCACCAGTTCTCGAGGCTTTACATTAAACTAAATTAAACATTTTTATTTACTTTACAGCCTTGCGGACTGAATATTGAGTTCAACAAATTTAGATCATGAACTCTCTCCTCCATCCCCACCCCCTTTCCAATCCCCTCCCCCTTTTTTTCCCAATAATTTATATGGATTTTTCTTTTCCCACCTATTTCCATTATTTTTAAATATATTTCCATCCAATGTTTTATTGCTATCTTTTAGCCTTTTTAGATTCCTTCACCCCAATCCCACCCCCACTAGGGCTATCTGTACCTTGCTTGTCCTGCTTTCTACCCTTAATTAGCACATTCCTTAGATAATATCACCACCGTCAACACCTCTTTGTCCTTTTGTCTATGACATCTTTTGGCTATCTCCACCTATCACTGGCCCTCTATCCAGCTCTACCCCGCCCCCTTAAACCAGTTTATATTTCACCTCTTTTCTATTTTTACTTAGTTCTGTTGAAGAGTCATACGGACTCGAAACGTTAACTGTGTTCCTCTCCGCAGATGCTGTCAGACCTGCTGAGTTTTTCCAGGTATTTTTATTTTTGTTTTGGATTTCCAGCATTCGCAGTTTTTTGCTTTTATCTAAACACTTTATTAACTTACACAGGTTACAATACATGGCTACAAATTACTACTATCATAACTTTTAACAAATTCCCAAATTAGTCTCTATTAAGGCAACAGCAACCCATAGACTTAACCAGGCACCAGGGAAAGCATTTTTACCGTACAAATTCAAAATGAGGCTCTTTTCACTTTGGTTGCTGTGGAGCCAAAAGGTTTACAGCTGCCTTTTGATCTCACATTGCCTCTGCTCTGCACACCCAAAACCATTGTCTTGTTATACTTACCACTCCCATTGAATGTTAATTCTCATTGTATCAACAACCTCTGAACTAAACCTCTCTAACAATAAAACCCCTTTCATAGTACCAACTTTATTAGTACTATGAACATATGGCTTGATATCTGCTAGACAGGCATCAGTTTTCACCCCACTTCTTGAATGCTCTATTCAAAAAATGCAAATGCACGCTATCTCTCTTACATATCAAAACTAGTACCCATCAAAGTACTCAGACTAGCTGGCTTTAATCCAATTAGGACACACCCACAGACTAAACCTCTATTTTAGAAGAAAAACATTTTCCCAAAATATTATATACATTAATAGTTTCATGACACCAACTCAGTTAAGAATTTGGACTTTAACCAGAAAGACTTAATTCCAATAAAATTAATGAAACATGCCTTTGAAATATGCACAAAGTTCCTTCCACAGCAAGTTCCTGAATTCAGATGTGTCATCGGGTTAAGTGAGGCAGGGCATTTCCTCACAGGGGAGGAAACTGGCTGAGTCACTTCTACCAATGTCACAGGTCTCTTACTAATTGATCCAAGAATAATGTTGGCATAGAAGTAGGAGCAGTTTGCTTGCCTTCCACACAGACAAGGACTAGGACACAGGATGCAAATAGCAACTAGGAAGGTCCCCAGGTTTGATGTCTGCCCTGTGCAGATGTTGTTGATGTCAGCTGGGGTGGCAGTGGATCACCTAACATTGGCCTGGTCTTCCCCTGACGAGGGAAGGAAATCACTCGCCGAGTTCTGCTTCTGATCACCAGCCAACGACTTCTGCTTGAAGTGCACACTTCAGGTGACAACAGCAGTAACTTGCATTTATATAGCACCTTTAATGTAGTAAAATTCCTAAGGTGCTTCACAAGAGTGCTATCAAACAATATGACACCGAGCCACATAAAGAAGCATTAGGACAGGTCAAAGAGGTAGGTTTTGAGGAGTGTCTTAAAGGAGGAAAGCGATGTAGAGAGGCAGAGAGGTGTAGAGAGGGAATCCAAGGTCTTGGGCCCAGGCAGCTGAACCAATGGCGGAGCGATTAAAACCAGGAATACTCAAGAAGCCAGAATTACAGGAGCGCAGATATCTCGGAGAGATGTGGGGCTGGAGGAGATTACAGAGATAGGGAGGGGTGAGGACATGAAGGGGTTTGAAAACAAGGAGGAGAATTTTAAAGTTAAGCGGTCCCTTGACTGGGAGCTGATATTGGTCAGTAAGCACAGGAGTGATGGGGGAAAACAGGATTTGCTGCGAGTCAAGGCAAGGACAGCAGAGTTTTGGATGACCAAGTTTACGGAGGGTAGAATGTGTGGGAGACCGGCCAGAAGTGCATTGGAATAGTCACTATAGAGGTAACGAAGGCATGAATGAGGGTTTCAGCAGCAGATGAGCTGAGGCAGGGGCAATGTTACGGAGGTGGAAATAGGCAGTCTTCGTGATGAAGCTGATATATGGTTGGAAACTCATCCATTCAAATCCTATACCAAAGTTGCGAATGGTCGGGTTCAGTCTCAGACAGTTGCCAGGGAGAGGAAGGGAGTCAGTGGCTAAGGAACAGGTCTGTGTGTGATGCCTCCACTGTTGACTAGCCAGCAGATATTCTTTAGGCTCATATTCGGAAAGTGATCATTCAAGTGAGTTATGAGAGGGCTGCAAGCCCCCAGGGAACTGTATCCTAGCATCGAGTTAACAGCTCCAGTTGGAGAGTAAAGAGACAATTGATTCACTATATCTATATATAATATAGCACAAACAGAGAAAATGCTGGAAAAATTCAGCAGGTCCGACAGCGTCTGTGAAGAGAGAAAAGAGAAAGAGCCCTTTCATACAGGGTCATACAGACTTGAAACGTTAACTTTATTTTTCTCTCTCCACAGAAGCTGTCAGACCTGCTGAGTTTTTCCAGCATTTTCTGTTTTTGTTTCAGATTTCCAGCATCCGCAGTATTTTGCTTTATATATATAGTTTGTGAATGAAGAATAGGCCTCAACGTAATAAATATCTGGAGAGATAAGATGCGAAAATACTAAAGGCCAGCATTGGTTGATCATGCACGTGGAATGTCTGGAGAACAATAAACAAACAAACAGAGAAAATGCTGCAAAAACTCAGCAGGTCTGACAGCATCTGTGGAGAGAGAAAACATGAAAACAGAAAAATGAACATGTGCAAGGGGGCTGGGGAAAGGGGGCTGCGTGACCACTAGCGCGGTTATGTGTTAACTCTGCTTACCTACCCACTCACTAACCGCACTTTATTAGGAAACAAACACGGTGCTCATCTTAACCAAACACACTAAGGAACTCAACTTTTTTTTTGATGAGACTACCAAGAGCAGTCAGAAGACACAGTTCATTGCTTGAGTAATGGTGACGTCAAGCTCAAAACGCACTATGAAGTGCTGGTTTTGTATTAGTTCATTTGGAAAGATTAGTAATCGGGCATCCCTCTACCTCTTGAGTCTATGTGCCTGTATCAAAGTGAAGAAGAATTATCGTGAACCTAACACCCAATGAAGGTTGGCTCCCGATTGCACGACTGGGGCATAATTGCCGAATCAGATCTGATCTTCACGCAACAGCTCGCATGAAGACTTTGCACTGGATAGTGACCAGGAACTTAAATCCTGGCTGTTGTTTCACTCCTTTCACAATTTAATAAAACGATTGCTTCTGCGGTTTTAAAAAAAAAATAGAATTCACTCCAGGCTCCCACCGGTACATCTCCTAACTCTTCCTCATATCTAAAATTCATGATTTCAAAATGGAATATGCTCAGTGCAGATGATCGCAGAACAAATAACTGTAATAGCCACTAAATGCCAGTCAGTGGTGCTGCTGTTCTCAGAAAGCCGCCCTGCCTGATTTTAAATCTCACCCCACCACCCCCAAAAAAGGCTTGCATTCTCATCTGTGTCCACCTTAAATTTCTCAATTAATTCAGTGAATGGGAGCATTCTCGGCAAGCGCAATTCAGAATCCCCAGGACAGAGTTAAAGGCTTCAGGCTAGCCTGCCGCGGGGGAGAGAAGCAGTATAATTATGACAACAGGTTGGAACAACATGGGTTGCGGGTAGCACAATGGATTAGGAGCCTCAACCACTGTCACAGTTGAAATGAGCTAATTCAGCACAGACCAGGAACCAAGCCTTTGATCTTCGGGTTAGCATGCCTAAATATCACACTCTACAGTACTGGTTCTCGTCAACTAGAAAAGGGGAAGGGCACAAGGAAATACACCATATGACAATGTGAAATTGAATGAGTTGAGAAGAATAACTTCAATGCTGTACTAAAGCACTCCAGGTATCATTTATTAAAATACTGATAATTGCATATGCTTCAAACAAAGCCAGGACTCCAGAACGTGAGGAACTGCACACCCTGTTCAATTTTCCAGCTGGCTTACTTTGCCATTTTTCCTCATCGTACATACCAATAATTACTTATTTACATGCTGGATAATTTCAAATGGAAGCAGTCTGTGCCTAACTGACCATCAGGAGGATTAAGCTGCACGATTCTATTTCCATAATGGCAATGCTGGTAGATCATTCAGTATTTTCAATGCAAAATGAACTTGCTGTGTGCGTATGTGCCGCAAGCGAGGTCAATAGGGTCATTTTAGTATCCGCCTTTTCAGTTATACCACTGCCAAGTATTTTGTTCTGAAACAAAGCTCCCCTACCTAATAGCAGAGAACTTCCTTAAACTACCAACCCACAGGGATGCTAATCTCCGCTAATTCAATGGAGTTACTCACTGTCAGGCAAGTGGCGTTTGGGAGACTTCCTGTCATAATGTCAGGTTTCCATGTGGCTCCTGGAGGGAATTAAAAGGAAGATTTCCCCTTTCGCCAGGTTCTGTGAGACTCCGAGCAAAACAAGTTGAAGTGGAAGGAGGGCGCAGCTTAGAGGAGCTGGCCGACCGCTACAAAAAATAATTTCGTTTCCGAATAGGAGTAGGAGACTGGTCATGGGTAAGGAAAAGCGGATTCACAATTGTTATGTCCAATGGTTCATACATGGGAGGGGGAGCAGAAGAAATCTTCGCTATACCTCGAAGCTGCTGGCTTCTTCCAGGGTTCTATGGGCATCAACAGCTTTCCAGTACCTCATCCAAGTTGCCATTCTTCACATGGCAGTCAACGGTCTATCTGGCCATGGGAGGCATCACAGCAGAGCCCAATCTGGTCCTCTACCATCCATTACCCATCAGGACTCAATAGATAGTGATCAGAAGTGATGATATTTCTTCCTAATCCAACAGTACCCAGGCCAAGTGTAGTGTCCGTAATGCCCCTACTCTGAGATTCACCAACTCAGCACAAACCGAGGATTGAACCTGGGCCTTCTCAGTCTCACTAGTTCAGTATCAAACCAAGCAGTGTACTTATCACTAAACAATCCATGGATTTTAACAAAAGATAAGCTGTGCGGTTTCCTTGCTCATTTGGCCCAAACTAGATTTGGTTGTGCTGGTTATAACATGCATCTGGACAAAACATGACATTGAGATGAAACAGCAAGCAGAATTTCCATCAATATCATATCTTACCATTAAAGAAAGATGTTTCTCCATCAACACTAATTATCCAGGTTTTATATATGGGAGATGGTCCTACATTTACCTTAATACTGCAACAAGTACACTTCATGGTTGCAACAAGTACCAGCTTGCCTCAGTTGATAGTACTCTGATTAGAAGGTTATGGGTACAACTCCAAACCAGGACTTCAGCAAATGGTCCAGTCATGCCTCTGCCATACTGAGGGAGTGTTGCTTTGTTGGCAGTGCTGTCTTCCAGATGAAATATTAAGTTAAGGACCTACCTAACCTTCGGGATGAATGGAAAAGATCCCTTCAGGAGTTCTTTGAAAAGCAATATGTTTTCATGGTCAGCTCGCAACTTGGTCATTCAGCCCAGTTTATGTTCGTTGGATCTTGCTGGGCTAGTCTGTTTGGAAAAGGTACAAGTTAAATACATTCTGACAAGGAATAAAGGGTGTCTGTTAGACAGTGGAGTTCCATGGGCAAAGGGATTACAGCACAAATGACATTTAAGAAAAAGGCAGATGATAAATATAGAGGGTATAATATAGAAGAAAATTATTAAATATAAATATAGTTAACAACCAAAATGGGAGATTAGGAAGGCAAAATGGTATATGAATGAAGAACGACAGTCAATAAAAAAAAGTAAAGTACTTAATAGTCAAGGAGTGGCAGAAATGTTTAAAAAATTAGGCAAAGTACTTATGAGAAACGACAGGGGTACTTAGCGAGAACGTGGAAATATTCAAAAGTTACTAAAAAGTTAATAGGGCTGAAAGTAGATAAGTCACCCTGCCCTGTTCCTAATTTGTATGTTCGTACATGCATACCATAATACTTGAGATAGCAAAAATGTGCACCATCATGTTCCAAAAATCTTTGGAAACAGGAATTATGCCAAAAGACTGGAGGATAGCAGATGTTACACCCCTGTTCAAGAAAGAGTAAAGGAATAAGCCAGAAAATTATAGACCAGTTCATTTATGTCAGTTGTGGGTAAATTGCAAAGGATTTGTTAATGGCAAGTCATGCTTAACCTATTTAATTGAATGATTTGAGTAAATTATAGGATTGTAGGGAATATGATGGGTGTGGCTTTTCAGAAGGCATTTGATAAGGTACACGGTATTAAGAGAAATATAGGCACATGAATAGAGAGATGGCTAAATAACAGAAAGCAGAAGGAAGGAATGAATGGTGTTTTACCGATTAGCTGCTTGTAGGTAGTATGTGTGCCCAGGAGTTGTCCTGTGACATTTTTTAATTTTCCAAACTTTGTAAATATGTGGACATAAACAAGAGGGATGAAATCAAAAGATTGCTGATGAAAGGAAATCGGAGGATATGACAAACTGTGCGGAAGAATGCAAATTACAGAAGGGAGAAGCCAAGTTTGTAGAGAGGAGATAGAGGTCCCTGCAGAGAAATGCTGTATGAAGTCAGATACTTTGGGAAAAAGAACAGTAATAGGAAACTCACCCTAAACAAGACACTTAACAGAAAGATCTAAGGGTGGAAATACATACGCTTTAAAAGTAGGAGTGCAGGTGGAAAAAGCCATGAAAACAGAAAATGCTGGAAGTACTCAGCTGACAGTATCTGTGGAGAGAGAAACAGTTAATGTTTCAGGTCGATGACCTTTCATCAGAACTGGAAAATGGCAAATTGGTTTCTGGATTTTCTATATACAGCCATTGAACACTAAAGCAAGGAACTGATGTTCAATTAGTACTAAATATTGGTTAGGCATAATTGGAGTACTGCATGTGGTTCTAGGCACTCCATTATAAGGCGGATATTTGAAGCACAGAACAGGTACAGCAAAGATTTACCAGAAGAGCACAAATGAGAGGCTCTGATTATGAAAAAATTGGAAGTTTTTCCAATGGAACAGAAAAAGTTAAGGAGCAGGGGAATTTAATAGAGGCTTTGAAAATTATGAAAAGTTTCAAGAGGTTCAATTAAAAATCGTTGCCAAATGACTAACAGATGGAGGATTATCACAACAGCAATGAAGGGGGAAGTTCGAAGGAATTTTTTGCCCCCCCACAGATGATTATTAAAATATGGAACACTTTACCAAAAGTTGCTGTCATGTAAAATGCGATTATATTTCAAAAAATATAAAAGCATACATTAAAAGAGAAGTGGGATTAGGAGTAGACATCTCTAGTGAAAGAGTCAGCAGCAGCACAGATATGGTGGACAGAATGTCCCTCCTCTTGTACTGTAGTTTCTATGCATTTGCCTCAACTCTTGACAGAAACCAGACAGCAGGTTCTATTTTACATAGGCCCATACGAACACCAAGCCTAGCCCTACAGGGACACAATCGAGTGTCTCTCATTAAAGTTGAGACACCACAAATATTTGTAGGGAAAATCGGTCTACCCAAACTATTTTTTTTTAAATTAAAAAGTAAAATTGACAAATGAAATCCAAATAGTACAAGCATTTAGTTTTAGGGCATGTGATCTGGATATTGTGCCATCCATTTCCATCATACTAGAGAACCAGAAGTTGCTCAAAACTAATATTTCCCATTCTAAGGATCACATACTGTATTCATCTTCCCAGATTAACAACACTGCTTCATAGTGGACTTATACTCAGAAGGAACTGGGTTGAGACTGCCCTAAATCATTTCACGAGGGATCTTTCCAAGCAGTAGGCAGAGACTACTTTCACCCTGGACTAGACTTAGCTTCCAAAAGGCGAAAGGACAGCACATGTATTATGTGATCAAACAATCATCCCAGCCACACCACATGCACACCAGGGTTGATGGGGGAAAAAAATGTAAACACAGAACAATCCAATCAGCAAATAATTAATTCATTTGTATCGAAGGGTTATTTATCATCTTACTTTATTAAATATGCACCACAGGCAGACTAATTTTTAATAGTTTATTTATAGACATCAGTATGCTGATAGATGCTTTTGGGTGGGGCAATATCACACTTTTGCACAAAAATTTGGCTCATTTGAACAAAAAAGCATTCGTTTTATTTAGGATGCTAATTCTGCGGAATGCCAGAATGCAGCAAACAGAGCACAAGCAAACAAGCAAGGTCCACCCCAGTAAGAACAGGAAGCAGCAGCCATGAGAGCAGAGGCTGGCAAATCAAGTTATCTGCCTGACAATGAACTGCAGAATGGGAAGCAACAGATACAACGAACAAGCCACCCGTCAAGAATGCACTGCAGGAAGGGGAGCAGCAGCTGCAAAGTCTGGCAAGGAAGGTCACCCTAGTGACAGTGCACTGCAAGAAGGAGAAGCAATAACTGCAAACTGGCAATTGACATCATCCCACTGACAAACTGCAGGAAGGAAAAGGAACAATGTCCTCTTAGTTGGCAAAATAAATACCAGTGCAGTATTACACAATACAGCAACACATGATGCAAATTGTTTGGCACAGAGGACTGGGCTTTCGGGGGAATCTAATCAAAATATAATCATTTTGTTTTCAACAGAGCAGTATTCCACTGAATATTTTTACTAAGAATGCTCTCTGGTGTGTCTTATTGAAACAAAATTTGCTGCTAGCAACCAGAGAGACACATGCATTATTTTAGCAATGAATGATGAAATAGGCCTGCATGTATTTTATTCAAGATCTTAGCATTTCACATTATCCTTCCTGGATTATTACACACCTAGGAAAACAAATACAAATGCATCAAGTCTTAGAAATCTGCATTCAATCTTAGGCTATTGTAATTAACGATCATCACAGTGGGTGGACAATATAACAGTCCTCATCAGGAAGGGCATTCCAGCCTTACTGCAACCTTCCTGTTGGAAACCCTGCTTTATAGCTTGTGTTTAGAACGTCAGCTTTAAACTGTGAAGGTGTTTCAGCTTCTTTCTCACAAAATGCCCATTTCTCAGCTCCACATTTGATGTATCATGTCGCAGGTTGTAGCTGTCCTTTGTAGACGTACTCTAGAGCAGTGGCAATAGTCCTCATGTCCATCTCGATACTTCTCGCCCAGTTCTCAACATCTCCAATTTCCTGGAGGAAAAACAAATGTTCAGCAAGGCTAGACAAAAACAACATCCACTTGCTGCTACAGTTGTCATCTATGGTCCTCTAAAATTCAATATTTGTATGCCAGTTTTTGCCCATTGCCCAGATGCCTGTCTTCCAGTAAAAAAGGAAAGCACTTGTGTTTATATAGCTTCAGATCTTCGGTATGACCCAAAGTACTTAACAATCAGTGAATTACATTTTGTCATAAAATGCTGCAACCAATTTGTACATAGCAAGTTCTAATAAACAGTTGACATTATTTGTTTTGGTAATGTTGGTTGAGGAATAAATATTGACCAGGACACCAGGGAGAACTCCCTTACTCTTCTTCAAAATAGTGCCATGGGATCTTTCACATCCACCAGAGAGGACAGACGGTGGTCTCGGTTTAAAACCTCATACAAAAGACAGCACCTTTGACAGTGCAGCAATCCCTCAATACTGCACTGGAGTATCAATCTGGATTACCGTATGTGCTCGAGACCCTGGAGTGGGAATTGAACCCACAACCATCTGATTCGGAGGCAAGGGTTTTGGCAAGATAATTGCTAATAGGAGGCATCATAGCCAAGCCCAATCCTGTTCTAACACTGGAACTTACCAGCAGGGCTTATTTGGTACCAATCAAGAACAGGAATTCTGACAGATTGTCTGCTCCCTAGCCAATTGAAGCATCCTGCCTGGACATCGAACCTGGGACATTCTAGTCTGTATGGCCTAACATTACAGGAGGTAGTGTCTCTGCTTACTCACTCAGCCACTGCAGAGCTTACTATATAAAAACTGGAAAAAGGAAACAGCTGTTTGATCCATCTGGTCCATGTTTATGTGCATCCTCCATTCCATCAGTAATTCCTAATCCCACGGTCCTGTCTTGTTCCTATGTCCCTTTATTCCATTTTCCTTCAACCACCTATCCAGCCTATTATTAAATGTTGACATGGTCTCTATTTCAATCATTAACTCTGGTAGTACATTCCACAGTCTCATAATCCTTCTGTGTAAAATGCTTCCTTCTGCTCTAGGTCCTAAATCACCTACATTTAATCTTAAACAAAAACAGAATTACCTGGAAAAACTCAGCAGGTCTGGCAGCATCGGTGGAGAAGAAATCAGTTTAGCATCCGCAGTAGCTTTTTGTTTTTTACATTTAATCTTATGTTTCCTCATTCTTGACCCCATAACCACTGAAAACAATGGTGATTATTTTAACTCCCCAATATGGGTGGGGTTGGGTTAGGGTTTTATTGGATGCAGGATGGTGGGGGGACAGGGTTGGGTTGGGGTTGGGTGGGGGGGGCTTCCAAAACAGCTCTCAAAAAGCAGGTCAGTCACTTTTAAGGAGGCTGCATGCCTCCATTTCAGCTACTGTTGGCCAGATTTTCCAGATCTCGGCAAACCTGGCTGGTAAAAGGAGGCAAGAAGGGCTGGATCCATAAGGTTAAGTGCCTTCACAGCACTGCTTGTGGTGGGCTAGTAGGAGCCAGAGTGTCCCCTCTAAGCCCAACAAACCAACCCTGTAAACCCACAATTTCCCCCCACAATCACTGGACTCCCTTGCAATCTCTGACCATCCCAGTCATTCTCTACAAACCCTGTGATCACCAGCTACCACAGCCCCCACCACCTACCCAATGATCACTCCCCTGCTACCATCACCAAACCTATTTGCTCCTGGGCTGTAGCCTTCCTCAGAAAATAGGCAACCAAGCCTGTCAATTAGGCTGACTTTCAGGTGGGGAACCTGGGAAAAGAAAGGAAATATGCCCTAGAGTTAAAACTCCTTGCATTTGGAGAGACCGCACTTCTGGCTTTACCAACCATAACTCTTCCCCCACCACTCCAACTCCACAGGTCCAATACCATGCCCCAGTACATATCAAGGCCAATCAGTTTCTATCTACTCTGTCCTATTCCTTCATATCAAATCACCCTGAAATCTCCTCTGTTCCAGCAAGTAATGCCCCAATTTTTCAAGTCTTCCTTTGTATTTATACCTCCTCAAACCAGATAGTATCCTCACGAATCTGCCCCAGCATTTTTCCTACAGTGTGCAGCCCAAAGCTACAGAGTATGGCAACTGTAAACGGGTTAGGGTGCAGGCAAGATTTTTTTTTTATTGAATTATGTTGTTTCCACTGCCCACCTCCTCTGGCAGGCAAAACAGATGGTGTGTGGACCTGCTCCCAGTCCTCTTTTTGAGCTACACAAGAGTGATGGCCCGCCACCTGATTATTTTCTGCCCCCCTTATGTGGAAATATCTGGAATGGATTTAGCAGCTAACGAGACTAGATTGTGCAATTAAGCAGTGAGGATTGCATCTGCATCCCACCAGCCTCTTGCGCTGTGCTTTGCTGCTCGATATGCTGTTACACCACATCACTATTAATGTTAACTGGCTAATTGCCATAGAGGAGGTACAGAATATTAAAGGAAAGATGTGATGGTCAATTAAAGGCCTTAACAGTCAAACTTGACAATAACAGGAAACTGGTGATCCGGCTCCTTGTATTCCATTTATACTGTAGAGGGGTTTGTTTGAAAGAACATCCAGCAAAGAAAAACTTTGTTGGCTAGGGTGTGTCAGGTATCAGTGTGTTAGGCTTTGTGTTATCTATCTGGCCAACACATGGTCACACTACATAGCGGTTAGATTAAAGAAGCCGTTAGCCAATAGGTAAAAGGATTTTTAAAAAAATCACAGTTCATCATTTTATATTCCCTTTATTGCTGTTATTGTGCCAATTGGTGCAATTTAAGGACAACACTTGTGCTAGCTTCTGTATGTGGATAGGATTGAGCTCCACTGTGGTGTCCCATACAGTTAAATAGCCCACTAACACTTGCCGTCTAGGCTCACACAAAGAAAGGGCAGTTGAATGAGATACCGGAGGGCTGTACGCTCCTTCGCAATTGCACCCCAGTGCCTTCAGCAGAAAGGGGGAAAAACAGTTTAAAAGTCTGAAATAGAAACAGAAAATGTTACAAATTCTGATTAGGTGAGACAGCATCTGTGGAGAGAGATACAGAGTTCATGCTTCAGGTCAATTACCTTTCTTTCATCGGAACTTTTGTCACAGGCCTGAAATGTTAACTCTGTTTCTCTCGCCAAAGATGCTGCCGGGCATGTTAAGTATTTCCCGCATTTTCTGTTTTTATTTCAAATTTCCATCATACGCAGTATTTTGCTTTTGTCTCAAACATCTGATCATGCATCAGAAGCAAGAAACCTCCACCTCATCTTTGGACCTTGATTCAGTCAGGATTACAGACCTAGAAGTATCAGCTTGGCTTAATGTTACCTCTCACTTTGGAGGTAGATTTTAAATCCCACCTGCAGGAACAGTGCGAGCAGGATGTTAAGGGGTAAGCAGGGCATGGTGAGGGACTGTCAAGCTGTATTCCAGCCCCGACAGCAGAACCAGAGGGTGGCCAGAAGAGGCCAAGGTTAACCTTAAAAAAAACTATTTTCTTGGTGTCCTTGGAGGCCAGGAGGAGCAGAGTGTTTTTCCCCTCCAGATCCTTGGGTCGCCCCAGCCTTAGTCAGGCCACTCTCTCCCACCATTGGCATTGACTTCCAAAGCCCCTGCCCAACGTTAATTTTATTAACTATTCACTTGGGACCCTGACGTCTCTGGGCACCCAACCCAATATTTGCTCCCACCCAACTAGGTATGACGTCACTCCTACCAGTTTCGAATGGAGACTGTCCTGGATTATATAAATGAGGCCCAGGGTTAAAATACCCCGGGACTTATGCTGAATTCCCCAGTGGGGGTTTCTTTACCACAATGTACTGCCACCTAACTTCAGTTAAAATCGACCCTTTGAAGTCAGAACACAGTGGATTCAAGCCGCAGTCCAGAACTTGAGCACATAATCGAGGCCAGCGGTTCCCAATTTATCGGTCGTGATCCCAATTGGGATCACAGGAATAGTGAAAGGGGTTGAGAGAAATAAAGTCATGCTAATCTCCCCCGCTCCCAAATTGGCCCAGAGGTGGGAAGTAACCAATCACATGACAAACTCCCAGCAATGGACACATTGATTCACTGTGGCAGCTCTGATCAGGCATGTTATGACATAACTACGCATTACATAAATATGTCAGAGACTTCCCAGAGCGGCAGTGATGTAAGCGGGCACAGATCTAGCAACTGGTGGCAGCCCAGTCACCAAGGGCCCAGGATTTCATCTTAGGTTTTCATATCGCAAACTTTAATAATTATATACTGAATGTTATTATGCTAATTTATTGCTGTTTTGCTTTGGCTGGCATCCAGGGTTGCGTTAATTTTCAATTCTTAAAATGGAATCCTATTGGAAAATAGTTCTGGAAATGCTGATCTAGGCTGACACTTCAGTGTTGTACTGAGCAAGTGCTGCACTGTTGGAGTTGTCAACTTTCGGATGAGATGTTAAATGGAAACCCGATCTGTCTTTAAAAAGATCCCAGTGCACTAATGGGAGGGCAGCAGGGAGTTTGTGCAGGTTAACATTTATGCCTCAATCAACACCACCAGAAGTAGATTAACTGGTTATTTCTCTCTTTGCGGGACCTTGCTGTGCTCAGATTTGTGCCGTGTTGACATATTTAACAGTAACTGCACTTCAAAAGTAATTAATCAGCAACTAAATGCTTTAAATACCATTTCCTTATTTTCTTACACCCAGCCTTTAAGGCTCTGTTCTAAAGATAGCCCCAATAATATAACTTGGTAATATATCATAGCTGCAGATTGCTTGTGCAAGGACTGAATTACAGCTTCAGGAAGGGGGGAAAGGTCATGGTTTTAGGCGTTTATTATTTACTTTCCACAGGTACATGATTTTTTGAAGAACAGCTGGATGAAAAGAATGGAGAATTTAAGGATAACTGCAGAGCTGTGGAGCAAAATAGTTTACGAAACACAGATATACACCAGTCAAGCCAAAAACGCATGACTGCATTACTTACACGTGACATTATTGTGACAAAAATAGCACCTGGCTCTCCTGCCTCCCTGAATCCACTTCTCCATGAAAGCGGTGATTCTTTTGAACTAATGATTCAAGTTAAAACTGGATTTGCCAGGGTTATGTTAAGATTGATTTTATTTTTCTCCACAGGCCAGCAGATGGTGCTCAGCGCTGCATCAATTCAAAGTTGCTAACCAAAGAAGCTCAGACCTGCTGAGTTTTTCCAGGTAATTCTGTTTTTGTTTTGGATTTCCAGCATCCGCAGTAGTTTTTTGTTTTTATTTAGGCTTTATCTTTTCTCCATCTAGTTTTCTACCCTCCTCCCCCAAAGCACTGACTGACCAATGCTGAGGATTGGTTCAAGAGTACTCACTCCCACGCCCGGAGTTAGGGTTGCCAACCCTCCAGGACTGCTGCCCTGGAGAAAAAAACGTATCGGCATTTAAAAAAGTGTTTTTTAAATTTTTCTTTGAGCACTTCTGTTAATTAGTACTAAAAATATAAGAGATGTACAAAAAAGACTGTCTGACAGTCAAGAATCATCCAATTGGGTAACAAAGTGCTTCTTTGCTTTCTAATTGGTGCGGGGAGGTGAGATGCCATGAGGATCAAGGTGTTGGATAGCCAATGGCAACAGTTTGGGGGCAGGGTGGCTGAAGGCTAGAGGTCATGTGATGAAATCTCCAGGAATACATTCAACCAAAGTTGGCAACCCTACCCGGGAGCATGTCAAACAAATGTCTATTCTTTGTATGTGAGCCTAAACAGTGAATGTGAATAGATTGTCTAATCATGGGGGACATCCCAGAACTTCCTTGCCCATACTGCTCATGACTACATGATGCACCACATTTGCTAACTGAGGGTAGAGGCTGGGAGGATGTTCCCCTGGCTGCAGAATCTAGAATAAAGGCTCTGCCAGTTAAGACTGTGATGGGGAGAAATTTCTTCATTCAAAGAGTTGTGAATCTTCAGAATTCTCGACCCCAGAGGGCTGTGGATGCTCAGTCATTGATGGATTCAAGGCGGAAAGCAATAGATTTCTGTGTACCATGGGAATCAAAGGATATGGAAATAGTGCGGAAAAATGTAACTGAGGTAGAGATAAGCTACAATCGTATTGGTGGAGTAGGCCCGAGGAGCCATAGTGCCTACCAATAGGGTCAGAGTAGGGAAACATGATACAAGGGGAAAAAATATAAAAGCCCAATGCACACAGCATTTGTAACAAGATAGATGAATTGATGGCACAAATAGAAACAGGTATGATCTGCTAGCTATTACAGACACGTGGGGCTGAATTTAATGTTCCCAACGCAGGTCCCACCCACTGTTTGGAGAACCAGTGGGAAACGCACGTTACTTCTGTCAGGGAGGCCCGGCTGAATTAAGTGCCTCTCAGGCATTTAACTGGCCAGCGCAGGGCTTTTCCCAGGATTTAGAACCCTAGAGGCAGAAATCCTGCCCACTGAGAGCTACTGGCCAATCATAGGTCGGCAGCTTTCCATTGCTGGCAGCACCACTGGGAGTGGTGGTGTCTGGTGGTAATACAGTGAGGCTTTCAGCAGAGACCATTGTGGGATCCCTGGGGAGGGGCGAGTGGAATCAGTTGGGGGGTCACAGGAAGGTGATCGCCAGCGAGGGGAGGAAGGAAGGTCGGATGCAAGGGCAGGGCACTGGCTGTCAGCAGCCACCCACCCTCCCGATGCCAGGTCCCTTGATCAGGCAATAAATGCCTTTGAAAGAGGGAGCTCCAGGAGGCTGCTGTCAAACCCGACAAGGTTTGCTGGGTGGCCTTCAGAAGGTACGGCAAACCTATGCAAGTGCAGGAGAATTCCTGTGCAGCCACTAAATTCTGGCGGGCTCAAGGATAATGACCTTTAAATGGCTCAATTGCAAGCTTAATTAGCTAGTGGGCAGGTTTCCCGCATCAGCCCATTTCCACCACTGACTTGATGGGGGTCAGTTTTCCCACCAGTGGTAAATGGGATGCACAACCTTCCCCGCAATTATGCTGGCTCACATAATCATCCGCGGCTAACTAAGGAAGTTAAGGATGATATCAAATTGAAAGAAAAGACATAAAATGTTGGGAAGATTAGTGGTGGGTTGGGAAATTGGGAAAATTTTAGAAACCAGCAAAAATAGGATGGAGAAAATAGATGAGAGAAAAACTAGCATGAAATATAAAAACAAACAGTAAGAGCTCTTACAAGTATATAAAAAGGATATATACTAAATGCTATATACTAAAGTAAATATTGATCCATTAGAGTGAGAGACTGGGGAATTAATGATGCGAAATATGAAAATGGCTTTGAACAAATATTCTGAATCTGTCTTCACAGTAGAGGACACAAAGCATCCCAAGAATAGTAGAAAATCAGGGGAAAGGGAAGGATGAACTTAAAATAATTATTGCTAGAGAAAAAGTACTAGGCAAATAATGGAACTCAAGTGCCCTGGACCTGATGGCCTGCATCCTGGAGTCTTAAAAGAAGTGGCTTGAGACAGTGGATGCATTGGTTGTAATCTTCTAAAATTCCCTGGATTTTGGAAAGGTCCCAGTGGATTGCAAAACCGCAAATGTAATACCGCTATTCAGGAAAAGAGACAGACAGAAAGCAATAGGTCGGTGATCCTAAAATTTGTCATCGAGGAAATGCAAGAATCCATTATTAACAAAGTATAGTAAAAGTTCTATTATCAGGCATGTTCCAGGATTGGGAGGTGCCGGTTAATCAAAAATGTGGTGCTGCAGAACAGTGGGAGGCTAAGACTGAAGCGAGGGCAGGCCTTTGATAACAACTACCCGTGAGTTTCACAATTATTAGCGGTTGCGTGAGAGTGGGACTGATGGGGGGGGCGTGAACATAACCACTCAGCAACAAGTGTTAGCACCAGCTTCTGAGGGACGAGAGACATCTCTAATTAAAAAACAGACCCAACACAGCAATTCCAGTTACTACAGCGTGCCGATTGGTACAATGCCAAATGACAGAAATTTTTACTGTAGTAGCAGGACATTTAGAAAATCATAATAATGGTTATATGAAAGGAAAATTTATTACGAGTTCTTTGAGAATGTAACAAACAGGATGGCTAAAGCAAAACCAGTAGATGTAGTATATTTGGATTTCCAAAAGGCATTTGATAAGGTGTCACATAAAAGGTTACTACACAGATAATGGTGTTAGGGGTAACATATTTAGCATGGATAGAGGATGGGCGAACTAACAGAAAAGAGTCAGAACGAATGGGTCATTTTCAGGTTAGCAAACTGTAACTAGTGGAGTGCCACAGCAATCAGTGCTAGGGCCTCAAATATTTACAATCTATATTAATGGCACGGATGAAGGAACCAAGAATATTGTAATCAAATTTGTTGACCATACAAAGAGAGGTGGGAAAGCAAGTTGTGAGGAGAGTACAAAGAGCCTGCAAAGAGATATAGATAGGTTAGGTGAGTGGGCAAAAAATTGGCAGATGGAGTATAAGGCGGGGAAATGTGAGGTTATCAACTTTGGTAGGAAGAACAGAAAAGCAGAAGATTATTTAAATAGAGAGACTGCAGAATGCTGCTGTGGAGGGATCTAGGTGTCCTTGTACTTGAAACAAAATAGTTACCATACAGATACAGTAAGTAATTAGGAAGGCAAATAGAATTCGGCCTTTATTGCAAGCGGGATGGAATATAAAAGTAGAAGTCTTGATACAGCTGTACAGGGCATTGATGAAACCACACCTACAGTACAGCTTTGGTCGCTTACTTAAGGAGGGATATACTTGCATTGGAGGCAGTTCAGAAAATGTTCACCAAGTTGATTCCTGGGATGAAATGGTTGTCTTATGATGAGAGGTTGAGCCTATAACTTATTGCAGTTTAGAAGAACGAGAGATGATCTTATTGAAACATACAAGATTCTGCTGGACAGGGCAGACATTGAGAGGTCGTTTCCCCTCTTAGGGGAATCTAGAACCAGGGTGCAGAGTTTCAAAATAAGGAGTCGCCCATTTAAGATGGAGAAGAGGAAGAATTTCTTCCCTCAGTGGGTCATAAATCTTTGGACTTCTCTTCCCCAGAGAGCTGTGAAGGCTGGGTCACTGGATATATTCAAGGCAGAGATAGAATGATTCTTGATCTACAAAGGAGTCAAGGGTCATGGGGGACAGGCAGAAAAGGGGAGTTGGGGCCAAGATCAGATAAGCCATGATCTTATAAAATGGTGGAGCAGGTTTGAGGTGCCATATTCTTATGTCTGCTCCTATTTCTTACATTCTTTTGAGCCATTGGGAAGAGCCTCAACTAAAGGTTTTTAAGTCTTACAACAAAGAATATACTTAGTAAAGCTGAAAATTCAAAGTGCCCTTTTACTCTATTAATTTCCAATTGGGGGAGAAAGGAAAATTAAAAAACAGCTGCGTAAGTGATTCTGTAAGTTTCTGAATGATAAACATTATAAAATGCAAAGAAAACAACAAAAGAACTACAGCACTTTTCTGAAGACCAGGAGTCTTTATCACTTAAATCAGATGCAGAAATACTACCAAGTAATCAGGCAATGTTGTTACATTCCAGTATTTCCCTAAAAATCGTGACTTACTTATAATCAGATGAGGAGGGGTCGAATGGCTCCCCTCTTTTCCCACTCCTGTTTTGATCGCAACAGGTTTTTTTTTTAAAAGGATATGTTAGTGTTTAACTGTTTACGTGCTGTGACTATACAGCCAGGTTGTTTTTTTCAAAAAGAAAAGGGGAATAGTATCTATTGTACTTAACCTGGTCTAAGAAAAATAATTTAAAAAACGCTTCGACTTTCACACACACACACACTCAAAGTTCTCACATGCAAATAGATCACAAATAGGAAGATAGTCTAGTAAAGTTAAAGGGGCATACGGTTCTTGAAGGTTGGTGACTTGGTTGGCTTCAGGTTGAACTTGGTGGTCCTTCTGGGTTGGTGTTGAGGCAGTTTAGAGATGTGGACTGATGATTTATGGGTTATGAGAAAGCAGCTGTGGGGTTGAGTTCTTTATTAAAATCTATGTCTACAGCACCTGAATAGTCAAAATCAGCAGAGAGAGTTCAAAACTTGCAAGGTGGATGGAGAGAGAGGGAACCCACTCAGGGCCTTGCTCCTTTAGTGTCTCAGCTGCTTGTCCTAATCTTCAGAAAAAAACAGTTGCTTAAACACACAAAGGGTAGCCGGCCTGTCACATGACCCTCTCTCTCCAACTGCCCAGTGACCCAAACGTGGTCATGATGAGGGTATTCAGTTGTAACTTGATTAGATTATGGCTGGGAACTCCTCTCTCAGCCAGAGTCCCATTGTCCAAGTGATTATGTCTAATGGTTTGGTCTCCAGCCAGTTGAGTACCCAGGTGATTGTCTGGATGCTTTGCTAATGGGATAGGAGATGGCACCCATACTTCTTCAAGGTAACTGTTCCTGGTGCAGCTTTGCAGACAGCTCATCTCCATTTCAATGATTTTGGAATGTAGAAGGTAATGTGATGCAAATGTGCAGCCATCTTTGACTATGATCTCAAGTCTCTGGAATGTGGCTTTAGCCTTTTTAAAAATTCAATTAGGAGTTTCCAGCCAGAAAATTCAAAGCTATTTTTAATAAAGCAACATAGTTTATCATTTGCATGTGCCCCCATATGATGTTTTCCAGATAAATCATAGTCAGAGTTATACAGCACAGAAACAGGCCCTTCGGCCCATCGTGTTTGTGCTGGCCATCAAGCACCTATCTATTCTAATCCCGTTTTCCAGCACTTGGCCCGTAGCTCTGTATGATATGGCGTTTCAAGTGCTCATCTAAATACTTCTTGAATGTTGTGAGGGTTCCTGCCTCTATCACCTCGTCAGGCAGTGTGTTCCAGGTTCCAACCACCCTCTGGGTGAAAAACAATTTCCTTAAATCCCCTCTAAACCACCTGCCCCTTACCTTAAATCTATGCCCCCTGGTTATTGACACCTCCGCTAAGGGGAAAAGTTTCTTCCTATCTACCCTATCTGTGCCCCTCATAATTTTGTATACCTCTATCAGGTCCCCCCTCAGTCTTCTCTGCTCTAAGGAAAACAACCCAAGCCTATCCAGTCTCACTTCATAGCTGATTTGATTTACAAATTTTACAATCTGCAAGAACTTCATTAGCATTAAAAATTGACTTTCAAGGGGATGTCAATGGTGGCTACTTGCTCACAAATTTGCAGTGTTCTGATAGGTGATGGGTTATTGAAGTCGCATTGTCCTGAACAATTTCACTTATTAAATCGCTGATTGGCAGAGTGGAATCTTATAAATATTGGACCACTCAAGTTCAGAGAAATGAAGATTCCAAAGTAAATATCAAAACTCCAATGATATACTGAGCTACATTTTCCACAAAAATAACAACCCTGCAGAAATACAATCATTGAGTAAAAACCGAGCAGCTTCAAACACTCGACACTGAAGGTAAAGGCTGTTTATCCAGTTGCTTGAGCAGCAGCTGGAGAGCTGAAAATAATTATGGCATCTATAGTTAGCCAAGCCTAACCAAGCTCTTAGGAGACTGACTGACTTCACACCCACAGGTGTGGGCTCTTGATCTGAAGCAAACAGCATACTTGTGTTGTCCCAGTGCAGTGGAGCGTTTGAGAGGAGAACATTTGCAATGAGATATTATGAACGACTTTGGAAATGGCCAGAATGCACAACAGAGCGCTACACAGCTTTTTGAAATGCATCATCAGATGGACTTGTATACGATAGTAAAATAAAAATAGGACCTTCTTCCTCCCAACCGAATGCCGCATGCAAGAGGAGTCTTTTTTATTTTAGATATTGGACTGTGCTCTGGTCGTGTCAGTTTGCAAAAGTCTTTCTGGAGTGGGGGAGAGGAAGGATTCAATCCAACACCAGCAGCTTTGGTAGTATCAAGAAAATAGTTTTGCCTGGCAGATATTACAAGCATCCAGTGAAACCATTACTGAGAGGCAAGGAAGTAAAAATGTAAAAAAGCAGTGAATATGCCACCCAGTAGAAAATTCAGCCCCACCATAGACAAAGCATTCCAAGTTGTTGACTATTGTATATCGCTACTGATGGAGATTCAATTCCCTGACTTGGGACATCAGTGAAGATGGTCATTAACCTGGGATAATTAAGTGATTATGTTGTTCCAGACTGAAGGCAGCAATAGTCTCTCTGACAGCTGTTGGAAAGATATAGTAGCTCATTATTTCAAGGTTTAACTATAGTCACTCAGGAAATGTTAAAGTAGGTTTGGCAAAATGCCAAAAATCAGATATGCCTAATTCCCTGTTCCCACAATTATAAGCTAAATGTGTAAATTAAAACAACTCCCCCCACCAACCCCTCCTAGGAAAATGAAAATTACAAAAAGCACATTTTGCACATCAGATTCAGTCAGGGTACACTGTGTACAGAGCACCTACAGGGTTGCAGAGATATCATACACCAAAGCTTCCAACCAGCTCGTAAGCAACCTTGTACATGCTTGGGCAGCACTGAGATAGTAAAAATATTTGGTTGTGGATCAAAGTATTAGTTTGCTGAGTGGATAGCACACTCACCCAAGTCAAAAGACTTCAAAGTTCAAGCCTCCTCCAGGACTTGAGCACATAATCTAGGTTTACGCCACAGTGCAGGATTGAGGGAATGCTGCACTGTTGGAGGTGCTATCTTTTGGTTAAAACACTAACCAAGGTCCCAGCTACTTGCTCAGGTAGAGAAGACATTCACAGCAATACTTGATAGGGAGTACTCCAAGGCCAACATTTCTGTCTCAACCAACACCAACAAGAGACACACTGGTCATGCATTTCATTGTTGCTTATGCGATCTTGTGGGCAAACTGCCATTTTACCTACAAAACAATAGTGACAGCATTTTAGAAGAAATTCACGGGTTGTTAAGTGCTTTGGGACATGACAAGGCGCTGTATAAATGCAAGTTCTTTCTTTCACAGCCCCTGCTACTCCATCTGTTTCATTTAACATTCTGCTCAAAAAGCCAACAGTTTGATTGAACACTGATGGGATCAAATCTAAATTTTTCCTGTTTGGAAAAATAAATCACCCAAGCTATTTTGAATTGAATTTGATCACAGTCGGTTCAAAACACAATCAAGGTGATTAACACATTTCGGGATATTTTACTGTATATTAGGTCCTTCCCTGTTACAATTTACCTTTAGTGCCTGGTTGAAGTTATCCACCATACCAAGCCACTGTTGAGTCTGTTTGGCAAACTGGGCAGCCTGGATCTGCAGAGTTTTTACTTCATTGTCCAGTTTCCGCTGATTCACGTAGGCCTGTGCCACTCTGAAAGGGAGACAGCAACATATCAATCAGCACTCTTGCAGAAGTGACAACTGGCTGGTTGCTTATGCAGCCACATAAATGGAAAAATATGATCTTGTGAACAATTTTATCACAATTGCAATTAAGTATTTATCTCAATGAACATTCTGAATCTATTATTTTGCTTAAAGTACAGCGCATTTGCACTTTAAATTACGTGGTCACGCAATTGTTGCATTCTTCAACAGTACTTCCCTGGCCTGTGCCATCTACCATCAAGATAAAAAGGGGCAGCAATGTTGTCGGAGCACCAACCTCCTCATGTTCTCCTTTTAAGTCATACAGCAGCCTGGCTTGAACATGTATCACTCATCTTCCATCATCACTAGGCCAATATCCTGAAATTCCTTCCCTAACACCATCATGGGGTACCATCACAAAAGGACTGCAGTGAATCAAGGAGAAGTCACTGCTGCATTCTCAGGGCAACCTTTCCAGTACCACCAACATTCCAGAACAAATAGTTTAAAAAAAAATATCTGCTCCAAATAGGACCCCACGCCAAACCAAATTAAATTCTCACCCAAACAGTTCACAATTCCCATTCCCCTTTAGTTATAACCAAGTGTATCCAATAAGGATATTACATAAGGCTTCAATAGTTCTTTCGAGTTCTGGCACTGGGGTTAAACAAATATTGATGGCAATATATAATAAAAGTCCTGACTGTAAATCAGGTCCCTTGATTTTAATGTCTGAGATGGGCAAACTCACACCCCCTTTACAGAGTCACTGGGCTGGATTTAGTGGACCCCACCGGAGCAGGCATGACGATGGGAGGGGGGGAATTGGACAAGAGTACTTGCATGGAATTCCCAACGTTGGGAAAACTGTCCCCAATTAACTTGGGGGAGGGAAGGGCCTGATGTGGGAATTCCACCCGCTGGTGACAGGAAGCCAATTATTCCTGAGCCCACTGTAATTTAGCGATTTAACAGAGCTCACACAACTCTCCCGTGCCTCCCGAAGGCTGCCCAGCAAACCCTTTTGGGTTCAACCGGAGCCTCGTTGGGGACGGAGACAGGGGGGATGGGGGTCCCTCACTGACAGGCACTTTCTGCCCGATCAAGGAACCCAGCATCAGAAAGAGGGGCGCCGAGAGCCAAACCCCCTGCCCTTGCTTTCTACCCCACTGCTCCTCCCCTCCAGTGACTCACTCCCCAGCAGCCCCATCCCACCCTCACTCATTTGTGTCCCGGGATCCAGCGTCGATCCTGGGGCTGGGTCTCAGTGCATTATCAGCGGCAGCCACCACTCCTGGTGGTGTTGCTGAAAATGGAGAACTGCCGGCCTCCAACTGGCTGTCAGGTTTTGGGGGCAGGCTTTCCGCCCCCACTGGGGGCTGGTTTGCATTGGAGAACCGATGCTAGCCAGTTAAATCCCCAGTGGGCACTTAATTGTGTCGGGCCTGCCCCTCAGAAGTGACACAGGGTTCCTGCTGGTTGTCCAAATGGGGAGGTGGAACCACGCTGCTGGAACAAAAATCTAGCCCACCGTCACAACGTGAGAAGCAAAGACCTTGTCCAAGTGATAATATGTGCCTGCTCCTTCAGAAGCTAAAACAGCTGCTGCTGCTGGCAGAAGAGATCGCCTTGCCTGGCTACATACAGGCTAAGCATACAACCTGTCTGTACAGACTGAGCATTGTGGCTTTCACATTGTTGGGCTGCACAGGTATTGAGGAAGGTCCAATTGCCAAAGTAAAAGCTATATACCGCTGTTTATGTGCTGCTGCCAGTGCTGTAGAATCCATCCCACTGCGTAAATAACAGCGATTTCTTGCATTTATATAGCACTTTTAATGTAGCAAACATCCCAAGACCCTGAGAACAGGAGCATTATCAAATATAAGTTTGACACCAAACCAGATACGAGGTATCAGGTAGCTAAAAGCTTGGTCAAAGAGGAAGGTTTTAAGGAGTGTCTTAAGGGAGGAGAGAGGCAGAAAGGTTTTAGAGGGGAATTCCAAAGCTTAGGGCCTAGGCAGCTAAAGGTATGGCTAGTGAAGTTAGAGCAACAAAAATCAGGGATGCTCAAGAGGCCAGAATTGGAGGAGTGCAGAGAGATAATAAGATGTATTCTGCAGCATTCAGTTAAATCCCCTGTGCAGGAGACTGACGTTGCAATGGATTTGGAGAAGGTTGAAAAATCCATGAGGATTAATTGGTTAACAACAAATCAAACTCCAGAATGAAATATAACCAACAAGCCAGCACTAATGGCAATGTGCAAGAAGAAACAGCTGACAAAATGTCATTCCAAGTAACAGACTTAAAGTGCAGTACGTGCACAATTATGGCGGTCATACTTTTCAACTGTGATGTCCTGCCATAGTCGAACAGCTTACCAGAACTCACGACCAAGACTTTTGTGTGAAGAATGATTCACGCATGGGGAACTGTGTCTGGGCATGAGTTGGTCCTTTCAGGAGGAAGGCAAGAGATTAGAAAGATGGTTCTACTTCAATTTTTAAAGTTACTTTTCTCCTCTTCTTTAGGCTCCCCACCCTCAATTTTATTTTGGAAAAGGTGGCAGATAAAATTATTTTAGCTTTCTCCTTTCCAGGGCAAAGGTATTCAAATACAAAATTCTTCTGGCAAATGAAAATTTAAGAACCACATCACTTACTTTCCAGGGTTACTTTCTTAGAAACCCTGAAGCAGTGACATCTACCTTGACTCAAATCAGCAGGGGGGTGGGGGTGTACCATGGGATGTGATTAGTTCAGTGCCAGAGGCAGCCACTTCTTAATGTCAGCTTGTGAACTTGACTTGAGTGAGCTTAGGCAGCAATGGGGAAGCTGGAAGGCATGTGAACTAATGTGAGGGTGTTCTACATTTTAATTATGATTGTCAGAGGCGCTCAGGCATCCAGCAGGTTTGATAGTTTATACATAATCAAAAAGGTTTGGTTAACTTGCTTCATAAATCTCCAAATAATCAACCACATGGCCAGTTCACAAAATATGCCAATAAGTTTGTTAAATGATAAACAGCTCGTAATCCAGTGAAGTACCAATCTGCAACATCAAAAAAGGCTCCAAAACCCAGGATAGATGGCATGCTCCAAGGGTCCAGGGAGGGGATTTGTGAGGCACTGACAATCATTATGAGGGAGTCACTAGACACTGGGAGACACCAGTAGATTTGAAACAGGCCAATATGGTGTCCATATTCAAAAGATGATGACAAAAAAGGCACGGGCAACTACAGACTAATTCATCTTATTTTAATTCCAAGTAAAATAGTAGAATGAGTCAAGAGAACTCTTGTATTCAAAAAAGGTGAGGATCTTGCCGTACCAATCCCTTTGGCTTCTTCGAGGAAGGACAACCCAAGTGGACAGTGGAAAGCCCTGTATTGTTGTGTGTTGCGATTTTCAAAAAGCATTAGACAAAGTTCCACACAAACGGCTTATACAGGTCGAGTATCCTTTATCTAATCTGAAAATCGGACACATCCAAAAACTGCACTGTTTTTGAACCTCATCAACCTTTAGTGCGAAAAATCTGTGACCAGAGCTGACATGAACCTGGCCAAATGCACCCGACCTTCAGCACAGGAAGTCTAGTTGTTTGTTTGCACTGTTTACCTTGCGAACCTTCTCCTACAAGCAGAATTGCAGATGGCCCCACATGTGGCAACTTATTACAGGTATCTTGTATTTATTATTCAGTAGCACATTTTACTTTTTTAGCCATTTTATTTACTTTTGACTGTAGCTAGCCTAGGCTTTGGCCACTGTAATGTAAGTAGGCTTAGGCCTAACTGCAGCATCTGAAAACCCAAAATTTTGAAATACAAAACGCAATCGACCTCAAGGGTTTTGGGTAAAGGATACTCGGCCTGTAGCTAAGTTCAAAGCTGTGGGAAACTGGCTGAAGATATAAAACATCAGGTATTTGTTGAAGGAGTTATTGTCATGGTTGGATAGGTACCTAGTGGAGTGCCCAGCAATTGGTGTTGGGGGCAGTGCGGTTTCTAATTCATATTAAAGGGCAGAATTTTTCATTCGGCGTGTGGGCACGCGCCCAACACACTGGAACGTTCAATGACGCACGATGACATTGGGTGTGCATCCCGACGTCATCGTGAAGTCGCGTGATATCTGGTGGAGTCAGCTGCGCACCCGACGATAATTGATAGGCCTATTAAGGCCATTAACCAGGTAATTAACCGGAATTTTACATTGCCCGTCCAACCTTACAGTTGCTGGGCAGGCGAAAAGGCCAAGCGGCCTTTACGTTTTTTAGGAAACCTCATCCATGAGCCGGATGAGGTTTCCTAAAGCTTTTACAAATTAAATAAAAGCTTTTTTTGAAAAATAAAAGCATGGCCCATCTCATGTGACACAGCTCCGTGCTTCAGGGAGAATGAAGCGCTCTTTCACACGCATGTGCGAAAGAGCCCTGGACCCGACTATCCCTCCTCTCCCTACCTGCACAGGTAGCGCTCGGTGCTACTGCTCACGATCCACGCAGGGCTGACCTTAATTGGCCCGCCCGTGTGAAATCGCGGTGCAGAGCCGATCGCAGGCGGCAGTCGGCTCCACGACCATCCCCGCCCGCTCCTGCTGAGCCCGCCCGACGAATGGAAAATCCTGGCCAATGACTTGGATTCAGAATTCGAGTGATGATACCAAATTAAAAAGCGGAAATGGATGAAGCAGCTACAAAATGAGTCAGACAAAATTTGCAAGTGGACTAATTGTAGGTTAAATTTAACGCAGACAGGTGTGAAATAGAGCACTTCGGAAGGAAAAGCAAAATACTGCAAATGCTGGAAATCTGAAACTAAAACAGAAAATGCTGGAAATACTCAGCAGGTCTGGCAGCACCTGTGGCAAGAAAAACAGTTAACGTTTCACATTTTAAAAAATTCATTCATGGGATGTGGACTTCGCTGGCTAGGCCAGCATTGACTGCCCATCCCTAAATGCCAGTGAGAAGGTGGTGGTGAGCTGCCTACTTGAACCACTGCAGTCCGTGTGGTATAGGTACACCCAGAGTGTTGTTAGGGAGGGGGTTCCAGGATTTTGACGCAGTGACACTGAAGGAACCTTTCATCAGAATGGTTGCAGACCTGTTGAGTAAACCAGCATTTTGTTTTTATTACTTGGGAAGAAAAAACAGGCTGCACTGATGAGTTTCCAGAGTGCTGCTGAAATAGTCAATTATGAAGCTGAAACAACCTACAAGCTTTAGCAGACTTGACACTAACATGTCCAATCGGTATGGAATAGCAATTTGGCAAAGTCAATAGAATGCAGAACAATATTGCCAGAGCAGTAGAAAACAAGTCAGAGAAAGAGATGGTATTCACCTCAGGCCACCCCTCTTGTAAAAGTTCAGTTCTGGTCAACAAGACATTCAGGCTCTAGATGCACTACAAAGAGCCACGAGGCTGATTTCCAGCATCAATGGTCCTGGTTAAGAGCAAAGGCTGGAAAATGACTTTAAAATAAAATGGAAAAGTAGAAGCAGGTGACAGATTTGGCTTGAAAGCACACACCCTTCATAGATATTCATAGGGCAGATTGAGATGGCATTGTGCCCATGGTCCAGCATCCAATTGATTCTCACCTCCTCAACTTGCACAAAGAAATGTACTCTTGATGAGGTATCAGAGGGCAATTGATCCCATGAAACTACAAGTAGATGTGGGCATGCTCGAAAAAGAGATGAATTTCAGTACTGACTGAAGACAGAAAGAAAGACACAAGGCACCCCAGACAGAGTTCAGGAAACAGAACATCTTTCTGAACTATTTTCTGAAACCCTCTCTGGTACCTTGCTGTATACATGTGTAGAGGACATTACACGACAATAGCAACACTCCAACTTTTCAGGTTCCATTAAAGGAAAGCAACATTTCTGTGCAGTCGTACAAAGAAAATTGTAGGAGGAAGCGGAATCAATTGTTCCATTACATCTTCAAACAAGTGTCACCATCACAATGTGAAATGATTTCTTTGTTGGTGTTACAGAGATGCCTACTTTAGAAGTCAGTCACAACACAGCCATTGTGCGAACGGTACAATATATCATTCCTTTTATGAGAGAGCCCTCAATTGCCGGGTAGCCAGTTTGTGTTCTGCAAAGGAGGTCAATCACAGACAGCACTATACTTTGGATGAAAGCATCTGTATTTTTATCTTTACAGTCAGCAGATTATTGCAGTGCCTGACATGGTTGCGCTGTTTTCAAACAGACCAAGAAAATTTTTAAAGAAGTAAAACCACAGTCATGCTTGGGCTCGCAATAATCCAGGGAAGCACAAGGCTTCACCACAGTAGAAAGGTCACTTACGTTGCTTAAGGCAAATGATTGGAGGAAGAACTTGAGGCCAAGCCCAGGGGTCCCAGGTGCTTAGCACTTGGTAAAACCCTCATCAAAAAGACAGCAAGTTCAGCTCTTCGGACTACTCTTCATCTTCCGTGCTTTGGTTGGGGAGGAGGTTGCAAGGAGAACAAGTGGAGTAAATACAACAGCAAAGGGTGATGGAAAGACAGGTGAGTGAGAGAGATTCTGTAAAGGATGGAAAACCCATCAGAAGCAGTGGTTCATGCAGCAATTGATGATACAGGAAACAGGAAGATGGAGGTCTTCATACATTAGATGTGTCAACATGTGGTGAGACAAGTGGTGTAGGAGGGGGTTTGAGATTCTTAAGATATGGGGATACAGCAAGGGGGAGCAGTTTAGATGGGATACCCAACAACTAAATTGGATTGGTAGCAATGTCCTTGCAGAGGAGGGTAAATACAGCAGCAAGGGAGGATTTAAACTTATTAGCCCCAGCTGAAGGGAGCCACCCAAAAAGAAGTTAAAGGAATTTATTAACAAAAAGATCAGCAAGAAAAGAGATCTCCAAATGACAAGTTTAAACATAAGTGGCTTGATTTTCCAGAGGTTATGCTGATAAACTGGCATAACTGGGCTAAACAGAGGAGCAAAATCGAGTGCTGAGTCATTTTGCTAATTCCCCATCACTGGACGCCACTTCTGAGCACTGACAATAAATCCAAACAAATGAAGGGAATACATCATGCAATGGATTGCCAGCCATTTGCACAGGAAGAAAACTGGGCAGGAAGAATGCATGCATGTTCCTGGCACCCAGTGTTGTTATGGGCCTGGGGAAGTGGTTAAATTTTATGGATACATTTTTACTAATGCAATAAATCAATAGCACTATTAAAAGGAGAATTAAAAAATATTGAAATAAGAAAAGTCCGTCACTGTTAGCTTTGCTATAGTGTGTGCTTCAGCAATTTCCCTCCCCAGCCCACGTGAAGTGAGTGACCCAAGGGCAGGATAAATGATCGCGGTGCCTGCTCAAATTTCTAATTACAGAGCCTAGGAAATCAGCCAGGGTCAGGTACACCAACATGGGGTGAACAGGAGTCCTTTCCCACCAAAGATTGGCTGCGAGCATTTGTAGCAATATGACAGAATTCTAGGCTGTTATGATAATAGAAAACGACAATTAAATCTCCAGAAACAGGTGTTAACCCTAATAGGATTCTACTTGACTAACATTCTTGATCTTTTTGAGGAAGTGACATCCTTTCAGAGATTGTCTATCCAAGACTTCCAGAAACCATTTAATAAGGTTCTGCGCTCCACACAAGCCTGAGGCAATGGGTAGCTGACATAAAACGTGAAGGTGGACAAGGAAGCAAGAAAAGCAGCAAGTAGTGGGGTAGCAAGGTCAGACTGTGATATCCTTCTTGGAACGCCTCTGTGAGGAGACCCCCACTGTTTCTAGAAAATGCTCCGAATTTGGAAACACAATGCGAGTTAGCTAAACCTACTAATAATATCAAATAGGGAGGGGAAGCAGTAGAGTTTCATAAAATAGCTAAGTGGTTACAGAAGCAACCAGACAATATTTATAAGTGGGTAAAATTACAGCAAATGAAATTCAGTCCAGATAAATTCAAGGTTTTACATACTGGAAGAAAAATGGCAGACATACTTAACGAATAGTGTTGAACTACATAGAAGTTACGATACTGAAACAAGCTTTTCAGCCCAATCAGTCCATATTAACAATTACCCTCCATGTGAGCAGAGACCTACCCACATTTGCCCACCCTTTTCAATATCCTTCCTATAGTGTGGAGCAAAGGAAGGGAAGAGGCTTAGAGAAATGCAGGAGCCCATGTCATGTCATTGTAGAGCTGCAATTAATACAGTAAACAGAATGCTGAGCTACACTTTCAAATCAGTCGAGTCAAAGGCTGAGGCAGCTACGCTAAAGCTAGTCACGTCGCACCTTGAATACTGCATTCAGTTCCACTCATTGAGGCACAAAAGAAATATCCAAGCCTTGGGAACAGAGAACAAGGTCTGAGGATCAGAGGACTGAGTTACAAGGAAAGGGTGTGAGCAAGAGAGAACCTCATGGAGGCTACATAAGATACCAAGTGGCAGTAAAACTAATCCTAAGCATTATTTGAATACACACACCCACATGCATTATGCCATGAGGTAGCAGCCACCTAAATAAATGGAACAGCATTCCGCAATGAGGGTAAAAGTCACCACCACGAGCACTAAGCCACATAAAACAGAAGATCACAGATTTGATCCTCTTGTCTGCATTGAGTTAGCTGATCTCAGACAGGGTGGTAATTGGAGTGCTTGGAAGGAGGCAGGGGGTAGGCACAAGAGAAAAGAACTAGCCAGGGCTCCCATTTCTGATAGCCATCGTGCTAGAAAGTGTACTTGGATGAGTGCCAGGGGAGAACAGTATTGGACACAGCACTGGCGTTGAACAGCTTGCTGACACTTACTTAAGCCTGTACATGGAAAGATCCCTTAAGGGAGACAGCATAGTGCTGCCTGCACCCAGGTCATTGCACCCCAGCATTCAGTGTCTTCAAAGTGAGAGTCAAAAATACAGTGAAAAACATATCTCCTTATTTCTGCTCAGTCCAGATTTGTGAAATTATAAACAATAAACAGTATTGTCTGTACTACTCGATGGCGCCTGGGACACTCTGACATACTCTATTCCCATGAATGTTTTAACCAAATTTACTGTAATGATCAACCCAGATGTTTGTCACGCAAGAACCAAGATTGCTAACATCGCTTCAAATTAGATAATTTAGCTCAGTTGCAACACAAAACAAAGGCCTTGTGTTGTGGTAAAAATCACTTTTTAGGTGCAATGCAACTGTGCAGAACATAATTCATTTGGCTGCCAGTTATTCTTCCTTGTTACAGTGATTAAACTGGACTCTTCTAATTCTTCGTGCCTCTGAAAATGGTTTCAGTCACACAACAGAGAATCTCTGGAGATTCTGGTCTGTACAATAATTTTGTTCAAATTGAGAAATCTAGTTGAAACCGCAAGATCCATGATGCAAGACACCAACCAAGCTGAAAGGATATAGGATTTATCAAGTACAATAAAAACATCCGTCTTTTGGATGAGATGGTAAACCGTCTGCCCTCTCAGGCGGGCACAAAAATATCCCACAACACTATCCAAAGAAGAGCAGGAGAGTTCTCCTCGATGTCCTGGCTAATATTTATTCCAAAAACAACAAACAAATTATCTGGTCTTGATCAATATCAGTACATTCCCTGGGACATTCAACAGCATTACCATCTCTGAATCCCCCACTATCAACACCCTGGGGGTTACTGTTGACCAGAAATTGAACTGGGCTAGCCATATAAATACTGTGGCTACAAGAGCAGGTCAGAGGCTAGGAATCTTGCGACAAGTAACTCACCTCCTGACTCCCCAAAGCCTGTCCATCATCTACAAGGCACAAGTCAGGAGGGTGATGGAATACTCCCCACTTGTCTGGATGAGCGCAGCTCCAACAACACTCAAGAAGCTTGACACCATCCAGAACAAAGCAGCCCGCTTGACTGGCACCCCATCTACCACCTTCAACATTCACTCCCTCCACCACCGACACAGAGTGGCAGCAGTGTGTACCATCTACAAGATGCAATGCAGCAACTCACCAACTCTCCTTCAACAGCACCTTCCAAACCCACAACCTCTACCACCTAGAGGGACAAGGACAGCAGATGCATGGGAACACCACCACCTGCAAGCTCCCTTTCAAGCCATACACCATCCTGACTTGGAAATATAATCAGCCGTTCCTTCACTGTCGCTGGGTCAAAATCCTGGAACTCCCTCCCTAACAGCACTGTGGGTGGCTGCATTGGTTCAAGGAGGCAGCTCACCACCATGTTCTCAGGGGTAATTAGGGTTGGGCAACAAATGCTGGCTTAGCCAATGACACCCAAATCCCATAAAAGAATTTTTTAAAAAATGACTGTTTCTGGGAGCTTGCAGTGCACGAGTTGGTTGCCACGTTTCCTACATTACAACAGTGACTACACTTCAAAAAGTACTTAATTGGATGTAAGGATCTGTGGGATGTCTCCAGGTCGTGAAAGACGCTGTATAAATGCAAGTTCTTTTTTCTTTACAAGCTTCAAAAAGGCATAAAATATTTACCTATTCATTGCTTTGTATTTTGAAATCATCCGGTGGCCAATTCTTTTCCCTATTTCTTTGCACTCAATGTTCGCATTGAGCACACTCAGTTCAGGTACAGCAGACTCTCCGGCTTCAATTCATGTAGAGCTCTTGCAACCAGCAGTAAAAGCAGACAATTATTTTCAACTCTCCAAGGTAAACCCAAATCTCAGAGATAAATGTTCAAAACCATTGTACCAACCACACTTTCTAATACAGTACTTACAATCACTATATCACTGAATACAGAAAACATGTCTAAACTTTTGTTACCAATGACCAAAAGGTTCACATCCATCCTCAATATGCATGCAAACATACAAAATAGGAGCAGACGCAGGCCATTTGGCCCCTCGAGCCTGCTCCACCATTCAATAAGATCATGGCTGATCTGTTTGTGTCTCGAATTCCCATCTACCCCTGATAACCTTTGATTCCTTTGCCTAACAAGAATCTATCTACTCTGCCTTAAAAATATTCAATGATCCCAACTCCGCCACCTTCTGAGACAGAGAGATCTACAGTCGCACAGCCCTCAGAAAAAATTTCTCCTCATCTCTGTCCTAAAAGAGCGACCCTTAATTTTAAAACAGTGCCCCCTAGTTTTGGACTCACCCTCGAGAGGAAACATCCTTTCCACACCCACCTTGTCAAGGCCATTCAGGACCTTATATACTTCAATCAAGTCACCCCTCACTCTTCTAAACTCCAGTGGAACAAGCCAGTCTGTCTAACCTTTCCTCATAAGACAACCTGCTCATTCCAGGTATCAATCTAGTAAACCTCCTCTGAACCGCCTCCAATGCATTTAAGGAAGGATGTAAATAAGGAGACCAAAACTGCACACAGTATTCAAGATGTCGCCTCACCAATGCCCTGTATAACTGAAGCATAACATCCTTACTTTTATGTTCAATTCCTTTTGTAATAAAGGATAACATTCCATTAGCCTTCTTAATTACTTGGGCAGGATTTTCAGCTTAGCGAGTGTGCACCCGACATGCCCGAGTGTGGAATAGCGCGCGATGATGTCGGGCAAGGGTCCCGACATCATCGTGCAATATTTCAGTCAGCGGACATGTGCGAGAGTTGGCAGCGTGCCCACTGACATTTAAGAGGGCTATTATATTAAGGCCCTTAATCAATTCATTAAAAGCAACTTTTCGCTGCCCATCCAACTTTACAGTTGGTGGGCGGGTGAATCGGCTAGGTGGCCGTTGGATTTTTTATGAAACCTTATCCACGAGCGGGGTGAGGTTTCCAGCAGTAATTTTTTTTAAATAAAATTTTTTTACACATCATTTTTAATATGTCCCTGTTCATGTGACTGAGTCACATATGGGGACACGTTTCTCTCATTTTTAAATTCTTTATTTTTGTTTCCATAATTCCCCAGCTCCGAGGCAGCTTTCTGCCTTCAGGGAGCTTTCAGTGTGCGCTTCCCAGCGCACGCGCAGACGTTAACTCGCACTCCTCCCGCTCCCCCACCCCGGTATCACTGAACTCCTCAGTGTGCTTTTCACGCTGACTGGCTGTTCATTGGCCAGCCAGCATGATATCGCGGTAGGGGTCCGATCGCAGACAGCGGATCGTTTCCCGGCTGCTCCCGGAAAAACCTGGCCTTGCTGTACCTGCCTACTCAAGTTCTTTGATGACTTGTCTTGACCCAGAACTTTAAAACCTGAACAAAGATGGGATTTAAGCATTAGATGGGACAGTACTGTGTATCAATGATTTCCCAGTTTTCTGCTGATGAGAAAGGGAAATCGAAGCTTGCGCTGTTCTAACAGTCATTAATACCTTTTGGTCCAACATCATTATCATGCGCTACTCTTTCAGCCATACCACCTTCAGCGTACTCAGCATGCCCACTAACCCACAGAAAGAGAAATCTCAAAACAAAGCATTGACTGGCCATCACAGATTATAAAGAAATAATTAGCTTACAGCAGGCTTCAGGCAATTATTCAGTCTCTGGTCTGTCCTGCTGTTTGGGAGACGACTTCAGCATCACTCTTGCAGTTTCTTAAGCCATCAGAACTACTTGATGGAATTAATATCTCAAGCCTTGCTGCAAATTATCAGGTTTACTTGCAAAGAGTTGGAGAAAAAAGGGTCATTGTATCGAATATAGCTGGCATATTTTTTCTAGGCACCATTCCATGGAACAATTCATCATAATTAGGGACTATTCTGCAAGGCACTTGAGTTCATTAGATCTTTGTAACTGACACATGCTTAGAGTCAGATATTTCATAGCAGTGTGCTGATAGTTGGAGACACAAGTGAGAAAGAAGGAAGAAAGCAAAGTGAAATTTACTTTGACCCAGCTGCTATTAGTCCATAGTGGAGCAGGGTTAACTGAAAAGAAAGTGAGTGCAGATTCCTGTGGTGGCTTGAGTAAATGGATGAGTACTAAGTCATCTAGACCAGAAGATTCAATCACCAGTCTGGGCTCAGTGAGCTGATCCCACACAGGGTAGCTTGGGGAGAGGTGGTGGCATAGTGGTATTGTTGTTAGACTAGTAATCCAGAGACCCACGGCAGATGGTGGAATTTGAGTCCAATAAAAATCTGGAATTAAAAAATCATTGCCGATTGTTGTTAAAACCTGGTTCACTAATGCCCTTCAGGAAAGGAAATCTGCCGTCCTTACCTGGCCTGGCCTACATGTGACTCCAGACCCACAGCAATGTGGTTGACTCTTAAGTGCCCTCTGAACTAGGGGTGGGTAATAAATGCTGGCCCAGCCGGTGAGGCCCACATCCCATGAAAAAATATAAGAGTACTGCATCCCAGACTTGGAAGAACCAATCAGGGTAACCTGTTTCTGACCACTATCAAGTGGCCAACCCTGGAAAGTGCATGCATGTGAATGTCACTGGAGGTCAGTGTATGAATAGAATGGACACACAGATACTCAGAGGGTAGTTTTTTTTTCCCTCAGTACAGATTTTGCCAGAGGGCATCCACTAGCCGTCTGATTGTCTGGGCAGGAGACCCAATCAATTTTGAGGGCTGCACCACACTGCTATTTGTCTGAAAAACAAATGTCCTGGGGCAGCCGGCCAACTCCGTGTCACTGCAATATCAGATGACCCGGTCAACATCCAAGTCAAAAGAAAGTAGATCCTGTGGGGGAAAATGGAACCCAGGTGTGACAGCAGCCCTGACTGGTTTTATTGAAACCCAAAGGAGCACTCCTACTCCTCCTCACCCCCGAAAAAAATGCAGCTTAAAAAACAAACTTACCTGTGGGCTCCAATTTGGCTCAACTCCAGTTGGCACAGGATTGCCCTCACACAACCCAGCACGGTTCTAAAATAGCAAACAGGGACCTATGAACATTACATTACTCTGATTTGCATATTAAGAGGAATTGTGTCCAACTTAGGCAGGAACTCTGGCTGCCCAAGGGTAGGACCCAAGGGAGGATTGCAGTGGCCACAACAAAGGGAGTAAACAGGACGCTCTGTCATTTCCCACCATTTTTAGATTGCCTCTGCCCCATTACCAAGTGGCAGGCCTCAAACATCTCGCCCTCAATGTCGAGTCTTGTGGATGAAGATTGGCCATGTAAATAAAAGGCTGGCAGTGCCCATGGAATCATATCCAAGCAAGGGTTAATGTTTTCATGAAAGAAAGGGGAGGGGAAAGCAGAACAAAAATTGAAGAAAAGAAAAAGTCTTCACAGGGTACTGTGTCTGATGGAGACAGGGTGATAGTAAGAAAAAGCACCTTTTTTTTTAGAAAAAAGAGAAAAGCCTAGATTTCAATTCTTTTCATGCAGATGTTTTGTTATTTTTCACATGGGATTTCTTTTGTTGTACTACTCTCACAATTTAAACCATAAGGTCAGCGACAATAGTGAGTAAACCCAGTTTTTCAGCAGTTTGTCCCATAGTAACTGACAGAATGAAGAAAGAACATTGAAATTTTAAAAGCACTTTGTATACATGGCTGTTATAATAAACAAAGTTATAATCCCAGTGCTTGCAGGTGGCTTGTTGGCTAAGGTAACTCAAAATGAACTCCCTCAAACATGGTTCCTTTCTACAAATGTTGACAAGTGAAACATCCACTAACAACCTTAATCTATATAGTATCTTTGAAAAGAGTAAAACATCCCTAGCATGTCACAGGAGCGTAGTCAGACAAAATTAGAAACCAAGCCACAGAGATGAGCTATTAGGATAAGTGCCCAAATGCTTGGTCAAAGAGGACAGAGATAGACAGAGATTTAGAGAGGCAATTCCAGACCTTAGGGCCTAGGCACAGCTGCCAATGTGAAGTGAAGGAAAACGGCAGAATTGGAGGGGTGCAAAGATCGGAGGGTTGTAGGGCAGGAGAAGGTAGAGATAGGGAGGGGCAAGGCCATGGAGGAATTTGAACACAAAGATTGAAATTTTGAAATCAAGGCATTGATATTAAGGACCGGGAGCCAATGTAGGTCATGAAGCACAGGGGTGATGAGTAAACGGGACTTGTTGAATGTTAGGATACGGGCAGCGGAGCTTTGGTTGAGCTCAAATTTAATGAGGATAATAGGTGGGAGCACCACTTTCATTCCTCCCAGTTTTTGCCCTCAACTGAGATCTCATTAGCTTGCCCCATCCACTCCCTCTTCTCAATCGAGGTCCTTCCTCCAACTATCACCCCCAGCCTTCCTCCATCCACTCTACTCCCTACACTGCCCTGACTCCCAAAGCTTTTACGAGTGTGATACTGCCACCAGACCTTGTGCGTCACCTGATTTTTTCCAGCTCCCTAGCACTGAGCCAGGAAACCAACAGTTTTGCTTTGAAAGCATTCAGTGTGGTAACAATACATAAATAAGCGCAATGAACGCTTTGAAAACTAATCTGGAAACCTCTAAGCTCAGTGCTGGCAAATCAGGGAACAGAACTGGGAGTGACAAAGGAGCCTTCAACACCACGATTAAGCAGGTCAGGCTGTAAAGAGGTGGCAGCAAGAGAAAAAGAATTTGAGTTCATATAGCGACTTTCATGTCCCATGAGGCAGAATATTACGCTCGACACACACGAGATGCCATCGGGTGAGCGTCTCGACATCATCACGCAGTCTCGTGATATTCCGTTTGGCAGGCGGGTGCCAGAGTCGACTGCGTGCCCACCGATAATTAATAGGCCTATTTACAATCTAATTAAATTCAAATTTACGCTGTCCATCCAACCTTACGGTTGGCAGTCAGGTGAAAAGGCCAAGCGGCCTTTACATTTTTTAGGAAACCTCATCCACAGGCGGGATGAGGTTTCTTAAAGCAAATAAACATGAAATAAAAACTGTATTTTTGAATTAAAAACATGTCCCAGCTCATGTGACATAGTCACATGAGGGGACATGTTTTATTACATTTTTATTCTCTTCATTATTTTTTTAAACAGCACTTCATCTCCTTGAGGCAGCTCCGTGCCTCAGGGAGATTGAAGCGCTCTTTAGTACACATGCACGAACTGCACGCTAGGCCCGGCTCTCCCTCCTCCCCCCGCCCGCACAGACAGCGCACAGCACTGCCGCTCACGATCCACACAAGGCGGCCATTAATTGGCCCGCCTGCGTGAAATCGCGGTGCGGAGCCGATTACGGTTAGCGGCTAGCTTTCCGACAGCCACCACTGAGCACCCCCGCCAAGGGCAAAATCCTGCCCATAATGATTCACAGCCAGTGAAGTACTCTTGAACTGTGGTCATAGTGGAATGTAAGGCAAACAGAGTAACCAAAATTGAGCACAGCAAGATCCCATGATCAATGACCAGATATTTTATAGTGATGTTACTCGAGGGTTAAATGGTGGCCAAACGCCAGCGGAGATGGTGGGGGAGCTCCCCTGTTCTTCTGGTGCCATAGATCATTTACATCCAGAAAGGATCTCGCAAATCCTGGCCCAGGGATAGCTGGAAGCAGATGTAGGATTCCTAAGTGCCGGGATTGGGGTAAATAGGAGGCAACGGGTTAGATCTTAATCCTTCACAGAGCGAGGCTGAACACCTGTAGTTCTATATCATTTCAGTAAGCTGGGTCAAAGATGGTGAGTGATTGGCAATGGTGGCAAATAAAAGTAACTGATATAGCAATGGTCGAGGAAACGAAAAGGGAAAGAACTCATCTGACAGCTAGCGGGAGAAGGAGAAAAAAAAATGTAATTACTTGCTGTGCTATGTAGAGGAACGCACCTGGGAGATGGCGTTTGGAGGAGCAGCAGTACCACCTTATGGTGGGATAATTGAAAGGCAAGCCTAATGGAAAGTAGACAAAGCTTACAGTTTAAAGTAATGTTCCTCTCTGCAGATGCTGTCAGACCTGCTGAGTTTTTCCAGGTATTTTTGTTTTCGTTTAAAGTAATTACTAGGCTTGACAAAAGTGTGACAGAAGTGAAAGCTGGACACAAGACTTAGCAACCTACTGGTGGTAAAAATTAATTGGAGTCAATAGTTTTGTTTAAAAAAAAAGAATGATGAGTTTATTATTTCTTTGTGGTCTGGTTTCATTGCAGCTCAATTAATCTACTTCAGTGTGGTCTGGGTTTAGGATAGTTGTACTTTGAACATTCCCTTCAAGTGACTTCTAGCTACTTCCTTGAAGGTACTGATGGAGCTGGGCATCTGCCACCTAGACATATCTTGCTCAAGTGGCACTGAGGTATACGTGAGACCAGCATGAAGTGGAGTTAAACCTGGGACTTTCTGGTACGTATGGCACAATGACTCACTTTCTTTACCAACTGAGTCATCAAGGAAGCCTCTGAAGTGAATACTTCCAGCAATTTAAATGTAATGTAGCATCATATTCATGAAAAATGTCTCAATAAAAATATCATTCTGTATAAAAGGTAAAAGCATCCAACGTCCAATTATTTTCAACTAATCCAGACCATTCAAGGGTTTGGATTGTTCAGTGCCAAATGGAAAAGTAAAGATTACTCAGTGCTGCCTTCTATCTTGATGAGTACAGATTTCCCGCAAAACTCACTAGATTTCCTGCATTAGACAAAGGTTTAATTCCAAGACGAGGAGGGAAAAGGAATAGATTGGGATGGCAGCGAACAGTTCATTTTTTAAAAACAAGAATGAAGAGATGCTCACAAAGTACTCCATATTACACAAAGTGGGATGAGAGAAATAAAGCAGGTGGAACAGTTTCTCAAGGTGATCCATCTTTAACAACACAGGGTTGAGTGTGTGAATGTCTTAAATTTCTGTTCTCATACACTGAGTTTTCTGTTGTTTTGAGGATCTCTTGCTATCATTGCAAGGTCTGTGCTGCTCAATATGGCAAGCAGTCTTGACAGGGATGATAGAGGGGGCAAACAATAGACTGGAGTGCAGAGACAGTGAGAGAATAAATTTGGAATGTTTTAAATTCAGTACCTCAAGTTATTTTTCCTCAGTTTATAACCAGTGAAATGTTATCTTAAACTCCTCTTTCTAATATCTAGAATATTTCAGTAGTTGAGTCATTCACATCGGATAGTGGATGGGGTGCCAATCAAATATCTTAACCAGTCACTCCCTCCACCACCAGCGCACAATGGCAGCAGTGTACACCATTTACAAGATATACTGTGGAGCATCTCACCAAGGCTTCTTTGACAGCATCTCCTAAACCACGACCTCAATCGCCTAGAAGGACAAGGGCAACAAGTGCAAGGAAACATCACCACCTACAAATTCTCATCTAAGTCACACACTATTCCAAATTGGAAATATATGGCCCTTTCTTCATTGTCACTGGGCCGAGTACTGTCGAACCCCAAGCATTACAGTCATGTAAGAAAGCGAAAGAAGGAGTTGGATAATCAACAACCCAGTTTCGAGCAGGTTATCCTGAAATTCTTACAAGGGAAGTCTGTTACGATCTGGTTAGGGACCAGTAACCTTGTCTACTTTAAACAAAAAGTTTGAAACCCCAGTTACCCATTAGGAGAATAAAGCCACAAGGTATTAAACAAATGAAATAAAATCTACAATATCTTATACTCTCAATATTTAGATGTAACATGAGGTAACTATGAATTAACAAGCAAACTGTGGTCAGGCACACCACACTGCACGTTAAATGGTAGAGGTGACCATGACAGATCCCACAGATTTCTCAGCAACCTACCCAGATGACAGTGACCACTGTGAGTCACAATATTTCATTAAAATTCTGTTTCCCTCATGAGGGATTTCAACTCTTCACTTTCAAAGATTTAGCCTCTGAATTCCATCAAAAGCTGCTCCGACTTGGATTGCCTCAACAATTGCTCACCTCCCAATGGTTCGATCGCTACTTCTGAGACTATGTTCCACGAGATTCACAAAGCAGCACTTGCACCTCTGATTACCAGCACACCTCCAGCTCTTTCACAGGCCACGAGTTTCACCAAGCTAGTACTGCTCTGGTTCCTTCGAACTCCAGTCTCCCTGGCTGCACCAAGCTATAAATGACTCCCTGAGACGTCCCTGAGCTCTAATTGCCTGAAGCCTGCTAACAGCTCTTAGGGCTTCTCTGTGAGCTGCAAACCATACAAGGTCCAAACTGCAACCAACCCCTTCTCCCAGCAAACACACAGGTAAATTGAAACCAGAAAGCTCCTCCCATCTCCATGACGACATAGCCTTTCAGGGTTCACTGAATGCTTTCAAACTAATTTAGCTCTAACTCCTAAAACAAAACATCTCTCTGGACTGCACTTCTTTGTCAGCAGTGTCGACATCACCTCTCCAGTTCTCTAGTTAACTAAGGCCACTTGCTGTTTTGTGGCTCCATCGCTTCTATTCTGACCCTTTTAAACAAACATGGGTAACCAGGAGAGGTGGTGGCATAATGGTAATGTCACCGGGCAAGTAATCCATTAGTCCTGCCAATTGCTTTGGGGACATGAGTTCAAATCCCACCATGGCTAGTGGAATTTAAATTTAGTTAATAAATTTGGAATTAAAAAGCTAGTCTCGGTAATAGCGAATGTTGATTGTCGTAAAGACCCATCTGGTTCACTAATGCCCTTTAGGGAAGGAAATCTGCCATCCTTATCTGGTCTGGTCAACATGCGACTCCAGGCCCATAGCAATGCGGTTGAATCTGGGTAGCAAGCCACTCAGTTGTATCAAACTGCTACAAAGACTGCAAAAAGGAATGAAAGCAGATGGATCACCCGGCATCGACCTAGGCACTGGAAACGGCAATAGCAAACCCAGCCCTGTCGACCCTGCAAAGTCCTAATTACTAACATCTGGGGGCTTGTGCCAACGTTGGGAGAGCTGTCCCAAAGACCAGTCAAGCAACAGCCTGACACAGTCATACTTACGGAATCTTACCTTACAGACAATGTCCCAGAGACCACCATCACCAGCCCTGGGTATGCCCTGTTCCACCAATGGGACAGACCCATCAGAAGTGGCGGCACAGGGAGTTGCCCTGGGAGTTCTCAACATCGACCATGGGCTTCAAGTCGTCTCATGGCATCAGGTCAAACATGGACAAGGAAACCTCCTGCTTGTTATCACCTACTGCACCCTCTCAGTTGATTAATCAGTACTCCTCCATGTTGAACAACGCTTGGAGGAAGCGGTTAGGCAACAGAATATACTCTGGGTGGGGGACTTCCATGTCCATCACCAAGACTAGCTCAGTAGCACTACCACTGACCAAGTCCTAAAGGACATAGCTGCTAGACTGGGTCTGCGGCAGGTGGCCAAGAGGGGAAAAAAAAATTACTGGACCTTGTCCTCACCAATCTACCTGTCGCAGATGCATCTGTCCATGACAGTATTGGTAGGAGTGACCACTGCATAGACCTTGTGTCTCATCTTCACATTGAGGATACCCTCCATCGTGTTGTTTGGCACTACCAACGTGCTAAATGGGATAGATTCAGAATAGATCTAGCAACTCAAAATTGGGCAGCCATGAGGCACTGTGGGCCATCAGCAGCAGCAGAATTATATGTAACCTCATGGCCTGTCATATACCTCACTCTAGCATTACCACGAAACCGGGGGAATCGACCTTGATTCAATAATGAATGCAGGAAGGTATGCCAGGAGCAGCACTAGGCATACCTAAAAATGAGGTGTCAACCTAGTGAAGCTACAGAACAGGACTACGTGGGTCCCAAACGGCATAAGCAGCAAGTGATAGATAGAGCTAAGCCATCCCATAACCAATGGATTAGGTCAAAGTTCTGCAGTTTTGCCACATCCAGTCGTGAATGGTGGTGGACAATTAAACAACTCACTGGAGGAAGAGGCTCCACAAATATCCCCATCCTCAATGATGGAGGAGCCCAGCACATCAGTGCAAAAGACAAGGCTGAAACCTTGGCAACAACCTGCAGCCAGACGTGCCAAGTGGATGATCCATCTCAGCCTCCTCCAGATGGCCCCAGCATCACAGATGCCAGTCTTCAGCCAATTCAATTCACTTCACGTGATATCAAGAAACGCCTGAAGGCACTGGATACTGCAAAGGGTATGGGCCCTGACAATATTCCGGCAATAGTACTGAAGACTTGTGCTCCAGAACTAGCCTCGCCTTTAGCCAAGCTGTTCCAGTACAGCTATAACACTGGCATCTACCCAGCACTGCCCGGGTATGTCCTGCAAACAAAAAGCAGGACAAGTACAACCCAGCCAATTACCGCCCCATCAGTTGACTCTCGATCATCAGCAAAATGATTGAAGGGGTTGTCAACAGTGCTGTCAAGCAACACTTACTCAGCAATAACCTGCTCACTGATGCTCAGTTTGGGTTCCACCAGGGCCACTCAGCTCCTGACCTCATTACAGCCTTGGTCCAAACATGGAACATAAGAGCTGAACTCAAGACACTAGGTGAGAGTGACTACCCTTGACTTCAAGGCAGCATTTGACCGTGTGTGGCATCAAGGAGCCCTAGCAAAGCTGGAGTCAATGGGAATCAGGGGGAAAAAAAACTCGCCACTGGTTAGAGTCATACCTGGCACAAATGAAGACAGTTGTGGTTGTTGGAGGTCAGTCATCTCAGTTCCAGGACATCACTGCAGGAATTCCTCAGGGTAGTGTACTAGAGTCCAACCATCTTCAGTTGCTTCATCAATGACCTTCCCTCCATCATTAGGTCAGAAGTGGGGTTGTTCACAATTGATCGCACAATGTTCAGCACCATTCATGACTCCTCAGATACTGAAGCAGTCCATGACCATATGCAGCAAGACCTAGGCAATATTCAGGCTTGGGCTGATAAGTGGCAAGGAACATTCGCACCACACAGGTGCCAGGCAACGAGCATCTCCAACACAACCAGCTCCCCTTGATGCTCAATGGCATTACCGTCGCTGTATCCCCCACTATCAACATCCTGGTGGTGAGCATCGACTAGAAACTGAATTGGGCCAGCCATATAAATGCTGTGGCTATAAGAGCAAGTCAGAAGCTGGGAATTCTGCGGAGAGTAACTCACCTTCTGACTCCCCAAAGCCTGTCCTTCATCTACAAGGCACAAGTCAGGAGCGTGATGGAATACTCTCCATTTGACTGGATGAGTGCAGCTCCCACAACACTCAAGAAGCTTGACACCATCCAGGATAAAGCAGCCCACTTGATTGGCACCCATCCACCACCTTCAACATACACTCCCTCCACCACCGACGCACAGTGGCAGCAGTGTACACCAACTACAAGATGCACTGCAAGGCTCCTTAGACAGCACCTTCTAAACCGCAACCTCCACCACCTAGAAAGGAAGGGCAGCAGGCACATGGGAAAACCACCACCTGGACATTCCCCTCCGAGCTACACACCATCCTGACTTGGAAATATATCGCCGTTCCTTTACTGTTACTGGGTCAAAATCCTGGTACTCCCTCCCTAACACTGTGGGTGTACCTACACCACATGGACTGCAGCAGTTCAAGAAGGCAGCTCACCACCACCTTCTCAAAGGCAACTAGGGATGGGCAATAAAAATGTTGGCCTAGCCAGTGACACCCACATTCCGTGAAAGAATTTTAAAAAACCTTCTGTACTGCCATTTTCTTTTTGATCTCCTGACGATCTCTTAAGCCCAGCATTTTAGTTATCTTACCTGCACAACAATAATGTTCCCAAATCTAGACGTTAACATGAACCATGAACTGGATAGTCATAACAAGTCAGATATCAAGAGTCTTTTTTTTCTAAATAAAGGTCTGTTCATCATCCACATATACCCGTGCCTTGTGAACACGGCTGCATTTATTTCAGATTTGTAAGCTTTTTGATGAAATTCACCAGCAGCAAAACAAACAGTAGAACTCGAGTTTAATCCCATTTTTTCCTTGCCTCTGCCCCTACCCAAGTACAGATATTCAAGTTGAGCACAAAAAGCGAAAGTCACTTGGTTATGGTGACAATTTTAGATTCTCTCCTAACAAGCAACAGTTATGACCATCTTTGCCCGCTAACATTACTCCAGCAATATTACTCATCATTGAGTTGCCAAGCAATTACAAGATACATCTATTTTTAAACTTCCTTCCTGAACTAAAAGTCAGAACAAAGGTTTGAGTCTACATCTGGACAGGCAGATAAAGCAGTTGACTTTAGATAAATGGGTCTCCATCCAAGTGTAGTTTCGGCTGCCTTAAGAAACAGGATTCTTTCAGTTGGCGCCAATAGATATTCCAAACCTCAGTTCTACGCAGCAAAGTTTTCAATTTTGAAAGAAGAATGTTTGTTCCTTTAACCCTTACAGAACCAGACACAATTTGCCATTTTATTATTTTTTAAAAATGATCTTTTCATAGTGAAGGACATTAGCCCCGAGCAATGAAAGCTCCTTCCACATCTAGCAGCTGCTACGGTTAGATGTGCCATGGCTTAAATGCAAGATAAAGCTCTACTCAGCTCCTTTCTCAGGGAACAATGCCCATCTATACCAGTGTGACATTTCTATTTTCCGCCCTATCCATGTCACTTAATTTTGTTCTTTACCAATTTTACCTTCTCTACTGAAGGAGCAATCTCCTAGCTAAAGGAGTGATCTGCAGATGCCAACCTCCTCCAGTGTCTTATCCAAGTGACTATTATCCATGTGTGAACCATGACAGTGAGAGTAGGCGGGCTACTTGGTCATTGGGGATTCTAATCCTGTACTCAGCCCAGCATTTTCATATGCATTCCCAGCAGGATTCCTTGGATAGTAACAAAAACAAAAATAAAAATTCATGGAAAAACTCAGCAGGTCTGACAGCATCTGCGGAGAGGAATACAGTTAACGTTTCGAGTCCGTATGACTCTTCAACAGAAATCAGGAGTGGAAGCCCTAGCTGACTTTCCCCTCGCTAATCTGGTCAAACCCCTACCTCCACCCCAAATGAGATTAGCCAATTTTGTGTCAGATTCATTAAGTTTTATGCTACGGATCAGTACCCAGTGGGAGCTGGGCTAAGCTGGCCAAATTTAAGTCACTTCAAACCTCCTAGTCGCAGAACAAGGAACATTCATTCCCGTCCTTCTAAGGTATAGCTCAACATAGGTACCAGTGCTACAAGACAATGGTCTACTCACTGCACCTCACCTGCTCACTCACTCCATACGGATTTTTGTTTATTAAGGGTTAAAATACTATTCACTACATTTGTTGCATTAATAGAAATGAGTTTATCCAGTATCTCATATATTCAATCTGTGCTCCAGTTCCATCTCTTATAGCATCATTATCACATTTAGTAAACAAAGCACACGAAAATATCAAGGAGCATTTCTTCATTCTGACTCATCAATAATAATCCAATATTTGATGTGAGATTGATTAGCTTCCTCTGATTTCTTTGCCTTAACAGCCTTGGTATGGGTAGTAACACAGACTTCAATACCAGCGATGTGAAGTAAAACAGGCAACCTGGCTGTCTCCATAGATGCCAAGGATAAAACAGGACAGGTATTACTGACACATCTGGTGAGAGCAGCAACACCAGCGGCAAACATGACTGCTGTTCGCAGCCGCCATTCTTTTGGCTGCTGTTGGGCTGAATGCTCAGCTCACTCTCAGGAGCCAGTGATGAGCTTTTCCCATCGTTGCATGGACCTTCCCCAGCCGCTGGGGACGTCTGGTGGGAAGAAACTTGCAATTGGTTTGTCTGCTGCACTAGTTCTGTGAAATCAGCCCACAAAACGCATGCAGTACATTGCACAGCGCCGGGAGCTTGTACGTGTTACTGAATTGCTTCTACTTGAGAAGGTTGTGCACCATAACAGGGGGCAATGTTTGGGGGTGGGGGGGGCATTAGATTAGAAGAGACTCAGGGTTCAACTAATGTTTACAACATTGGAGAACTTGCTGCAAAAAAATCATCCCACCCCTTGCAATTATTGAAGCTTTCATCATGGAAGTCACTGCCAGCACACTGCCTCATTTTACAAATCAATTCAGTAAATTCAATAAGGGACTGTACTGATATTGCAAATTGCTTATTTTTGTGCATTTGTGCATGCAGTGTACTTTGATCAAAGTATAAAATCTGAGCAAACAAGGTCCATATTTATCAAGATACAACTGAATGACTTGCAATAAGGACCAGATGTTAGTTCATTATAGACACATGGTACAAGTAATTACAGTAGGAGTTCAAAGGGTCCATTTACAGGGTGAAATACACAAGGCAGATTCGAAAAAGAATAGTCACCATTCAGGCTATCATGAAAGAGGTGTGATCCATTTTTTCTTCTTAAATTCTCCAAAGCATTATCACTTCAATCACAGAATGAGACTTACAGAATTGGACACACCTGAAAACTCTTATAGAAAGTATTACTGTATTAGGAACAATTACCAGGTGAAGCCCAGCAGGCACAAGTGAAATTTCAGAGAGCTACTTTGCAAATTTGTGACTTTCAACCAATGATACATTTCTCTGATCTGGGGGAAATACAGAAACGCTGATCTGCATACTGCAGGGCTCCTCTCTTTGTATAGGGACTATGCCCAACAAGCACTGGGATTGCATTCTTTGGGACTGGGATGCTAGTCATGGTTATTGTGGTCTCCCAGACTGCAAAGGAGACACACCAAGTTTGCTTTGCCTTTCCAACATCTGCAACAAACACTCTCAGCTTGAATAATATGTAGTTGTCCAGTACAGAGAAGGGTAAATTGAGACCTAGGTGCTGCACCATCTTTTCTTAAAATTCATTCATGGGATGTGGTTTGTCTACTACACTAGTTCTGTGAAATCAGCCTGTAAAACACGTGCAGTGCATTGCACAGCGCCGGGAGCTTGTACGTGTTACTGAATTGCTTCTACTTGAGGAGGTTGTGCACCACAACATTCAAGCTGAGGTGTCAGCTGTGGCTCAGTTCATAGCACCCTCGCCTTTGAATCAGAGGGTTGTGGGTTCATGTCCCACTCCAGGAAACCAAGAACTGTGATTGTACTCGAAAGAGTTGCAATCTGTGACTGTTGATAACTCGAAATAACACTCTCTCTTAATCTCACAGAGCTGAACAGGTGTTCAGCAGCAGAAAGAACCTTCCCCGCCACCAGCGTTATTTAAAGGGAATCATCAACTACTTGCAGGGACAAATACCGTTTTTATGCCTGTATGCTGCGAGCAAGATTTGATGAACATAAAGATGAAAAGGATATGATAAAGGCTACAAAGCTGCTGAAAGCTGGTGAGGAGGAATTCTGGACAATGCAGCATCCGCAGCCCTATATTTTCCCTGATTCACCAGGAGGCACATCCTATGAGAGATACGATTGCTACAAGACACCCGAGTCATATCTGGATTACTGGCATCCGTCTGAGAAAGCAATGTATCCAGATTACTTTGCCAAGCAAGAGCAATGGAAACTCTTTCGAGTTATCAACAGTCACAGATTGCAACTCTTTCGCGTACAATCACAGTTCTTGGTTTCCGGGAGTGGGACACGAACCCACAACCCTCTGATTCAAAGGCGAGGGTGCTATGAACTGAGCCACAGCTGACACCTCGAGAGCAATGGAAGAAGCTGCGTCTCCAGAGTTGGGATAGAAGCAGCTGCAGAAGGAAGTGGCTGATAATCCTGAGAGTGAGGCTCTGCCCCCTGCTTATAAGGAGGGTGACCTACCTCCACTGTGGTGGAACATTGTCACAAGACCCCGTGAACGCCCAACATAAAAAGGCAGAACGGATAACAGATAGAAAAAGTGGTCCCAGTGTTGTCAACAGCAGATTATTTATCGCGAGTTGGTGTAAACACCGTTTTGAAATGTTTCTGTAAACTTAATGAAGCCGAATAAATAGCTGAAAATAAAAAAAAAAATAACAGGGGGCAGTGTTTGGGGGGGGGGGGGGGGGGGGGGCATTAAATTTGAAGGGACTCAGGGTTCAACTAATATTTACAACATTGGCGAACTTGCTGCAAAAAAATCATCCCACCCCTTGCAATTATTGAAGCTTTCATCATGCATCATTGAAGTCACTGCCAGCACACTGCCTCATTTTACAAATCAATTCAGTAAATTCAATAAGGGACTATACTGATATTGCAAATTGCTTATTTTTGTGCATTTGTGCATGCAGTGTACTTTGATCAAAGTATAAAATCTGAGCAAACAAGTTCCATATTTATCAAGATACAACTGAATGGCTTGCTGGCTGGGCCAGCAATTATTGCCCTCGAGAAGGTGGTGGTGAGCTGCCTTCTTGAACCGCTGCAGTCCATATGGTGTAGGTACACCCACAGTGCTGTTAGGAAGAGAGTTCCAGGATTTTGACCCAGCGACAGTGAAGGAACAGTGATATATTTCCAAGTCAGGATGGTGTGTGACTTGGAGGGGAACTTCCAGGTGGCGGTGTTCCTATGTGTCTGCTGCCCTTGTCCTTCTAGATGGTAGCGGTCGTGGGTTTGGAAGGTGCTGTCGAAGGTGCCTTGGTGAATTCCTGCAGTGCATCTTGTAGATGGTACACACTGCCTCTACTGGGTGTCAGTGGTGGAGGGAGTGAATGTTTGTAAATATGGTGCCAATCAAGCAGGCTGCTTTGTCCTGGACAGTGTCAAGCTTCTTGAATGTTATGGGAGCTGCACTCATCCAGGCAAGTGGGGAGTATTCCATCACATTCCTGGCTTGTGCCTTGTAGATGGTGGCCAGGCTTTAGGGAGTCAGGAGGTGGGTTACTCGTCGCACGATTCCGAGCCTCTGACCTGCTCTTGTAGCCAAAGTAGTTTATATGGCTAGGCCAGTTCAGTTTCTGGTCAATGGTAACCCCCAGGATGTTGTTAGTGAGGGATTCAGTGATGGTAATGCCATTGAACATCAAGGGGCGATGGTTGGATTCTCTCTTGTTGAAGATGGTCATTGCCTGACACTTGTGTGGCATGAATGTTACTTGCCACTTGTCAGCCCAAGCCTGGATATTGTCCAGGTCTTGCTGCATTTGGACATGGACTGCTTCAGTATCTGAGGAGTCGCGAATGGTGTTGAACATTGTGCAATCATCAGCGAACATCCCCACTTCTGACCTTATGATGGAAGGAAGGTCATTGATGAAGCAGCTGAAGATGGTTGGGCCCAGGACACTACCCTGAGGAACACCTGCAGTGATGTCCTGGAGCTGAGATGACTGACCTCCAACAACCACAACCATCTTCTTTTGTGATAGGTATGACTCCAGCCATTGGAGAGTTTCCCCCCCGATTCCCACTGACTCCAGTTTTGCTAGGACTCCTTGATGCCACCCTCTGTCAAACACAGCCTTGATGTCAAGGGCAGTCACTCTCATGTCACCTCGGGATGAACTCTTTTGTCTATGTTTGAACCAAGGCTGTAATGAGGTCAGGAGCTGACTGGCCCTGGCGGAACCCAAACTGGGTGTCAGTGAGCAGGTTATTGCTAAGCAAGTGCCGCTTTATAGCATTGTTGATGACCCCTTCCATTAGTTTACTGATGATGGAGAGTAGGCTGATGGGGCGGTAATTAGCCAGGTTGGACATGTCCTGCTTTTTGTGTACAGAACATACCTGGGCAATTTTCCACATAGCCGGGTAGATGCCAGTGTTGTAGCTGTACTGGGACAGCTTGGCTAGGGGCGCAGCAAGTTCTGGAGCACAAGTCTTCAGTACTATTGACGGAATATTGTCAGGGGCCATAGCCTTTGCAGTATCCAGTGCCTTCAGCCATTCCTTGATATCAAGTGGAGTGAATCGAATTGGCTGGAGACTGGCATCTATGATGCTGGGGACCTCCGGAGGAGGCCGAGTTGGATCATCCACTCAGCACTTCTGGCTGAAGATTGTCTGAGGAAGAAGGTGCCTGCTTGTATTATTATTATTAAGTCAATGCGTCTTGCCACCATCCCTCACACCCTAATTAGTGAGCAGTGTAACCCTTCAGGTCCAGTTGGCTATAAACAGTTACACTCTTCCTATTCAAAAATCCATCTTTGAATCAGGTCACAATGGCATCACAGCAGTAACTGAACACCACCACCAGCTTGCATTTATATAGCACCTTTAATGTAGTAGAACATCCCAAGGCTTATCACAGGAGTGTTTACAAACAAAGTTTGACACCAAGCCTCATGAGGAAATATTAGAGGAAGATGGTCAAGTTTGGTCAAATAGTAGGTTTTAAGAAGTATCTTAAAGGAGGAGAGGGGGCGGGTGGAGAGGTTTAGGGAGGTAACTACAGAGCTTCGGCAAAGCAGCTGAAGGCACAGCCACCAATGGTGGAGCAATGAATATTGGGGGTGCTCAAGAGGCCAGAACTGGAGGAGCACAGAGATCGTGGGAGTGTTGTATGGCTGCAGGAGGTTACATTACTGAGTTCTTCTGATGACTCAGTTGGTAAACTACCTTGGGAAGTTTCTGGCTTCAGGAGAGCAGCAATACAGAGGGGAAAAGATTCCTACACTAATGGTTTTGCTTTTCATTTATATGCTGCCATATAAGGGTTGGCAAGATAGACTGAAAATAAATTAAGTTCTCATGGGTGATATCCATGTTGAAATAAATTTGGAATTTTTGAATTTCCTCCTATGTAAAAAAAATCTGACTTGTCAGATGCATGAAAACATAATTTTCTTCCAACTCTTCCAATACAATGATATGACACATGCTTAACATTATCATTTTACTGCCTTCTGTGGTTAACTTTCACTCTCCAGTACTGAGCACGCTGTGTGAAATCATTCAATATTGCACCTTGAAATTTGATTTGATCAACTGGTAATCTTGATGGGTGTTCAAATGAGATGCATCTATTTAAGAAAGGAGGGCCTGAAATATATGATTTAGTAGAATGACCATGCCGTATAAATAAGGCCTAAGTGGCACACCCAGTCCCTGGGAGAAACATTGCTTCGTTTAAAGCATTGCGTACTGTGCTTCTTGCAGTCTTGTTATTTGTAGTCCACATTCCACTCCCATTACCCATCTCAGACAAATGCCAATGTAAACCAAGAGGGTGGATTCAGGCTGTCAGAGAATGCCCTTCCGATTTCCAGTACGTTACTCACACTTTGCGCAAAAAAAAAAATCAAGTGACGAGTAAAATCTGAAAGTTTACCCCATTTCAAATGTTTCAGATTCAGGGACATAAAAGAAAAACATGCAAGATATTTTAAGCTTTATTAATTTATTATTTTGCTTGGCATGCTACTTAGTCCAGAGAAGACTTGCTTGACTTGTTTTTACGGATGAACAGTCCAAAACTGGAATATAAATCACATGAGTCACAGAAGCCCCTTGTGAAACATGCTTAGCATCTTCACCTCAGAACTAACAGTGACCTTTTCCCATTTATTTTAAGATACGGACTTGGGATTAACAAAGTTTGTTCAGCTGTATACTTCCAAACTAAAGCACAGCAAAAAAAAAAATAGATTTCTCTACCAGCCATAGTTATGTACTATATTGCAATATATTAATATTGACATACTGAAATTCCCCACCTTCAATGATCTATGCTCTTTTCCTGAAGGCAACGGCTCTTGCCGGGCAGGGACACTTCACCGGTTCTCGACACTCGGGTACATATAGAGTGCCATATGAATTCAAGGTGCTGTTGGGCAGATTCAAAGATTGCACGGACAGGGCTAAAGGCACAAAAAATTGTTGAGGTAATGAAGAGAGGCATTAAGTGCCACTTCTTAAAAGACCACATCAACTACTGTTGCTGCGTTATAATTCTACGATGCTGACAGCTCTCCAGTACACAAACATCTATTCTTCACATACTGAGTCAGAGCAAAAAAGTGTCAAAAGGCCATTGCCAAAGCCCAATCCTGTCCTTACTCAATATCCACCCGCCCTGCTGCACTTTCCAGCAATAGTCACGAGATAATAAAGCTGTATTTTGTTGGCCCAGGGACACCCTTACTTGTAGTGTCCCTCTGAGGTTAGGGGTAGAATTTTCGGGTTGGCGGGTGGCCGCAATCAGCGGGCCCAGGAGTGGCCAGGGAATGGGCCGCCACCCATGATCGGACCCCGACTGAGATTTCACGCTGCCGGGCCAATTAACGGCCAGCCAGCGTGAAACGTGCGCTGAAAGGCTCAGTGCTGCTGGGACGGGGGCAGGAGGAGGGCAAGTGCTGAAGTCAGCGTGCGTGCGGGGAAGCGCGGAAGGAAAGCTCCCTGAAGGCAGAGAAGGAGCCTGAGGGAGCTGATGAATTTAAAGTCAATAAAGGCAGAATTTAAAATCTGGAAAAAATGTTCACGCATCAGAATGATTCACCTGTGCGTGGACGTTATAAAAATTCTGTGCATAGTTTTAAAATTTTTAAAATTTAATTACGGAAACCTCATCCCACCCTTAGATGAGGTTTCATGAAAAATGCAAAGGTCACATGGCCGATTCACCTGCTCGCCAACCATAAGGTTGGGCGGGAAGCCAAAAATCCTGTTAACTGATACTTTTAATGGCCTAATGGGCCTCTTAATTGTCGGCAGGCGCGCTGCCAACCGAAATATTGCGCAAGCGTTCAATGACGTTGGGACGCTCGCCCGGCCTTTCACCCTTGAGCGTGTCGGGCGTGCGCCCATACGCCGAGTGGAAAATTCTATCCTAGCTGACTCAACATCGTGCTAGGGCATCACACCTTGTATGGCTCAAGACTTAGTTGAGCGTTGGGAGTGTGGCGGAAAAGGAGATGCTTTTTGCATCTTATTTTAAAATCTTTAAAAAAGGGTAGGTCAATAGGAGGATATCATGAGTTTCCTATTGATTCGGAAGGTTTTCCTAAGTAACATCAGCTCCAATGTTAGGCTAACACTTACTATTTGTTTTCCATAAGGAAGCTGAATGGTGTAATATTCAGTTTAAAGCACGGTTTCTCTGCTATCACAGCGCTCCCTCACTGCACTGTGGTGCTAGCTAATCTTCCATCCAATGCGTTGGGAACTAAATGCTTATTATTAAATATTAGCTTCTTGGAATATTAACTGACCTTTTTTTTTCACCAACTGGACCTCTATTCTGTAAACTGACAGCTAGTTTTCCATGCTATGATCAGATGAGGACAGGTCAAATGGCTCCCTTCTTTGCCCTGTTCACATTTGACCGCAACAGGTTTTTTGTTTGAAAAGGATATGCTTGCCAATTCAGCGTTTATGTGCTGTGATCATAAAAGAACCAATAAGACAGGCTTTCTTGAGTTTAACAAAGAAACAGGCTTGCTTTAGTTGGAGGCGGGGAGGTGCTGGTGAACAGGGGGTGGGGCGGGAGTTTGGAGGTGTGGGATGAGCTGGCGAACCTGTGACAATGGGCAGCTGGGAGCAGTGCAAACATGCAGAAGGTCTGAAATAGTGAAAAAGCAGCATCCCGGCAACATACAACCCAGAACAATCACCTCGATTACGGGACGATCCTGTAAAATTCAGGATGCCTTGGCACCATGGCAGGAGGGACCGCACTTAGGTCTTCTCCCTAAACTGCTTGTCCTCAGTTCTGCTGAGAAAATATGTGCTTAAAACATACAAATGGTTGGCTTGCCACATGGCCTTCCTTCCCCAACTGCCAGCAGGTTTAATAAAAGATATTGTCTGTGTATTTCAGCGGTGACTTTATTAGTTCATGTCTGGAAGCTAACATAGCCAGGGTCCCATTGTCCAAGCGAATAGCCTTAAAAGCACCTGAATATCTCAGGTGATTGCCATAGATGCCTTGCTAAGAGACGGGAGATGCAAGTCTTTCACACTCCCTGAAGTCATTGTCATTGGGGTTTGTTTTTAAAAGTTTAATTCAGGTTTCCAGCCAGTGGTTTAAAAATCAGTGTGTGGCATAAAGTACATCTTCAAGATAATATTTTAAGGGACTGATAGCTACTGCATTATCCTGAAGTTCATTCGTGGCTGGGCATAGTATCTTTGAGACATTACAACATTCCCAGGGTTTAATAATCCATGTCACCCTCAGCTTCACTTTTCCTAGCTCCAACTTCAGTTGGAGGAAGGAAAGACCAGCACCAGATGTGGGAATACTTAGTGTGCAAGAGTTCTGTCAGGGTAGGCTCAAAACTAATTTGAAATGAAAGCAAGCCCTGCCCAGGTCAACCAAATTGACTCCAAGCCCATCTACCCTGTAGCTAATTCAAATTAGTACTGTACAAATGAAATATTGGCTCTGTTGAATGTTCCCCCCTCCAATATAAGGTTGGATTTCTTGTTGGACAGAGGGATGTAGCACATTACACAAAATCTGAAACCCCAGTCCAGTCTTAATCACACTGGCCAAGTCAGGAGTTTGATTTTGCTGCCCCATTATCTGGTAGTCTGTGTTAATCAGTATTACAGCATTATGATACACAGTTTATATGCATTGTATCGATAGAAAAACGTATGAAGTAGAAAGGAATAGAACACTATGCCAATATGGTGAGATGACGAGGGGTGGGCGGTGGCTCGTGTCAAACATAAACATCACCATAGCCCTGTTGGACCGAAGAGCCTTTTTCTGTGCTCTAGACTCAATGTAATTCTATGTATTCATATGAGAGAGAACAAAACCCGACAGGCCTTTACAAGGCTTGTAATATACCCGAAGGGTTGGTAGTATAGCACAAACTATTACAGTGAAGCGAAGTAGCGAAAACTGCAAATGCTGGAGTTAAGTTGTAAAATCAAGAAATGCTGGAAATACATAGTAGGTTGATCCAGCAGCTGCTGAGAGAAAAGACAGGCTCATGTTTCAGGTAAAGACCCTTCCTCAGGCCTAAACATCTTCATGGGAAATGGTAGCTTATCTTTCTTCTTTCAGATGTGGCAGGTCTTGTACAAACAGAAAATGTTGGAAACATGCACAAGAGCAAAGATTAAGCTGTTTATACAGCCATCCAAATCCCCGAGAGCATGACACAGTCTAGCAGCTGAAGTTCCCACATTACTCTCTCCCAATTGAGCTTTCTAGTCACCAAATGATGGGAAGAGAGCATATTGCTGAAAAAGAAATGGAAGTATGTGTATATATGGATGCACACAGAGGTTAATAGATAACTGGTAGTGAGACACATGACAGTAATTGAATTAAGAGTTTAGATGACATCATAAATCACAGGAGTAAAGCTCGAGTTTGCACTGAAGTCTCAACACTGTTATCTTACATTGAGAGCGAGTTTAAAAAAATATATATATTTCTAGGATCCATGACAGTATTATTGATATATTCTGAAATGCCATGTTGGTAAATGGCAATTATCATTCTTGCGTTAAAAAATCAGTAATGTCAGGCAGGAAACAGAATTGATGCAGATGGTACACACCTTTGCTGCATTCTAATCCTGCAAAATCCAGTGCAAAAGGCACACCACTGAAGTGTTTTTATTAACTATGAATCTGCAGGTGCAAACAAGGATGTTCCACTCTGCATAAAGACATACAGATGAGATTCAAATGCTGGCGGGACTTGGAAACAAAACTGAATAAATTCTTAAACCACTAGCTAATACACTGCCATCTGCCCCAGTTCATGGTGACAAGGGTCAGTGGACAAACAGGACATATTCTAGCGCTAAAATAAAAACAAAGTGCTGGAAAAACTCAGCAGGTCTGGCAGCATCTGTGGAGAGAGAAACAGACTTAATGTTTCAAGTTCAATATGACTCTTCTTCAGAGCTGAAGAGAGGTAGGAATGTGTTGGGTTTCATACTGTCGAAAAGGGGGGTTGGGAGGAGCAGGTGAAGCAAAAGAGAAGGTCAGGGATAGGTACATATTCTAGTACTTATAGATGGATTCCTAATACTGTACACATGCAAGTAGTGGTGATTCCCGATCGTAATTGATTCTAATTTTAATTAATAATTGTAATGCACTGCTTTATAATAATGAGTAAAAACACTGGGCTGACCATGGCAACAACGCAAGCATCATTCTACTAACCACCTGAGTGTGTTACAGGCCTAACTTCCCATCCAATTTTCTTGCCTGCTTTTCTGGAAATACAGGTTCACACTATGGTTTCAAAAGGAGTGACAATCCACTGGTGCCTCAGCTCAGTGGTCATTATAAATATGCAAGCCCAGGTGGTGAAAAGTGCTCAGCTATTCCACAGTGGGGGCATCAGAGCAGAGACTGATCACACTCTCACTTAATTTCCACATATTTGTACTTTCTGGCAGAGCTCCCTGATTCGCCACTTCTTAGCCCAGGGGCATTGAGACCAACTGAGGTGCCCCAATTGCTGCAATGTTTGAGATGAGCTAATTCAGCTAGAGTGGGGGTCAATGCGGAATCTTTTGATCGGGATGATTTAGGACTACATAAGGAGTTTGACCAGTAGAGTAGCAAATCAAAATATCTGAATTGCTACTGTTTTTTTAAAAAAAGTTTTATGATAGATAAATACAAGTCCTTGAAAATGGAGTGTAACACCTTTTATACATATTAAATAAAATGCCCCAAGGTGGTATGGCAAAGGGGTTTGGGAAGAGGATTCCAGTAAGCGGAAACTAAGCAGCTGAAGGCACAGCTGCCAATAGTGGGGCAAAAGGAGGGGGAAGCACCAAGAGTCAACAGAACAGAGTTTGGAGGAAGAGATGTAGGGATGGAGGAGGTTGCAGAAATAGGAGGGGACAAGGGTAAGAAGGCATTTAAAGTGCAAAGATGAACATTTTAAATTGAAGGCATGAGGAGGCTGGAAGCCAATGTGGAAGAATCACAGTGGTGGAGGCTGGCCAGGAGAGCATTGAATTAATCAAACCTGTGACAAGCGGATCGTTCGTAGTTTCAATTTTAATATTTTGGCTGATTTTAAAAAAGTTCTCTTAAAATATGCTAGGTGCTAGTTTTTAAAAGGAAAGGGTTAAAAATTGTTGGCACGTTGCTGGAGAATTTTTCTATTGCCAAACCTCAGAGTCTCAGCCTCTCACAGCTGCCGGCCACTGTAGGGAGCTCAAGACATTGTAAACCTCACTCCAGTACAGCGCAACTGCAAGATTTTATTAGTGGGAAACTGGAAAAAATGACGAGAGTTGATCTGAATCAGTCCAAGGGTGGGACCAGTAAAAAAAAAAGGTTCTGAACTGGAATACCAAAAACAAACAGCAGTCATGAGCACGAGGGAAAACTAAGCCAGGCTTGGGAACTTAAAAAGGCAAGCGGCTGTTTGTAGCACTGAATGGGCCTTGCAGTTTTCCAAAAGCATGCACATGATTTCTGTAAGAGAACAGATGGAAAAAATAATTTTTTGTAAAAGGCAGTTGGGAGCCAAATACTTCCCAAAATAATCTTTCAATGTACACGAGAGTAAAAGGGACAATTTATAGAAAGAGAAAATATTTTTAAATTATAAAGACTATGCACCTTGCTGGTAGAAGTTTGACTTTACTATTGGTCGCAGGGTGTGGTACCCCAAATGTGGTTAAATTACTCCCAATTTCTCAGAAATCACCAGTTCAGTGTTAGAAACTAGATGAAGAGGTGACCCCACACAACTTGCTCTGTACATCAGCTACACTATAATTGCAACTGATACTTAGCTAAATTTTTAAACTCTGAAGTCAAAGTGCATAAGCGATCGAGGCAATTGACTCAATCCCACTGGATTCAAATCAATTTTTCCCTGCAATCTCAGCTGAAGGTATTAAATTTCTGGTGGGCGACCTTTGGTTATTCACCTGTGTGATCTTTCTTCATGTGTAATCCCAGCCAGCTAATGCAAACGGGCTGCTCAGCCGTGTGAATCATCACCGGAGAGCCCAATCCCACACTCAACTGGCATCCGTACATATGCAAGCTTTCCACAAGGGTTGGTGAAGCCAACTGTAAGCCTCCTGCTTCCCCTCTTGTTGAGATCACCTAACTCAGCTCACTTATTGTGCCTAGGACATTCCTAATTTTAACTAAGATGACACCATGTTGCCTGTGGGGCAGTGTTAAGTTTGCCCTGGCTCGTGGGTGTGAGGCCCTTGCCATTTCTACTCCCGGGCTTCATTTAAATACACTAGGCCCGACTCCCACTTGAACCCATTATCAATGACATGAAGCCAGAAGGTAGGGGTTGGGTGAACGCTGCAAGAGGATGTGGCCATGCATGTTTGAAAATGGTCCCAGTAATCAGTTAAGTGGTGAGGCACTCACGACGGGTGGGAAGTCCAGGGGCTGAGGAAGGAAAAACATTTTAAAAATAAAATGAAATGACCTTTTCTATCCTATTCTGGACCTGCTGCTCCTTTGGGCTCAGTGTTCCTAGTGGGCCCGGGCACCATACCCAGTTGCTCACTGTGAAATCGTCACCTGGATCCGAATTATATCTTCAGACCTCTACTTCTGAATGTCAATGAGAGCCTCACTGGCCTGCGTCCATCAAAATGGTGCTTGGGCTTCAACCACATCTGCTACCTGTTATTCTGGGGCACTGATCAACTGAGACACCAAGAAAACGCAACATATTCTTATCCCAAAAGGGTGCTGACAAACTCTTAAGTGAAAATGCTTTGGAGAGAATACTGGCCACACAGTGAGGGAGTCAAGCGATGACTAAACTCACTAGACTCAAACATACACACAATATCATCTGATGATAATTTAGCTCTTACATGCTATTGGGCCCAATAAACCTTCTCCCCCAAGATTAGCAGTATTTATTGTTCAAAAATACTACTTTCAAAAAACTTGGCAAAAATATTGAAAGATAAAACAGTCACATTTCTTGTAATAGTTTGGATATAAAAATAGAAAGAAAAAGGTTCCCATGGTGACACTCATTTTTAAATCTCAGGATCTCATCCCATTTTTAAACTTAAATGCTGCTGTTGTCCTCCAGGGACAGAAGAGATTGTGGGAGAAGATGGAAACACACAGCAAGTCCATGAGCTTTTACAAAGAGAAAAAAGGAGTTACACACCATTCCCAAAATAAATTATTTTTGCCTGCCCTTCTCTGCGGAAGGAAGATGCTCATGTTTGTTGACAAGTTCACGGACAGCAGATGCCACCTGGTACTTTGCCCAAGTAGCCTTGCCAGCGACACTCACATCCCATGAAAGAGTAAAAAAGTTGGCAAGCTGTTTGACCATGGGAACGGGCATTAAAGGAAAGTAAAAAGAAAAAGCAAAGCCAAGCTCAATGCCATCTTCATCCAAAATTGATGATCGCGCACTTTGCAGGGAACATTGAATTAAAATGTGGAAGAGGAAATCTGGCTGACTTTTCCCTCCCTAACCAAAAGGCACTGAGGATAAAGGTGTCACCCTTAATCAATTAGAATGTGCCAAGGGCATTTACCCTGGATCCATAAGAGATACATCTAATTCGATGTTGCAATCAAAACAAATCTTCTCCAGATTATTCTGAACCATACAAAAGTGTGTGATATCTTACTTGTTACATGAGTGGCTCACAAGAGCACATTTAGATGTAAACTCTGGTATTCCCTCCTTAAACTCTCCACTTCTCTCTATTCCTTTAAGATGCTCCTTAAAGCCTACCTCTTTGACCAAGCCCGAATAACTCATGTGACTCGGTGTCAAATTTTGTCTGGCAACACTCTTGTGAAGCACCTTGGGACACTTTTACTAGCTTTAAAGAGGTGCAATATAAATGCAAGTTGCTGTTTATCTCCTGGACGTACAGAATTTAGTTTATGCAAGATAGCAATTTGATTGACACCACTTTCCCGTGAGTCACTAGCAGCTTAAAAAGCACGCAAAAAGTTGCCAATTTTCATGCAGCATTAGCTGCCAACACAGCAACTTCCTCACCTTAACTGCCACACAGCATGCAGAAGCATCAGCTATCTCCCTAGCATTACACAGCTAAGACAAGAAAAGGTGGAATTTAATTGGTGAGGAGCAGCACCAGACGGCGAAAGCAGAAGTGTGTACCACTTCCATTTGTGTGTCGGCAGCCAGCACGCATGGAATTTAATGTTAATTTTAAAGGCTGGGTGGCAGCCATGTGGGGCACAAGTGGTCACATAGTGGGGGCAAGCAGGGAGTGGCTGAACCCGCGGTCAGCTGATAACAGTGCAGCTCCAGACGGGCTAGAAAAGAGCCCTCAGGACAAGCAAGCAGGTTCTGCAGATAGGGAGCAGGTCAGCTGGGGGACAAAATTTGCAGATTTGGAAGGATATTGACTGGAAGCCAAGCCTTCATCCCTCTTTGCAGCTCTAATTCTTCTACCCCTATCATCCCCTCCCTCATAATTTTATATCATCTCCTGGGACACCCCACCCCCATCACTCCCACTCCCCTCCTGCAGTCCAATCATCTCCTGGGACCCCTCCCACCCCACTTTGCCCTGGCTGCCGGTAGCGGACCTGCGATCATTCACCTGCACCCCTCCCCTCTCCTTCGTATTCAACAAGACAACCACTCACCTGGATTCTGCCGCACATCACCATACTGTCATAAATCAGGTGGCACAATTTTTCCATTTGCCGCTGAATTAATCTTGAAGGTCTGACTTAATTTGGAGAAATTGTGATTTAGTGAGTATTCATGGCTTGCAAGTGTGGGGAAAAGTGATTCCTACCACTGGACAACCTGAGAGTCTCAAACATCACCGACTTAATCCCTTAAATTCAACCCATCATTGGGAAGTTGAGATTTCGGCTCCCACCATTGAGTCACCCCGCGTGCCACCCGTTAAATTCTGGCCAATATATGGAATCCAGTACTAATGCATGCCTATCAAGTAGGCACAAAAGGGCACTACAAATTTTCACACCCAAGCTATGCAATGCCAGAAAGTTTGCTGGTGCTTCGGAGTAAAAGAAATCCATAAGGATAGTCTTAACCAAAGCCAAGGCTGAACTGACTGCACATCACCCTCAAAAAAAAGACACAGACAGTCATGGTGCAAGATTCAGTCTTTTAAAAGAAAAAGGTACCTCAAAAACATACATGAAAGGAAATAGAAATTGTAAACCGAATGCTGCATGTGAAAGACCTCTAACCCATTTTCTTTTTTCAGATGCAAGTTTCAATTTCAAGCATTTCCTCCTCTAGTCATTTATTCTATGTCGAGAGATTTGTATAACTAGCTTGAGCTACATAGTCTGCTTCGGCTATAAAATACTCAATTTTATCATTTTTCAGTTGTGACGAGAGATTAAACTTTATAGAGTGTAAGGCTAAAAATTCAAAGTTCATGTATTAAGCAAGGAGACTTAGCAACGTTTCTCCAAGTTAAACTGCTATTTTTACACTAATTACCATAAATAGGGAGTTGAGTGAGCCCTTGCATTGTAGTAAGACCTGTGCCTATATGACCAGTATTTATAAAAGGACAGAATTTTCTAATAAATACAGTATCCAAACAAAAATCTTTTACTTTTGGAGTATTCCTTAGCTTCCTGATCTTGTGATGTACTTTGGATCCTTTTTGAAGAATTGGGTCATAAGTGTCCAACATTTTACAAGGATAAAGCAGTGCTTTTATAGCTTTGCTTCAATCCTTTATTTATTTACATCAAGGGTTTTTGGCTTTACAGAATTTTCTTCAGTGAGGAGATTGGGTTAGCAGCCTGTGGGCATCTCCAATCCTGGTGCAGCTGTAAATACTGCTGTTCAGCGGCATTAAACAGTAAGACAGTACTTGGTGTTGAATAAAGTGGTTCATGACAGCTTTCCCATGAGGTTATCTTCCCATCAGCTTAAACTCAAAATTAAAAAATTATGAAGTGAGCAGCTAATCTACAACAGTAACCATCCAACATAAAGAAATAGAACAAAAACAGAATTACCTGGAAAAACTCAGCAGGTCTGGCAGCATCGGCGGAGAAGAAAAGAGTTGGCGTTTCAAGTCCTCGTGACCCTTCAACAGAACATTCTGTTGAAGGGTCACGAGGACTCGAAACGTCAACTCTTTTCTTCTCCGCCGATGCTGCCAGACCTACTGAGTTTTTCCAGGTAATTCTGTTTTTGTTTTGGATTTCCAGCATCCGCAGTTTTTTGTTTTTATAAAGAAACAGATGTTTATATGTCCCAATCAGTCTATGGCAGATGGTCATTTATAATACAGAGAAATCTAACTTATGATTCAACTTTCATTGTCAATGTAAGGCTATATGTGGAACTGAAGCAGTTGAAAAAACTGTCTGTGCCATAGGCATTGAAGAAACATTGGGAAATAATGGAACAACAAATCCTAATTACATCTCAACAAAGGAAGAAAAGGGCAATTCATTGCCCCCTTGCAAAAGAAAGCAAATTTACAGTTGATCTTATTTTCCCATTCCTTTAAATACCTGTATCCAGAAGTGGAGAGTACATTTGGACAACATGGTACACCCGAACCCAACCCCTCAAATTCAAGGATCCCAGTACCGAGGACACGATGTTCAAATGCTTTAAAAAGTGTCCTGATATTGGCTCAAATGACTTCATGTGTCTTGCTGAAACTCTCACCACCATACACAGGCTAAGGGTTTTCTGCAAGATGAGCTATTTTCAACTACTATCAACCTTGCTTTTAAGTGAAGATGTGAAAAAGGAACACATTGGGCTAGACACTTTAATTTAAATTTTAGTCAGATTTTGAAAAGTTTGAAAGCTTTAGTTCCTCTTCCACTTCATAATTGCTCTACTTTCGCACAAGATGGACAAGGCAGACGGCCTACATCGACGTTGCTCAGTGCTGATTGACAGGCGACAGCTTGTGTGGTAGGGCAAGGCTCCATACCAAATGCTTCTTTTCCCCCGGCTCGGCCCGCCCCTGCCCCCGTCTCCTGCTGATTGTTGCTATGAGGGGTAAAGAATGCTCAAAGAATTGCAAGGCTCATCACAAAGAATGGCTGAATTAGTGAGTCAATCAAGGGTGCAATTAAAGGTAAAATCTAGTTGGCACAATCATTCTAAAAAGCACACTTTCATCTCCTGGGCCTCGATGTTTTAAAACAAGTGGGAGCAGTGGCAGATGGCTCATTTTTCTGATCAGCACTAATGCAGACATTTCTCAGACCAGCTGCTGTCAAGAGCCAGTGGCACATTCTACTGCTGGAAATAAGATTTTTCTGGTTACAGGCACTCATTACTTAAGTTGAAGTGGCTACAAATTCCTCCACATGTCACATTTCTCCTGTGGGGAAAATCATAATAGTTACAAGACTTGCTCATGAGGCAAATGTAATGCATGGAAGGGTTTCTAGCCTAGACTGAATACTGGCTGCTAACTCATACTATCACTCACTGAGTTATACAGCAAACTGAATGATTATAACTGAATACCCCCTCAAACGCAATACCACCTACGAATGTGTCTGTAATGAGCTGCATTACTTTACAGGTAAGTATTTTATATTTTAATAGTGACTTGAGCTCTTGGTCTTCATTTTTGTGAATTTAGGAGAAAGGGCAGGGGTACAGCATATTGTAAATTGGTAATTTTTTTCATATGCATCCCATAAAAGTTTGATCCAAACATTTAAATTTCTTGGCAGACCACGTGTGCATTTACTTGGATTCAATTACATTACAATTAAATTATATTATGCAGTTTACCCATCACAGTGGGTACTTCACTCGGCAAGAGCTTGGCTACTTAAAAGAACTTTTGTTAAGTCTATTTTAAAAACTAAAAGTGTGGCTTGTTCTAAATATCATATAAACTTTGATTTTGACCTTAATTTTGCAATTTAACAGGCTCTCTTTTGTATTCTGAAAACAACATTGTCAAGGCCAGCTTTTACTTAGCCACCTACATGAGGATTTTGAGAACTGGTAACGCCTACTTCATGTCCACAGCTCAGGAGGCATTGTATTCCGGGTGGAATCTAGTTGGCGTAGCAAGCTGTAAAATCGATTTAAAATTGCTATTTCGTCTCCTGGGTTCCGTGTTAAAACTGCTACTAAAAACAACTGGGAATGGGCAGACTGCTCGATGTGCAATCAGCACAAAAGCAACTGCTTTTTGAAGCAACCCTGCATATCCACATGCAGAATCAGTGACATATGCCAGTGCTGGAAAATATATTTTGCTCTTGCATCTCTTTTTTTTTTTCCCACCATTAAAAACACAGAGCTTTCCAGATGGTGCAATGGGTAAGGGCACTGCCTGGTGTGGCACTAAGCCACATAGGGAATGATCAAAGGTGCGATTCCCAGCCCCCACTGAATGAACTGATTCTGTGTTGGGAAAGCAGCTGGGGCACTGAACCAAGAAGGTGGGGATGCTGCGACGAATTAGAGTTCCACTCCTAGTGGCTACCCAAATAACCTTAAATGAGAAATGCATGAGGGTGGCTGTTGGGTGAAATCACATAGAATTACACAGAATTTACAGGTCAAATGGCCTGTACTAAGCCAGTGTTTATACTCCACAGAAGCTTCCTAGAACTCTACTCTATCTGACTCTATCAGCATAGCCAATTCACAGATTGTGCTCAGCTGCGACACCCTCCACAGTTCAACAGCTTCCACACACAGAGTTCAATTTTATATCCCTGATGGAGATGCAACTCAAAAGACAAGTGTCTAGGGAAGCAAAGTAGAGGTCTTGATGATTTTAACAGGTGAGCCTCATTAACATACCACTGGCCAGTTTCCTGATCAAAATGACCTGGAAGTCAGCGGGAAGTGGGTTCCTAGCCATTGAAATTGGCTGGTAGGAGGGCTTCACCAGGACCAGAGGGAACTGTCCCTGGCACAAAGGCAAGTGATCGGGGTGGTGGGTCTGACATGGATAGCAGTTGGTAAGGGGCAGGGAGGCTCAGAGGAAGATCCCCATAAACAATTTAAAAAGAAGGTTTTACACTCATCTTTCTGGGTCTCTTCTGGTCCCAGCTCCATTTCCCGACAGCTCAGGGGAAGCCAATACTGGTCCTTCGCTCAGGCCTTGGGGTTAATATTGCAGTCAGTCCTCGTTGACGACATCAGACTCCGACTGGCACATTTAAAGAAGCAACCGTCTGGTTTCAAACGGGTCCGCTTGCCACCTGCAATGTATAATTACAGTTGGCCAGATTGGGGACAGGAAGCCAATGGTTAGTCCCATTTTAACCGGGTGGGGTAGTCAAAATTTCCCCCTACTCTGTCAGGTCTAACACATGAAACTCTTTCGAGTTATCAACAGTCACAGATTGCAACTCTTTCGAGTACAATCACAGTTCTTGGTTTCCGGGAGTGGGACATGAACCCACAACCCTCTGATTCAAAGGCGAGGGTGCTATGAACTGAGCCACAGCTGACACCTCCAGGTCTAACACATGAAACTCTTTCGAGTTATCAACAGTCACAGATTGCAACTCTTTCGAGTACAATCACAGTTCTTGGTTTCCGGGAGTGGGACATGAACCCACAACCCTCTGATTCAAAGGCGAGGGTGCTATGAACTGAGCCACAGCTGACAACTCCAGGTCTAACACATGAAACTCTTTCGAGTCATCAACAGTCACAGATTGCAACTCTTTCGAGTACAATCACAGTTCTTGGTTTCCGGGAGTGGGACATGAACCCACAACCCTCTGATTCAAAGGCGAGGGTGCTATGAACTGAGCCACAGCTGATCTAACACATGAAGATGAACAATTTGAGTTAAGTACTGGCAGGTGCCTCTCGTTTATAGCTCTGTGTCATAAGTTAGGAGGGGTAAAAAACGATGTGCGGACGTGGGAGGGTAGAAAATCAACTCCAACCAATGAAAATTAAGCCAAGAAAGAAATAAAGTCCATCCTTAATATAAAAGAGAAGCCAGTCAGTGGGGGTATAGCAAGGACCTGCAAAAATTTACAGTGGATCAAACGCAGCAAGGAACTGCAGAATGGAACAATATAAGGATTGAAGATGATGGAGTGCATAGCTGAAGGAACTTGGATGGTGGCCAGTTCCTTTGTTTTTCTAATCACCAATACTGGGTATTAACTTGCCTCCGAATGTTTGGTAAGCAGAATGTTTCAGTCATAGCATGACGACTGTTTCACTTGGAGGGGTACTGCTACTGTACACTTTGAGGTAAAAATTGAAACAAGCTGCCTCCCTCAAAAGGCAAAGACCTGTATAACCAGCTGACAAAGTACACAATGCTCCCTGCTCTAAGTGTTTATTCTTCTGCGCAATTTTTGGTTCTGTTTTATTGGGGGGGGGGGGGCTTCTCACAAGCTTGATTGTGACTGGTGTTCTTGTTTTTGCTAAAAGCAGGTCCACTTGTGCATTATCAAGTACACACTTATGCACCTCATGAGTCCTAAACCCAGGCCTCTGGTCCCATCCTTCAGTGCTCGCACCCTTGAGATTAAATTTTCCTGTTCCCTCTCAGTTTTCAATTACCTTTCTATGTAGTCTCCCCTAACATTATGGGAAATATCCTATATACATTATAATTCACTTTATTTTGTGTCTCCGAGCTTATATACATATCATTCAGAATTATAACTGGCTGCTTATATCACTGACTTTTGAGAACAGCGGTTTAAAAACTGGTTTGCACCGTTATTTGGGCACAGGGTTGTGTTTTGCGACCTGCCCACACCAGTTCTGGCGGAGGTGGGCAGCATGCAAATTTGGTGCTGCCAAATTTGGTAGGTCCAAGTATCTGCTGAGCTGCTGGTTGCCTCTTGTGTTCAGAAGAGGGCCAAGCAGCATTTGCGGAAAGCATGGAGAGCAGCCAGCCTTTTGTTCTTAAAGGCAGTCTGTCCCACTAAAAGGGAAGCTGCATTGCATGACGGGAGGCAGCTGTTGAATACTACTGCTGCAATTCTAACAAGGAGAAATGGAACAAGGGCAGGGGTATGGATGGGGCACTAGAACCCTTGGTGGTGGAGGCAGACAGGAGAAGAGGTGCCATAGTTCCATGGTGGGGGAGGAAAGAGAGGGTGCAGGGCTCTCAAAGATAACCCTCAGAAGGGAATGAGAGCAGATAGCCAATTCTCGGCATCTAGACCCGAGGTCCTGGCAGCAGTGTCACAAAAAGTCTAATGACCTCAAATGGGCCAGTGAATGCATCTTCACATGTTATCCCCTACCATCACACCACCAACCTCAGCCTCACTAGCCCTTGTCACTCAGGACTCATGCCTAACATCCAGATATTCCATCTCATCCACCCTACCCTTGCTACCAGTCTCACACCCACCTCTCACTGCCTCTCCATACCTCCAGCTATGGCAGATAAAATGCAACACAATCACTGACATTCTGCCTCTCTCTTGCAGGACACAAAGGCACACAATAGAAGTAGCCATTGCAAGGCTAGCAGGGGACAAGGATACCTGCATCTTCTGAGTCCTACGGAAGGGATAGTTCGCTGCATCATTCAGCAGACTGTGACAAAGGTCGTGGCATCTGGCGTCGCAAATATATTGAGGATGTTCTTACCTTGTGGCCCTTGTCAACTCCCAGCTCACCCTCATCCTCCCATCTGGCATGAGCAAGCTGGAAATGGTGTCACAGCTGACCTCTTGCTTTCCACCCAACCCACTTTCCCTACCCCAACCCTCCCTTTCTGATTTTCTGCTTTTGGACACCCAACAACTACCACCTGGCCAGCCACAGGGGAAGAAAGAGAGCACAGCTGATGAACAGACCCCGTCACTTGATTTGACAATTGCAACCACCAGCTCAAATACTGGCACTGCGTGTACCTTAAAGTCTAGTATATAAAGCTGGGATCAGCAAGTGGTACATTAGTGGCGCAAGTGGGCTGCAGTCAGACCAGGGGACAAAGATTGGTTTGTGTGCAAGCTCACCAGGGGGAGGAGTCACAGATGAGTTCTGATACCGGAGACTCAGATGAGGACCTCAATGCGGCAGCATACAGGAGAATGCTGATGAGCTTGCAGACCAAGATGCTAGGATGCACTGGCTGGCCTGCCTGATGGCCTCTTGTCATTGTCAAGGAGCATGAAGAGTCCAGCTCCAACTTGGCAGAGGGCATCTTACAGAGTTTCCCCTCTCCACAGCCTCTACTCCATCCCCCTGTCATATTGCAGACCCATAGATACCAGAAACCACAACAATTAGAAAGCTAACTGAACAGAAGTATTCACAACCAAGTATGTATGATCAATCTCAAAAGGTTTACCTAATCTTGGCGTTCAAATGACAAACACAACCTAACGAAACTCTTTACTCAAGAGTTTCAGATGTCATCTCAACGCTGACATGACTACTGCCTTATCATAACAGGTGCTGTTTGTTATAATTGGAACATCTGCAATCAAAAGTCAAGACAGCAAGAACATAATGAATTGACAAAGGTTCAAGGCAGCAGCCACTGAAAAACAATTGGCTCCACGAAACTCTCAACTGCACAGATTTTGAAGTCTGAATCGTTGACGTTGTGTCGGAATCACCAGTATCTGTAAAATGGATTGGTACGATCAAGAGACTTTTGACCAAATTTCAGAACTACATGCAGTAGTACCATTAATGCAGTTACTGTCATCTGGAGGCACATCTATAAGAGGACATTGCTGCTACCAGCTTCTTCTGGCTGTTATGGTTCAGGGCTCTCACTTGTACCACATTGCTCAAGGCGCATACTGTATTTTCATCTTTTAATTATATTTTCATCCCATCTTGCTCTGGGTTTGGTGGTGAATGATCTGGCAGGGTTAGACTTGGAAAGGAGCATGAAGCATCTGTCCAGTGGACGTGGTAATGATGAACCAACCAGGACAGCAGTGATTGATTATTTAGCTCGTCCATAGTCACATGAGGTTTTGTCTTCAGGTTTAACTTTTAGTAGTGGGTGAAGTGATCTAGAATTGAACCTACTAATCTAATTATCCATTTGTTTGCCATATGGGCATGTAGCTGAGCCATATTTAAATATGGATATTACTAACGCATCGTAGAGCCGTACTTTGAGATCACGACTTATGTTCAACCTCCATTCATGGGAGAGAGAGAGTGCATTGCAGAGCTCACAGGTACAAGATAGTTCCCACTGGAGGAAACCATGTCACCTAAGTAGTGAAATTTATCGCTGATTCTATACCTTGGGTGGATAATCATCCATTATGAAAGTAGCTGGAATGGTATTGTGCTGTCTTATTCTAGCCAACCTGAAACTAGCTGCTTCTTGGTCAAGAAGCTTTGGTACAGGTGCCCAGTTGCAGATATGGTCTCTATGTTGTTGGCAAAGCCCAGCTCTGTTCACACACAGTCATTGCCCAGGTTGGTTCCACATCCATTTTTTTTCTGTTGTTGACTTCATAATGTGATCAACAGGCAGCACAAATAAGGTTGGGGCGAGAACACAACCCCACTGTATTCAGTTATCAAATTTGAAATGCTCAAAGCGTTCTACCAATGTGGACCCAGCTACTTGTGTGGGCATAAAGCTCTCTGATTAATGACAAAATTTGGTAGGGATACCTAGAAATTGTAACAAGAGTCATAGGCACTCTCTTTTCAGTGAGCCAAAAGCTTTATTTTCAATTTGAAGGCAACATATATTGGCTCACTGTATTCACAGCATTTGGCTCCCCCTGCCATCTATTCAATGGTGAACCTATTCTCTCAAAGGGTTTTTGATTCAAGCATGTATCATCCAAGCAAACACTTCAGCTTATACTTAGAACCATAGGAAAGTTACGGCACAGAAAGAGGCCATTCAGCCCATTGCGTCTGCGCCAGCTGAAAAAAACTAGCCCCCCATTCTAATCCCACCTTCCAGCACCCAGTCTGTAGCATTGCAGGTTACAGCACTTCAGGTGTAGATCCAGGTACCTTTTAAATCAATTGAGGGTTTCTGCCTCAACCACCAAACCAGACAGCTAATTCCAGACACTCTAGGTGAAAAAGTTTTTCCTAATATCCCCTCTAATCCTTCTACCAGTCACCTTAAATCTGTATTTGACCTCTCCACTAGGGGAAACAAGTCTTCCCTGTCTGCTCTATCTGGCCCCTCATAATTTTGTACACCTCAATCAAGTCACCCCTCAGCCTCCTCTGTTCTAAGGAAAACAACCCTAGCCTACATAATCTTTCCTCATAGCTGCAATTTTTCAGCCCTGGCAACGTTCTTGTAGATCTCCTCTGTACTCTCTCCACAGCAATTGTGTCCTTCCTATAATGTGGTAACCAGAACTATGCGCAAAACTCCAGCTGTGGTCTAACCTACATTTTAAACAGTTCCATCATTACATCCCTGCTTTTGTATTCAATACCTTGCCCAATAAAGGAAAGCATTTCATATTTCCAGCATCTGCAGTATTTTGCTTTTATCAAAGCATTTCATATGCTTTATTTACCACCTGATCTACCCTGGAACCTTCAGGGACCTGTGGACATGCACTCCAAGGTTTCTTACTTCCTCTACCCCTCTCAATATCCTCCTGTTTGAGTATTCCCTTGCTTTGTTTGCCCTCTCAAAATGCATAACCTCAGATTTCTCTGGATTAAATTCCATTTGCCACATTTCCACCCATTCAACCAAACCATTGATATCTTTCTGGAGTCGACAGCTATCCTCTTCACTATCAACTACGTGGCCAATTTTTGTGTCACCTGCAAATTTCCCAATCATGCCTCCCACATTTAAGTCCAAATCATTAATAAATTCTTATACTTAAGTTGATACTGCTGTCGTTGTTGCAATCTGCTCCAAATCCCTTGCCTCTGTAAAAGTACACAGAGGCTGCCTCTGCACTACTGTTGCAACGCAGTCAACAAAACAGAAATATTATGAGCTCTAGGTGGACAGGAGGATGCACTTTTACACAAAAAGAGAAATTAATTGATAGCACTCAATATGGGATGGGCCAATTGAGAACTAGTTTGTCAAGAAAATAAAAGGCACCCAATGGATACTAAAGGTCTGGTTTAGGTATTTCGTGCATTCTACAGTATTTGAATTCTGGAATGCTTTTATGATTTACAAGAGTCATTCCAGAAAACGTTATTAAACAAAAGCTTTAATCTGAAGAACCCACAACACTCTAGCTTTATGCTCAAGCCACATACCTCTCAGAGACTTCCTGCATATAAATCTATCATCACGTTTGTTAGAAGTTAAGAAAAGGTATACCGTTAAGGTTTGAAGTGAACTTTAGACAACTGATTCTAACTAGTTTACCACAATCCTTTACTGTTGCACAAAAAAAGAAATATTCACCTCAACAGGATTTTCGCAAGCCTCTAAATATGTTCCACTTCAACTTTTCAAACTTAATTAAAATTGCTTCCCTTGGTCTCAGCTATGGTTCCATTAATAGTTCGTGGAATTTGACACCCCCCCCCCAGTAAACAAACACCTTCTTTGAAAAAAAAAGTTGGCAAATTGCACACCAACATTTGTAGTGAATTTTCCCTCTATTGTAACACTGCCCAGCTGTAATTTTTTTTTGGCTCTGAGGAAGTGCCACGGCTGTAGAATTTCCTGCATGCAATTTTACCACATGTGTAGCAGCTGAAAACAGTACTAAAACCTTCTTTATATCTGCCTACAGAAGGGTCAAAGACAAGAAGAGGACCTAGCCTCAAATCTACATATATTAGCTAAATTGTGTCCATGGCTGGAATTTTCTGGCCCTGTTGGGGTCAGGCATCATGGCAGGCAGGGGAGGGTGAACGAAACGGCAGGAAGGCCAAAAATCGGTTTTATGCTGTCGTGAAACCAGCTTGCGATCGTCTGCTCCACTCATCAAAAGGCGGATGGCGTTACCCGCCACCGTACGTTGGAAATCTAATTTCAAAATTTCAGCATCTCGTTATAAGCCCTGCTCACCGGAATCATCCAGGCACGTGCGATGTGTTTCACAACTGTGCATACGCGACGTGCATCTGGCAAGCCGCACTTTGCTCCAGACTTTGAGCTTTGTTTGCCTACCTTGCTTTGGGCAGCACTTGTGGTCATCGGCGCCAGGCTTCACAGGCAGCACCACATCACTTTGAGGGGGGCTCACCAGCAGGTCTCTACCTACCAGACCAGCCGTAAGGCGGGGGTGGCTTTCCAACGGCTGCAGGGCTAGGGCTTGCTTGGAGAAGGGGGAGAAGTGGCCTCAGGCAAGGGAAGAGGCTGCAGGGTGAGGGCTGTACTGAGGAAGGAGGGTATCCCAGGGTGTGTGGGGGACACATGTTGATCTGTGCAAGTGGCCTCAAGATGGTGAGGGCTGAAGAGGCAGCCTCCAGAGGGGATGAGGCCAGGTGGAGATGTGAGGGTGTGTGAGAGAGTGAGTGGTGATGTCCCTTGAGCTGGCAGTGAGTGAGATGCCAGTGAATGTGTGATGGCCTTGTGAGTGTGTGAGTTTAGAGTGGTAAGATGGTTGCCTTGCCCTGGCGCACAGATGAGATCATTCATCCATTTTCTGCACTGGATGGTGAACCTCTTCAGTTTGGGTGGCAAGTGTTCAGTGCCAAGGCTGCACAAGTGTGGTGATACATATGGGCCTCCCGCGACCAAAGCAGGGGTAGAGGACATTGCGGCGGCCCTGCATAGTGTCCAAAAGGTGTTCCAGGGTTGTGTCAGAAAAACAATGGGCTGCAGGCTTCTTGCCTTTCGGGGTCATATCTTCTGTGCAGCAGTCCTGGTCTGCAAGTGTTGAGAGCTGTGCATGCGGCTGCAGTTCAAATGTGGCGCCCAGCGTGAGGAAGCGACGAGGTGATGGCATGGCAGGCAAATCGGAGGAAGACTGCCAACGAAATGGCGTGTTTCCCGTGACTGCACAAATAATGAGGTGAAAAGGGGATAATATGGAGCAAAAACCTGCCATTGCAGTTAGCGGGAAAAACATTGCTTTACACACCCACTACCACGCTTAGTGCAATTCTGGGACGATTCTGCCCCATGTGTATGCATCTGGATTCTGGCAATGCCCCAAAGAGACAGAGACATTTTTCATTTGTTCTCGGGATGTGAGGGACACTTAAGAGGCCTAAATTAACTGCCCATCTCTTGCCCTCAAAGATAGTGGTGTGCCTTCTTCATGGTGATTTTTTCTTTTTGGTCTCCTTATTTAAGAAAAGATAGAATTGAATTGGAAGCAGTGCAGAGAAGGTTCACTCAGCTGATTCCTGGGATGAAGGGGTTACCTTGAGGAAAATGTTGGACAGGTTGGGCCTGTATCCATTGAAGTTTAGAAGATTGAGGGGTGATCTTATTGAAACATAAGATCCTGAGGGGCCTTGATAGGGTGGAAGTTGAAACTATATTTCCCTTTGTGGGGGAGTCTAAAACCAGGGGACAGAGTTTAAAAATTAGGGGTCTCCCATTTAATACAGAGATGAGAATTTTTGTCTCAGAGGGTCATTAGTCTATGGAATTCTCTTCCCCAGTGAGCAGTGGATACAGGGTCATTGAATATTTTTCAGGCTGAGTTCTGACTGACAAGGGAGTCAAAGGGTATAGGGGTGGACAGGACAGTAGAGGCCACAATCAGATCAGCCATGATCTTATTAAATGGTGGAGCAGGCTCAAGGGGCCAACTGACCCACTCCTGCTCCTAATTCGTACGTTCATATGAATGCTAGGCTACCTCAAGAGGGTGTTAAAAATCAATCACCTAGCCATATGTAGGGAATATCTGGTCAGGATGTCAGGTACCCTTCCCGGAAAGATGGTGGAGAATCATTTTGACTTTTACAACAGCACACCAACTTTCACAAACCTATTTGTTCTCCCTAATCCTTGACTTGCGGCTCAACATCTTCCTGCGACCTTCGGTTGTTCTGCCAGGCAATGAAGGCTGCTCATTTTTGTTCTAGAGGTCACATTTTTCAGCAACGTTTTCTTCAAACCATCCTGGTGATGATGATGCTTAAACGCAATGGTCTGGGCATAGGAGTCCAGTACAGCTGACTTTATTTGATCTCACTGTTCTGGAATTGAGTCGGATGTGTGGAGATTTTCCAGATAGATCGTGAGCTGCACTTGGAATTCCACTCTTTGGTCAGGCTGCTTTAGGGCTGAAACATTAATCTTCTTCCTCTTGTACTTTTGGGGCCTTGCGCTGCCTTGGTGCTAGGTGGATGTTCGACACTAATCAATCAAGTCTATGATCTGTCCAGCAGGCATCAATCCCCCACATGAATCAAGTGATACAGGCATCACTTGGATCTTTGGCCCAAACAATGACATAATCCAGGAGGTGCTAATGCTTTGATCTAGGATGGTTCCATGTGGCCTTATATTCGTCCTTCTGGTGGAAGAGGGCGTTTGTCATCATGAGGCCATGCTGAGCATATTTTATTAGCAGGGGGAGGCCTCATCCTCAAGTCAGGGATGAGATTTTTTTCACTTAGAAAGTAAGACAGGGTTCAGGCTCACCTATCATACCCCACCATTTTCCTTCCCCAGCCAATCAACTCCCTGGGCTCATGTGAAGAATCAGCACTTGACAATCTGTACATGTGCAAAGTGAGCCTGAGTAAATGTCAAAATTGAATTGGTTTAGCAGGTAGTTTAACTGCAGACATACATGACAACCCTGAAATTCATAAACTATTGGGACCTCTCCATCCTTGAGTATCTACCTGGCAAAATGCTTATCATATTGCTTTGAAAGCCACATAACGACCCAGAATAGAAAATCAATATCTTAACCCCGAATGTAGAAAGGAACCAACAGCTTCTGTGAATTCCCTATTATGGCACCTAGACTGCCCCACATGATGACTTCATAACCTTGCACCAGACACAGTGATGCTGCCACTGTCATACCCGCCCCATAAATGCTCAGCTTTGGTTTGAGGTTTCTTAAGTCATTAGCACCATGCCTCCCCAGGCTCTGTCTTGTAATCCATTTTTTGCCTTTCCATTGACAGGCAATCATCTTCATTATATAACTGACCAAATTAGGTAGACGTGGCTGCAAACATTACACAAACATGAGAGGGGGTTGGTGTGTGCAAGAGACTGCAGGACACAGAAGAGGGGAAGCATGGAATTGTTATCATAAGTGCAGCTGTGATACCAGGAAAGAGAAGGGGCTCACAGTCCATGCACTCTATCAAATAAGTGCCTGAAGCATTTCAGCACCTCCGCCCACTCCTACACCTGCTTCACACAGCTGCTATAGTGCTGGTGAGCAATAGGTCATGCTTAGGTTAAGCAGCTACCATTGCAGTGGATTTTACAGTGGAAATAAAACAACCTTACCCAGCAAAGCACAATCTTGAAGGCCACTGCTACTCAATTTCTACTACAGCGATTGCATTTCTCAGTGTTGAAATATGAAACACTGAGAACATAACAGCAATAATGCACCCCCTCCCACTCACTCAGCTAATTTCACAAGAAGCAATTACAAGTTTAACTCATTCACTGGCTTGACTACCCTCTGTTAATGCCTTTTGCACAGCTGGTACTTTTGAATGACATGCTATCCAATCGTCTCTATAACTATACCTGTTATTACGAAAATTATACCCTCATCGGTATTTAATATTCCTTACCACACCCTTTTGTTCTCTCTTGACACTATGCTTCATTTTCCATATATAAAAGCATGCCAGTTTATTTATAAAATGAAATGGAAGGCTCATGTCAGGCAATATACAGTATTTATCTTCAGACCCATTAGATTTTCCAATATTTCATCTGTGCATTAATGAAATGGTACAAAAGCTTAGCAAGCTGTTTATGAAGGGTCAAACTGACAGATTTAGGGCCTTTTGTCATGGGCCATTCATCATAGCTGAGAACAAAAAACAAGTGGCTTTATTTGGTTATGAAAGAAATACATACTTGTTTCAAAAGGCTTGCCCAGCATCAGGCCTACAAACTCCCCATTCCCTGCCCCCAAGTGCTATTTCAAGAAGAAACACATACAGCCAAAGTGAGTGCAAGGTTGCCACTGTGCCTGCTGCACCCATCCACACTATTTTAACTTGACTCATTAGAATAAAATCAGCAAGCTGTTCAGTGTTCAATGAGTTCTAGTGGGCAGCTCACTACACCTGGGGTGGCAGGGCAGACAGGGGTGGTTACCGAGCAGTATTTTTATGAGGTCAGCACCAACATTCCTGCTCTTCCTGGCCCCATAAGAATGATCCAAACAGTCTTATTCTTGAACATTGCAAACAGGGTCCTAGAACCAGCAAGGGACTCCGATTTATCTAAGCAGTGTCGCATCTGTTTCGGACAGGGGCACTAAGCATCCATTTACAGGCCTGTCTGAAAATCTGCACCAGGCAGGCCTCGAGGGCCCAAGAAGTGGTCAATGTTTCCCTGCCATTTTCAAATGCCAGCAGCCTCAAACAGGCAGCAGCTGAAAATGGCCCAAACACACACCTAGCAGGGATCAGTAGACAGTAACCAAATTTCACTCTGCTAAGCAGGTATACTGATGATAACTGGAATATTCACACTAATGTCTAATTTTCAAGTGCAGCTCCAAAGCTGGTAGGATTTTATGTGTACATATTTCACAGATTGCCCTTGGCCTTTACAAACGATAAAGGTTAGTGCACAAGTGAAAAAGGCTTAAACTCGGAGGACAAATTACTGGATGTATCCAAACAGTACCTACAGCAGGGCATAATCCTGCCTTGGGGCAATCAGACTATTATCCTCTTGTAATTATCGTGGGCAATTTGAACATTTATAACGGATAACAAGGCTGTCAGGAAATGTAGTCAATCATGCAACAGTGCCATATTGAAGGAGGGAGAAACACCTACCTTAAAGATGGCAAAATAAGTACAGAAATTATCAATCATTTCAACAATCATTTCTGCCTGTCTCTTCATAATTTCTGAAGAATTCTTCAAAACATATAAATGTTTTTTGGGTTTTTTTTTAGATCACTGATAAAAGCCAAAATACCCACCCAACATTAAGGTGATCCACCAGTGCTTCAGTGAGACGGGTAGCAGCTGCAACAGCTTCCCTCCTCCGCTTTTCTGAAAGGAAACGAAGACACAAGGTTGGTGAAGAACTGCACAGCCACCCTTTTCTATCCTTCCACTTTGAAGGAAGGAGAAAAGTAACCACATATGCATGACCCAAATAAAGTTTGGCATTTTAAATTTCTAGTGTTGCTACCAATTCTTTCGAGTTATCAACAGTCACAGATTGCAACTCTTTCGAGTACAATCACAGTTCTTGGTTTCCGGGAGTGGGACATGAACCCACAACCCTCTGATTCAAAGGCGAGGGTGCTATGAACTGAGCCACAGCTGACACCTCAAAGGGAGTTTCTTTTAACTCTTTCGAGTACATTCACAGTTCTTGACTTCTTTTTTTCCGGGAGTGGGACATGAACCCACAACCTTCTGATTCAAAGGCGAGGGTGCTATGAACTGAGCCACAGCTGACACCTGCACAATTTGAATATCCTATTGAAGTGACTACCCTCACTTCATTCATCGTTATGTAGGAATGGGCTTGAAGACTCAGATGGCATCCAGCTGCTCTAATTCACTTCTACAATGTCATCAAGTGACTGTATAATGACAGACAGAACAGGTTGGAGCCAATCACAACTACCGCTCCACAACATGCTCGAAGCAGATTGCAAGCTTCCCAGAATACATAATTACCATTCCCCACTCCCCGTCCTTGGCATCAAATGTTTGCTGTTCACTTGCATCAAAAGATTGGTGGCAGCAACAAGGCGGTAGGAGCACTTGTCCATTTCATTACAAAACTAGTAAACATGCTAAAATAATTTCCTCATTAAAGAATCGCAATATTAGAAATTCTCGTGTTAATGTTGCATTGAGATGCTGCAATTGCTGCAGAGAGAGCTATATGCTTTGCCTCCTTTATATTAAAAAAATGGACCTTCCCCACACCCCGCCCATCCCTCTCTCCCAAGCTGGGACTCCGCTCTACAGGCACAAGCAGCTCTCTAATGCCTCTTACAAGCTTTTTTGCATACAAGTCCGATTGGTAAGCATCACAGCTGAGCCCTATCCTGTGGACACCATCCACCTGTGGTAGTGGGGAGTTTGAAGATTCACTGTAGAATGTCCAGGAACAGAATGATTTTGCCCTTCCCTGAAATTAAAATACAAACCAACTGGAGCAGCCCCCATCTCCCAACCCCCCAAGCTGAGATCGGCTCATTCAGCACAACTCAAAGATTGAACCAGAGGCCTTTCTGGTCTGTGAAGGTCGGTACCACACCACAGAGCGCCCACTGCCCACTAAACTATCTCAGAAATTCCAGAACAATAGTGTTTAATTCAACGTCAAAAGATGCTTTGTTTCTTCATTTTATTTTGGTTAGGTTAACAGGACAGCAATAGGGGAAATATTGCACCACAGAGGAGGTTGATGTCTGTAATTTCTCATATGGCACATTCCTGATCTTGGTATGGCCACAGCCAAGGAGACAAAATGCTCGAGTGCCAAGCGGAAGCAGGAGTTTGTCCACAAAAGAGGAAAAAGCACAGGAGCAAAAAAACAAATGAGTCACTGCTGGTTAGCGGAGCGCAAGAGCAGCTTATGAATGAAGTTTGCAAAACCCAGGAACTGAAGAAGGGAAATAAACAATTACTGTTGCTTTAAAGGAATAACATACAATTATCATTGCTTACCCAAGTTACATTTTCTTACTTCTGAAGAGGAAAAAATCTACATATGGCTGCTCCCTCTACATTATCATTTTATACAGCAAGGCCTGAGGTTACCTTATTAACTCACCATCAGTTTGCAATTCTGAAGAATATATGAAGACTTCAAAGTCTTCGAAAAGGAAGGGAATGGGAGGGAGAACGAGAGAGTCATGCAAGACCCACATGTCAGGAGCCAGCAGCATTAGCACAGCATGTATACAATATGAAAGCAACTATGGATTCTGTCATTGAAGATTTTAAGCTTAATAACACTATGGTGAAGTACTAGTAGTCACAGGTCTGTCATTATTTCTAGTTGCTTCCAGCACCAATGTATTAAATGGATCAATAAAGAAATATTGATTTAATCATCAAAGCTTGACTTCATACATTTTTGCAGATCTGTTAAAAATTGACAGCATCAGGCAAATCAATTCTGACATAGGATCTGACAATGACCTGAAAGGTGATCCTGTCATTTTCTCTTCTCAGATACTGACCGATTGTGAATTTCCAGCATTTGTATTTTTTTACCTTACAGTCTTGATCTTATTTGTGCACCGTTAAGACATTTCCTATAATGCACTGATACAATATGCTAAATAAGGCTGCTGATGAACTGATTTTGGTAGCTGGGTTGCAAAGGCTTTGTTGGATCAATTGGAGTGTGATGCAATGTGGTTGCTTAAATTATTTTAAAAGGAGAGAAAAAAAAGACCCTTTTTGGCCCTCGGATGCTGGATCTGCACTGTACAACTGTTTTTGAAGATTATTTTTTCTTGCTCAGACTGTGGGAAAAGAGGCTGGCCAGGTCTCAACTTCTCTGCCTAGAGAATAACTTGGGTCTCCAGGGTAATTAGAAAAGGGCTAACAGACTGCGGAATAGCTTTATCTTTACTAGAGAACAGAGAACAGTGTTTATTCTTTGAAACCATCCATCGCACCATGGGACAAGGGATAGGAAACACTTGACATATGAGCTGGATCAATCCAGTCATAAAGTTGGCATTATTATTGTAGCAGAATCATCTTGGAAGTTACGGGCAAATCACAGCTGAGTAACTCTGGGTTGACTTATCGTGACTTTTGTTGTAACAAATAGCTTTTTCAGCAAACTGCTGGTGAAGGGAAAGCAATAAAAGTCATGCAAGAGACATTTTGCTACATAGGGCACAAAATGAAGAGCCACGCAGCCAAATGTCCTCGTGCCAGGGCATTTTTTTTTTTACTTACTGTATTTTATCTTATGCCAGTTTTCTCTAGGTCTATCGAGAGCACCGGCTCTTGCTAGGGTATGATTACACAAATGCCAGCTTCCCAGAGGTGTCTTGCGCAACTGGTTACCACTTCATGCACGAGCCTAAACAGTGAGTGCCAACTGGTTATTCAAATTCTGAGGGTATCACAACTGAGCCAACATGCACTCTCTCGTGGGAGTCATTACATAGCGATCAGGACTGGAAACTCCCTTTCCAGACCAGAATCATGGAGAGAAATTGGAACCCTCCAAATGAAACCAACTCACTCAGATCAAGAATCAAAGACAAAGCCTTTTGACTCGATGGCTGAGTACCAGGCAACACAGTTCATTTACACACTTAGACACTAGGGGCAGAGTGTACTTGATATTTTTGCTGCCTGTGAACCAGTGCATGAACACATTTTGTACAGTTGCACCTTGTCAACTCAACCCACCTGCTGTGGTACCTGTTCTGTCGTGTATCACATTTTCAACATTGATTTCCTCAGCAACACTAAATGGCAATATTCAATAGCTGCCCAATGTTACTAGGCGAGGTGCAACGCTCACTGCAACGCTCACTGCGAAGAACTTAAAAGACCAAGGCAGGACTGCAAATCAATTTAGGCACAACAGATTGGCAGTTCTGTACTGGTAGATGTCACTACTTCATCAGAGCTAGAAACAATAAAACTTACGAGTGTCTACCTAAGTCCATCTTTTGGCATTTGTGCAATCGTACCCCAGCAAGAGTCGGTGCTCTCGACAGACCTAGAGAAAGCTGGGATAAAACAAAATACAGTTAAGTAAAAAAAAAATGCCCTGGCACTAGGACATTTGGCTGGGTGGCTCTTCATTTTGTGCCCTGTGTAGCAAAATGTCTCCTGCATGACATTTATCGCTTTCCCTTCACCAGCAGTTTGCTGAAAAAGCTATTTGTTACAATAAAAGTCACTAACTCCATCTTCTACATTAGTGGCCATTTTCACTTCCAGCCACATGGCAGGGTCCCCAGTGCAGGCTGAAATATTGCCAGAGCCACTGTAAAGCATAAAAATTAAGCTGGCCCCAGAAATTTCACCAGAGTTATGAGGAGAGCAAAGCTCGAAGTTGGAACAAATTTGTTCACAGAGTTATTAAAACATGGAATGCTTTACTACAAGTTGCTACTGAGGCAGGGATCAGATAATTTAAAAGGGAGGATTAGATCAGCATTTGAAAAGGGAGAATATAAAAAGGTACAGAAAATGGGATTGGAAAAGATAGTTTCCATTGAAGTGCTAGTACTGGCAGACAATTGACTGAATGGCCTCCTTCTGCATTCCAATTCTTATTAAAGATAATTCTATGATATCCTTGCTATCACTGGCATCTTTACAGTGTACTGCAAATTTACAAAGCGTATACTAATGACAACTAGGACAAGATATCCCCAAAGCACCAGACTTCTGCTTTCATTCCAATATTAAACATGGAGTCCAAATGGCCTAGTTTCAGGATCTTAGTGATGAGATTCAAAATGTTTTTGCCAAGTATGCTCCATTCAGGCAGAATTCCAAAAACTCAGATCTTAAACTTCAAAGCTTCGAACAGCTACATCCTGCATAGCAGCTATTCTATCTTAATGACTGTCTGGATTTGAAATAAGTTCTGGGACTACTACTGTTGTAATCAGATTAAAAATTAAAAAGATGCCCTTCGGGCGCAAGGTGCTACCAGAATGTAATGCCCACAAACACAGCACACAGCTGACTTGATCCAAATCACCATTCGTACAAGAGACATGACAATTAAACCCAGTGCTAGAAAAATAAATAACAGCTTTCCCAGCACTGACATGTGTTCTGGTCTCTAGTATAAGTTCCTCTGTATGTATCCTATTTAGGGCATACATAGAACCAATGATACCAATAAGCATGCCGCAGAGTGCCAGGTGTGTGCAACTAGTTAACATTTACTCACCATACGCTGCATCAGTTTGTGTAAGTAGAACCATGTTATTTAGTTTAAGTAAAGCGATATAACCTGCCTAAATTTTCCTTCTGTATGCAGGATTCTGCCATCACTCTGGAAGCATTATTTATACTAACACTTTCCGAGAACATTACAATGCCAGCACTAATGCTTTAACAAAATGTCTCCAGCAGCTTTCAAAATACTCACATACATCCTCACCTTTGGCGGATGGGGGTGGGGCGGGCGTTCAGATTGGAGGCTAACTGCTCCAACATTATGAAATAGAAACAAGTCAGACCCATACACCTTCTAGTCATCAATTAAATAGCAGGTTTATACAATCATGGAATGATAAGCACAGAAAGAGTCCAAATCAACCCATCATACCTGTGCCAACACTTTAGTAGAGCTATCCAACTAATCCCGCTCCTTTGTTCTTTTTCCCTGAAGGATTTATCCTATTAAGCAAGCAAGTTACCCGCCTACAATCTCAAGTGAAGAACAGTGATAAGGATCGGAACAAGAATTTGATTTTTGAAATTGTTACTGCAGCCTTCAATCTTTACCAACCTGAACATAAGCATAATCAGAATAATCAGCAGATCCCGACTTTAATTATCCTTCACTAAGATAGCATAATAGCTTGGGTTATCCTGGCCAAATTCTTCCCCCAGCCAAGACCATCAAAATGCATTCAATTATCTCTTTGCTGTTGGTGGGACCTTGCTGCATGCAAACTACCTGCTACCTTTGCTTACAAATAGAATTGACTACACTTCTAAACTTGTTTGTTGACCGTGAAGCACTTTGGGATATCCTGAGGATATGAAAGGCGCAATTGAAATACAAGCTCTCTTCTAGCTGCTGCATACAATGAGATTGATGCCTTTATAAAGCTCTACTGCGACTCGAGGTCTTTCTTCTTGAAGGCCAATCATCTCAGTTCCAGGACATCACTGCAGGAGTTCCTCAGGGTAGTGTCCAAAGCCCAACCATCTTCAGCTGCTTCATCAATGACCTTCCTTCTATCATGAGGTCAGGAGTGGGGATGTTCGCTGATGATTGCACGATATTCAGCAGCATTCGCAACTCCTTAGATACTGAAGCAGTCCACGTGCAAATGCAACAAGATCTGGATAATATCCAGGCTTAGGTTGACAAGCGGCAAGTAACATTTGTGCCACACAAGTGTCTGGCAATGACCATCTCCAACAGGAGAGAATCCAACCATCGTCCCATGACATTCAATGGCATTGCCATCACTGAAATCCCCACTATCAACATCCTGGTGATTACCATTGACAAGAAACTGAACTGGACTAGCCACATAAATACTGTGGCTACAAGAGCAGGTCAAAGGCTAGGAATCGTGCGATGAGTAACTCACCTCCTGATTCCCCAAAGCCTGTCCACCATCTACAAGGCACAAGTCAGGAGTGTGATGGAATACTCTCCACTTGCCTGGATGAGTGCAGCTCCAACAACACTCAAGAAGCTTGACACCATCCAGGACAAAGCAGCCCACTTGATTGGCACCCCATCCACAAACATTCACTCCCTCCACCACTGATGAACAATGCCAGCAGTGTGTATCATCTAGAAGGTGCACTGCAGAAACTTAACAAGGCTCCTTCGACAGCACCTTCCATATCCAGGACCTCTACCACCTAGAAGGACAAGGGCAGCAGACGCATGGGAACACTACCACCACCTGGAAGTTCCCTTCCAAGTCACTCACCATCCTGACTTGGAAATATATCACCGTTCCTTCACTGTCACTGGGTCAAAATCCTGGAACTCCCTCCCTAACACCACATCGACTGCAGTGGTTCCAGAAGGCAGCTCACCACCACCTTCTCAAGTGCAATTAGGGATGGGCAATAAACGCTGACTGAGCCAGCGACGCCCACATCCCGTAAATGAATTTAAAATATATTATCTACACGATGGTAGCAATTTGAAGCTTAGAAGATAATTCCTACATGTGTACAGTTTGACTGTACAATTTTGTAATGACAGCCAGAGGGCAAATGACTGAAACTTTTTCCAACAACTTGTCAAGCCTCCATGACTGGTTAATGGAGGCAGATGATGGAAACACTACTTTCAAAAAAAAACCCACCCTGCTGTTCTTGAAAATTGCTCTATAATTTCAGTTACTTTTAAAGAGCACTGCCTTTACAAAGAAGGGTTTGGCAAACCTTATTAAATCCGTTTGCAAACATTGCACTGAAACATATAATTGAGACACTTGTAAGTGTTGCTAGCCAGAAATGGTTCCTCTGCATTCTAGAGTGAAAAGATTTGCACAACACTGCATAATCAAGGCAGTGAGCATCACAACTCAGACGCTCTCTAGATTCATTTTCTCATATCTAGCACAAAGGACACCTTCAGAAGATAGTCCAAACTCCCTGTGAACTGCAATTTGGTCCTCCTGCAGAGTTATCTGGGACAGAGTTGCAGGGTGAACAATTAGCCTTTTGTACCATTATTTGACGGTCTTCAGAATAACAGCCATTTTAAAATTTGTCACAATACAACCAACTTTCCATAAAGAAAGCTTAGTCCAGAAGATGCACAAGGTGATCCCTGAAGTCCCTATGCAAGGACCATGCAGGAATTGCACAGGAAGTTTAAACTTCCAATTGGCAATTACCCTGCGCCTCGAACCATCCAATACTCCTATTTAAATTGGAGACTTCAGATGGTTTCAACTCTCTTAGTATGTTAATTACCCAGGAAAAGTTAGAAGAATGAAAACCACTTCTAACTCCTGTACTGACTACCACATGGCCCACCCACCACCCCCACACCCCATGGGCCCTCCCCACCCCCGCAACTACTCCCTCCCACCTGACTACACTCCCCCAACCATGCAACTTCACCCCCTTCCCCCCCAACTATTCCCTTACCCCCAGACTACCCTCCCAAGCCGTCAAGCCTCCAACACCCCCCTTAATCACACTCCCGAGCCCCCAACTTCTTCCCCACCCCCCAAACTACCCTCCTGAGCCCCCGACTACTCCCCCACCCACTCACTCTCCCTCCCGAGCCCCCGGCTACTCCCCTCCCCAACTACCCTCCCGAGCCCCAGGCTACCCCTCCTAACACCCTGGCCCCACCTACCCTCTGGCTGCCATCCTGACTCCCAACCACCCTAACCCCTCACCCATTTACCTTCTCCCTGGCTTCTGGGACCTTTAATCTTACTGTACATGGTTTACAGCAGCTGGTGTCGTAAAAAGGAAGTGTGGCTTCACTTCCCTTAATGGTGATTGCCATTCCACAGAAGCTGGGCCATTATATACAATTGTGTGGCATTTTAATCGGACTTTTGGAAATCTAGATTGCATTATTCTCATCTACTCTCTTACCTCTTCAAAGAATTCATTTCTCTTATTTGCCCTGCTTCATTCCCCATCACTAGATCCAGTAGTGTATGTTCTTATGAATCCTTCCTTTTTGGGCTTCTTAAATACTGAGTTCAAAAGGATTCCTGTACACAACGTAGGAACTTTATTACCTTATCCTCTTTACCACTTCTGCGCAATTAACTTCAGGGTAGCTGAAGTCCCCTATGATTCTTACTCTATGTCCTTTTACTCACTTCCATAATTTGTTTGCATATTTCTTCCTCCATCTCCATTCCACAATAAGCTGGTCTGTAGATTACCCCTGTGTAAATGATCCTTTATTACCTTCCATCTCTATCCACATGCGTTCTGTATTTGCTGTGACATCACTTGGTGATCATGGGCTCCTCCACTCCATCATCTGTGATGTCACTTTTGCAAATGTAGTCAACATTTTGTTTTTCCCTTGAAACATTAGTATAAAGGGACCAATTTTCCTTGGAAAGTCCTGGCTGCCTCTTTACAGGTCCTCCAAATTGAAAGGACAGTTCAGCAGCATCTAACATTCAAGTGTCATGGACATTCGATTGCCCACTTGTGTGCCCAGCTTTAGACCTGGATAAATGGCACATGAAGTGCTATTATATCACTCCAATGTTATTAATACACAATTTTTAAAAATTCTCCTTTTCAGACAAAGCTTTCCACCCAGGCAGGAGACAGCCCTGAAAATGTGCATCAAGGACAAACAGGTTTGAAGCCCAGGATTAGGGAGCTGCAACCCATTTTTCCATCTTTAACATTCAGGAAATTGGCGTACTAGGCGGAGAGGAAAAAATCAGCCCCAGAATATCCATTGATTGAAAGTAGGACCAATCTCTGAACCTGCAAATCTTTATAGGTAGAGAGCAAACCATGAACACTGCACATCTGAAATAAAACAGAAAATGTTGGAAGTGCACAGCAGATCAATCAGCATGTAAAGACAGGGTAGCATCTTACGCTGGGCTAATTAAATTGAAGGGAATAAATTTTTTTTTGTCTTTCATGTGACCCTGTCAACACTGTCTTTCTAAACAAAGAATGTACATAAAATCTTATGGCACCAGTTATCGTGACAGAAAAATAGCTTATTTTATGTTCCCTACACAACAGTGAGTCTTGGAACATCTTTTACAGTGAAAGTGCATAGAGAGTGAAATATTCTTGTTACATATTGTATTTTGTTTTACAAAAATGAGCCACAAGTTGTCGCAAAAATGCATTCCATTGAGTAATATGTCAGTGATGTGTGTCGAGGTGCTATGCCAATAACAAGTGTTCATGTAGCATCCTTAACTTAGTAAAACCTCCTAAGATGCTTCACAGGGTGTTACCAAACAAAATTTGACACTGAGCCAAGCAATGTTCGGAGAGGTGACCAAAAGCTTGCTCAAAGAGTTAGGTTTTAAGGGATATCTTAAAGGAGGACAGAGAGGTTTATGGTGGGAATTCCAGGGGTTAGAACCAAGGCAGCCGAAAGGACAGCCACCAACAGTGGAGTAATTAAAATCGGGGATGTGCTGAGGCCAGAATTGGGGCAGCACAGAGATCTCGGCAAAGTATGTTAAGAGCCGTATGTCTAAATGGTATGTCTGCATTGTGGGTGAGACCAGACAGTACGTATTGGATAGGAAGCTAGCTGACTGACACGAAACAAAGGGTTCCCGTTCAGGGGCATTGCTCTAAGTGGAGAAAGGTTGCAAGTGATATGCGCCAAAGTTTATTGCTGGGACAACTTTATATATTCTTTGTATTTGGGCCTAAAGAGCAGAATATCAAAATGTGTTGCCAATACAAAGGTAAGGGGCTTGGCAAATAGCATGAAGGACTGAAATACTTCACGTAGATATGGACAAGTCAGCAAAATAAGCAGTTAGGAAAAAACAAAATCTTGGATAGCTAAAGAAGAAATCACAGTGCACATTCAATGGAAAGATGCTGAAAGGTGTAGGTGAAGAGGTAATCTAGGAGTACAAATTAATAATTCCTTACAAATGTGTGTGCGAGTAGATAAAGCCATAGAAAAGACTAAGAACATTTTGGGCTTTGTAAATAGGGAAAAAGAGTACAACAAAAAAAATCTGGAAAATAGTTAGGCCACAGTTATAGTATCCAGTAATGTGTCCAGTTTTGAGCACCCCATTCTATACAGGATATTAAAGCCATAGATCCAACAGAATGTTACCAGAGATGAGGAAAGACTTTAGGTATTGAAGCAGAGAAGGCAAAAGGCAATTTCAGGGGTTTTTTTTAAATTCAGGAGGTTTCAAGGTGAATAGGGAAAGACCATTTTCTATGTTTGGGGAATCAGTAATGAGGGGTCATCAATTTAAAACCCTCACCAAGACAGAGATGGAAGGAAATTTCTTTGCAGAGAGTCATTGGAGCATGGAATGCTTTGCCACAGGAGCTAGTTGAGGCAGAGACCATTGCACCTTCTGAAGCAGAGGAAGACACAGGGCTAGGGAAGAGCAGGGAAGCAAGACTAATTTTGGATTGCTTGAGCAAAAGGAGCTGGTATAGACACAATGGGTTAAACTGCCTCCTTCTGTGCTGTAAATATCTAAATGTGGAAACAGGCATTCTTAGTACTGGGCCTAATATATATATAGGATGTAAAGCTCAGCTATGGGTCAAACAAGACAAAGCAAAACAGCTGTGGAAAGGGACGGAATCAGGGTCTACGGTGCTTAGCTTCAGGCTAGAGCCAGAATTCCCTTCAGTCTTATCATGTTTTTTGACAACACAAACGTTAAGCATTTTTATTAGTCATATTAAAGATTTTAAATGACTAATACAATGTAAGCCAATTACTTGATTTCTGAAAGTTCCAGTACAGTGAGCCATGCCTATAAGAGCAAAGCATAGACCTCAATTCATTATTGAATCAAATAGTCAGTTTCTGATGACAGAAAAACTCAAAATCAAAATTTAGGAATTGGAATTCATGAACCAGAATTTTTGAATGGTAAGTGGTAATTTAGTCACATTACTCAGCCACTCAAGTGGTTTGTAATGACCATCTAAACCTCAAGATGAAACTTGTGCAGATTTTCAAAACTATCCACTCAACAAAGCCAGTAAAAACGGAGCAACAGCTTCAAAAGAATTGACAGGTACCTAGAAAGCTAACAACTTAAAACCAGCCCTAAATATAGGTCCATGATACTAGTTACATTATTAGTGCAGTCAGACATGGACTTCTCTTACATTATGATGCAGATATATTTCTTGCAACATTTCATCGCCTGTATAGCTGAAGATTGTGGGCAAAGTTATAGGGAATTCTCCCTAATTCTGAGCTATTGTGGATTTGTATTGATATTCTGCAACTAAACCTAATAGTGTTTAAATTTTTTTTCCATGGTACGATATGAAGGAACTTTCTCTCCCCCCTCCACCCCACCCCAAGTTCACATGGGTACTCTTGCCATTCCAAGTAACATTCTTCTTTCTCTCTCCTCCCTCTAGTTTATGCTAGCATTCTTCCTGCTCGATTTCCCCTTCACCACTACGCACCAGACACTGCAGCTCCCACTGATCGAACTTGGTTACACACCGAGGCTGAGAATTCACAATCTTACAAAATTGTTACAAGCTAATCCTGGATCATCAGGTAGCAGTGATAGAAAGAGTCAGGAGAGGTGGCGAGGGACAGACTGGGAAATACCAGTCCTTTCGAATGGTAGATTATAGCAAGGTATGCTCACCTCTGGGTCCGGATGCAACAAGTTCAAATCCCATTTCAGGACTGGAGCACATAATCTAGGCATATGTTCCAGTGCAGTACTGAAGGACTGCAATCTTGTCAGAGGTGTTATCTTTCAGATGAGACAGTAAACAAAGACCCCATCTACCCTACCAGGTGGATGTAAAAGATCCCACCACACTGCACTGCTCGAAGAGCAGGGACTTTCTCCTGGTGAACTAGCCAACATTTATCCCTCAACCACCATGTAAAAAAGATTAACTAGCTATTTTTGTGCATTATTGAGAGACCTTTGCTGTGTGCAAACTGGCTACCACAGCTACCTACAAAGCAGTGAGCACACTTCAAACATACATAATTACCTGTAAAACACAAATGGATGTTGAGGACATGAAAGGAGTACTATAGAAACAATTCTTTCCCCCCACCACTCAGGTGGACATAGAAAATCATAGCACTGGTTGAAGAGCAGGAAGTTCTCCCAGTGTACTAGTCAACATGCCTCCTTCACCACCAGAAATGCATTAACTGGTCATTCATTCATTTGTAGTTTATGGGCCCTTAATGTCTGAAAATTGGCTGCCCTGTTTGCCTGCATCGCAATCGCAATGCCAACACTGCAAAAGCATTAGCAATTAATCGGCTGTGAAATTAAGGTCATGAAAATATTCTATAAATGCAGGACTTTCCCCCTTAAACAGACAAATGGGTACCAAGTCCAAAATGTTAATTCTTGTTGTAGGAAGATAACTAGTCAACATATAAACTACATCAAGTACAAGCTCATGACAGCTTTCAATGGAGATGTCAATGCAGATCAATGGTGGCAATTTGGGGCAATTCTTTAGTTTAAACACAATTGTATTGTGATCGATGTAAGTTTGTCAAGGTACAATTTACATTATTACTTGAGAGGTTGAACCTTATACATAAATTATGGCAGTTAAATCTCAGTAAGTATAATTTCTTCTCATTTATACTAAGTGTTCTACAATCCAACGGTACTTTTATTGCGTTTTTATTTTGTAAAAAATGAAGCTAAAGCCTCATCTTGCAGTATTACTGACAGCTGATTGCACCAATCAGGGAAGCACATTTATTGGGGCGCCCCATATATGGGCAGACATTCCGCTCACATGGACCAATTGGTGGGAGCACAGGGTTGTCTCCATGGAGATCTGGGCCTTCCTCTCAGGGTCGTGCGGAGCAGCCGAACGCTCCGGCGGTCAATGGCCGCTCGAGCTCCGGCGGTATAAAGGAAGTTAGGTTGCGGCGGTAAGAATAGCAACATCCGGACCCACCTTGGAGTTCTTTGCGTTCATTTTGCTTGGCCTGATGATCTTTCAGTAAGCGGGACAACATGATGTCGGCGAAGTTCCTGAGGAGAGGAACGTCGCTCACAAACCAACACGGGAATTCGCAGCCAGATCTCGCGAGGAGGGGGAGGGGGCAGAGTGACTACGTTCACGTGAGCAGTTCAGCAGCTCCCTTGGCTGCTCCACAAACAGAGCTGGCAGCCCACTGAGAAAGTATGAGGAGTGGCAGCCTTGCAGATTACAAACATGTTTAAACATATGGAGCTAGGGTTATGGTCCCCCTCCCCGGCCTTGGAGATGTGCTTCAGTTGCACTTTCATCCCATTTCATCCACTCACCACTTTCTCTAACCTAGTGCCATGGAGGCTAACTACTTCGACTGTTGTCCCAGCTAAGAATAGTCCAACCTACAGTTGATTTCAGCCATGTGAAAATATAATCCTGGAAGAATGAGGCTGGTGAGATTCGCCCAGATACTCAAGTGAACCCCTAGCTTGTATGTTTAACAACTCTCATAGGATCAGGGATTTTTCCCATGGACTGGAGAAAGCCTAGGATGCCATAATTCAAAGTCAGAACTGGGAAATTCCAGGTTCAAGTCCCACTCCAGGATTTGAGCACAAGATTCGAGGCTAATTCTTTACTGCCTGCTGAGGAAGTGTTGCACTGTTGGAGGTGCCATCTTTCAGATGAGATACTACACCATCCATCCTCTCAGGTAGATGTAAAAAAAATCCCATGGCATTATTTCAAAGAAGAGTAGCAGAGTTATCCACAGTGTCCTGACCAACATTTATCTCTCAGTCAACATTGCCAAAAACATCTGACCATTATCACACAGCTTGCTATGCACTAATTGACTGCTATGCTTCCTCCGTTGCAACAGTGATGGCAATTCTAAAGTACTTCTTTGGCTGTAAAACACTTTGACATGCCCAGTGGTTGTGAAAAGTGTCATATAAATGCAAGTCTTTTTTTTCTTTTGTAGGTATTTGCCCTTACTGTGTGTGACCCCATGAGTTTTGGCTTCCCCTTTGCATTTGTTTGAATGATCGGAAATGTTTGTCTACATATGGAGTCTCAGCAGATTCTGCTTTCATCTGGGGTACTTCAGCCATGTCCAACCTTGTTCTAAATTCCACTCATGCACTTTTCAACAGGGATCACTGGCAATTGGGTGTGGGAGCCTTGACTGATTTCCGCCCCCCCCCCCCCCCACTCTTCTCTAACGTAGTGCCATGGAGGCTAATTACTGCCACTATTGTCCCATTAAGAATAATCCAACCTACAGTTAATTTCAGCCATGTGAAAATGGGTGTTGATATAATCCTGGAAGAATGGGGTCTCTGATTCGGCTGGTGAGATTTATTCAGATACTCAGTGAGCCCCTAGCTAATATATTTAACAGCTCACGTAGGATCAGGGATTTTTCCCATGGATTGGAGAGAATCCTAGGATGCTGTAATTCAAAAATAGTAACAAGTCCAGGATTTTGACCCAGTGACAGTGAAGGAACAGTGATATATTTCCAAGTCAGGATGGTGAGTGACTTCCAGGTGGTGGTGTTCCCATCTGTCTGCTGCCCTTGTCCTTTTAGATGGTAGTGGTTGTGGGTTTGGAAGGTGCTGTCTAAGGAGGCTTGGTGAGTTCCTGCAGTGCATCTTGTAGATGGTACACACTGCTGCTGCTGTGTGTCAGTGGTGGAGGGAGTGAATGTTTGTGGATGGGGTGCCAGTCAAGCAGGCTGCTTTGTCCTGAATGGTGTCAAGCTTCTTGAATGTTGTTGGAGCTGTACTCATTCAGGCAAGTGGGGAGTATTCCATCGCACTCCTGACTTGTGCTTTGTAGATGGTGGACAGGCTTTGGGGAGTCGAGAGGTGAGCTACTCCCCACAGGATTCCTAGCCTCTGACCTGCTCTTGTAGCCATAGTATTTATGTGGCTAGTCCAGTTTCTGGTCAATGGTAACACCCAGGATGTTGATAGTGGGGGATTCAGCAATGGTAATGCCATTGAATGTCATGGGGCGATGGTTGGATTCTCTCTTGGAGATGGTCATTGTCCGGCACTTGTGTGGCATGAATATTACTTGCCACTTGTCAGCCCAAGCCTGGATATTGTCCAGATCTTGCTGCATTTGGTCATGGACTGCTTCAGTATCTGAGGAGTTGAGAACACTTGGGCAATAGAGGGAAAAGTCTCCAAATATTTCCACCTCTGATGCATCTAAATACTGGTACCAGAGGTGTATGGGTGTGGATGTTGGAGGAGGGCAGCTCACTGACCGATGCTGCCACAGCTCGGCAAATGATCCATCAGCACTCATTGTATGGGCTTTCTTGTGAAAAACGATTAGGTGGGTGAGGTACTGGAGAGTAGTGGCACCTGTAAAATCCTACTCCAACAAGAGACGGTGCCTTCAGGAGAGTATAGGCAGTTGAGGTAGGAGTGAAAAGGACTTTGTGGAAGTTAAGTATGAGTTGTATTTAATCAGTTAACAATAGATTTGGATGAAGAAAGATTTTTGGCTTGTCCCAAGTCATCCATCCAAAAAGAACCTATGATTCTCTCCAAAATAAATCTAATTATAAACAGAGTCAGGGCTTTTGCCTCCAGTTACCTGACCTGGAAGTTAGAATGTCTTTCCTTTGGCAGTAGTGCAGCACATGGGACCATTTGAGTCATCGCTATATTGTTGCACTGACTTGCGTCCTCTTCCTCTTTAGTTCCCTCTTCCCTAAAGCACATAATCCATTGTCAGTTATGACTCAGTGGATAGCACTGTCGCCTCTGAGTTAGGAGGTTGTGGGTTGAACTCCCATACAAGAGACTTAAACCCAAAAACATAGGCTGGCGCTCCAGTGCAATACTGCGGAAGTGTGGTATTGTTGGAGATGCCACTTTTTTTGGTAAAATGTTAAACTAAGGTCCTAATTGCTCTATCAGGTGGGTATTCCTATGGCACTATTTGGAAGAAGAACAGCAGAGCTATCCCCAGTGCCCTGGCCAATATTTATCCCTCAATACAGACCAGATGCATCCTACTAACTTTTCCTGGGTAATTATTCTGGAAAGTAAATTGGAATCATCCAAAGTCTCCGACTTTAACTCTATTTCGGAGGGTTCCGGACAGAGGGTAATTGCCCATCGGAACTCCAAGTTTCACGGGCAATTCCCACGTAGGCAGTGCATGGGGACTTCCAAGGTGTCCCCCAGCACATCTTGGGGGATGCCTCCAGAATACAACCATCTAGAGATCCCTGGGCCATTATCTGGTCATTATCACATTTGCTGTTTGTGGGAACTTACCATATGCAACTGGGCTGCCTCAGTTCCTACATTACAACAGTGAGTGCACTTCAAAAAAAGTACTTCATTGGCTGTAAAGTGCTTTGGAACATTGAGGCCTTGAAAGGCACTATATAAATTTTGTCCGGTGGCAAAAGTAGCAACGCATTCTAAAAGATGAAGAAGTGTTGAAATTCTACAATTTTTTTGGCATAATATCCTTTTGCATTTTCCAAGTATCATATTTATATTTTTGCATGTCCTTTATGGGAGATGGAGTGTGGGTCTTGATAGTCTTGGGTGCCCCATTAAGTTTTAATTCCCCCACTGCTTGGAGGAGAATCTAAAATTTTTATGTTAATCCTCTATATGAACACACTTCCTATTCAACTTTTTGTTTTCATGATGTTTGGTCACGTTTTTATGTCAACATCAAACTGTTTCTATATGCCACCTCATGAAGAATATATTGACCTTGGAGTGGGTGCAGCACAGATTCACCGGGATTATACCAAAGCTCAAAGTTAAATTAAGAAAATGGTTTGCATAAACTTGCTTGTGGTCTCTTGAGTTTAATGGAATGAGGAATGATCTGACCGAGGTGTTTAAAACGTTAAAAGGATTTGATTGGGTGTATGCAACAGACAAGGTACAGACCGTACCCAACCAGCCTGTGCTTGCAAAACTCAAAACATAGTGTCCAACATTAGATGTGGTTCTGCTATTGGACAACACTTGCTGAACAATCCTGAGTGTGCTAAGAATTACACTGACAATCAATTTAAGATTATCAGTCGGGCTCAGTGTGGCTCACTTGCGCGTGCTAGAAGCTGCATATATGAATACACAAGACCCTGTTCTTTGCAGACGGAGATACAGCCATTCTCTGGTTCATTCCCCAGAGCAATGCCATGACAAATCAGAGTCAACCTGCCTGGTTTGAATTTAAACAAAGCTTGGCAGTTAACTGTCAGTCATCAGTTAACTAGTGCATTCTCCATGGCAACATCAGACTCCACTTGCCAACCAATCAGCACTCTCTTATGCAGTATAAATAGTTGTTCCCTTTCCATTTGGCATTCTTGCAAATTGTCCTGATGAGCGCAAGACGAAAAGCTTCACAATGCCTGTCTTTTTTCAGCAATACTCAAGTTCTGTATTACCAAATGACTAGAAGTAGGAACCTTAGCTGATTTTATTTTTTTTCTTACCTGCCACAGCACCCCCCCCCCCCCCACCCCCCCCCCCACCCCCCCATTCCACTAGCCCAGATATGTTGTGGCAATTTGTTGCAGCCCTCCCTGATGTCCTGGCTGAAATGGGCTACTGCACAGATGTGAAATTGAATTGGAGCTTTCTAGCCTGTGGTTTAGCTTCAAGGAGCATTTATCAATTGGACCACTTGGAGTGCAGCACATTTCAATAAACAGGACCAAGGAGGGTAAGGAATGTTTAATACAGTTGGCTAATTGCTGCAGATGAGAAGACTATGAGAAAAGGCTGAAGGCGATAGAGTGCAAGAAGAAAGAGTTGGGTAGCAAGTAGGTTTACTGGATATGTGCAGTGATAAAAAGAATTACAAACCAAAACTCCCGGACAATGCTGATGTACATGCAATATACACAAACCATTTCTCAAAACTAAACTTGTCTGTTTACTGCGGCATCTCCACAATAACTGAATTGTTTGTGCTGCAAATGTAATCCCTTCATTTTATCTACCAAAGGAAAATATTGCTCCAGTCAAAAAATCCATGGGAGCTTAGAATGATACAATGACAAAACCTCAAATGGTCACAACAACCTCCCCTGCATCCACAGGGGGTGACAGGAGGGAGAGAGAGGGGAATAGCTTGTGGTGGCAATTTAATTTTCTTAAACACACAACTCAAATTGCAACTTTCTGGAAGCTCAACTGAGGAAAAGAGGGGTGTCTCTAACTCTTAGTGATTGAATTTTTTGAGGAGGTGACCAGGTGTGTGGATGAGGGTAGTGCAGTTGATGTAGTTTATATGGATTTCAGCAAAGCCTTTGACAAGGTCCCACATGGGAGACTTATAAAGAAGGCAAATGCACATGGGATACAGGGTAATTTGATAAGGTGGATTCAAAATTGGCTTAGTTGTGGGAGGCAGAGGGTGATGACAGAAGGATGCTTTAGTGACTGGAAATCAGTGTCCAGTGGCGTACCACAGGGATCTGTGCTGGGTCCCCTATTATTTGTCATTTATATAAATGACATAGATGACTATGTGGGGGGTAGGATTAGTAAGTTTGCGGATGACACAAAGATTAGCTGGGTGGTTAACAGTGAGGTTGAGTGTCTTGGGCTACAGGAAGATATAGACGGGATGGTCAAATAGGCAGATAAGTGGCAGATGGAATTTAACCCTGAAAAGTGTGAGGTGATACACTTTGGAAGGAATAATTTGACAAGGAAGTATTCAATGAACGGCATGGCACTAGGAAGTTCTGAGGAGCAAAGGGACCTTGGCATGTGTGTCCATAGATCTCTGAAGGCGGAGGGGCATGATAGTGGGGTGGTGAAAAAGGCATTTGGGACACTTGCCTTTATCAATCGAGGCATAGATTTCAAAAGTAGGGAGGTCATGTTGGAGTTGTATAGAACCTTGGTGAGGCCACAGCTGGAGTACTGTGTGCAGTTCTGGTCATCACATTATAGGAAGGATGTGATTGTACTGGAGGGGGTGCAGAGGAGATTCACCAGGATGTTGCCAGGGATGAAACATTTAAGTTATGAAGAGAGGTTGGATAGACTTGGATTGTTTTCATTGGAGCAGAGAAGACTGAGGGGTGACCTGATCGAGGTGTACAAGATTATGAGGGGCATGGACAGGGTGGATAGGGAGTTGCTGTTCCCCTTAGTTGAAGGGTCACTCAAGGGGACACAAGTTCAAGGTGAGGGTCAGGAGGTTTAGGGGGTATGTGAGGAAAAACGTTTTTACCCAGAGGGTGGTGATGGTTTAGAATGCGCTGCCTGGGAGGGTGTTGGAGGCAGGTTGCCTCACATCCTTTAAAAAGTACCTGGATGAGCACTTGGCACGCCATAATATTCAAGGCTATGGGCCAAGTGCTGGTAAATAGGATTAGGTGGGCCGAAGGGCCTCTTCTGCACTGTGTGATTCTGTGGTATAGAGATGAATATGCATTTATAGTCATTACTAATTTGATAAGACAATGGTGAACAAGATTAAAAAGCCAAATACCTTAAAGTGGAACGCTTGCAATAATTAATCTTGGCTGCATAACATATCCAAGAAGAGGACAAATCTCTGCATACTTTACAAATAGCAGTGAATTCCATACTTGTGTAAATATTGACATAGACTCCGAGGTCCTTTGTCCTAAAAGACATCTGCCCCAAAAACTCCATGAGATCTGATGCTGGTGGTTAACCTTGAATGCGCCCTCTAGCACTGACCCTGATGGAGTTGGGCATCAGTGAGGAGACGCATTGTTTACATAGGTTAGGTAGGTGCAAGTATCAATATAGGTGCATCTCTGATGGCAGCCAGCTCTATGCAGATGGATTGGGGGAAGGGGGAAGAGGGTTTTCTAGTTCCTCCTCCGCATGCCCTCCTCCAGCCACAACCATGTCCTCTTCGGTTGCCTGTGTAAAGTTTGGGTGGGGGGGTGCGGGGGGGGGGGGGGGGGGGGGGGGGGGGTGGGAGGTATCAGTTTCTAAAAAAAGAAAATTTGCTCCTTTCTTTGCTGGAGGTTGATGATTCTCGACCCATTCTGTGTATCAGCTTTCAGCATTATACCAGATCACACGAAGCCCGGCAAGCAGGAATTCTCAGCGTAGAGCACTTCCAACTCTAATTCCAACATCTCAAGACCCCAACATTTCCCCGCCCAAGCAGGGTGGGTGGGGGGGCAAGAACATGAAAACAATCATTTTTAGCGATGCTTCTCGTGCAAGCCTTCCTTTGTGGGTACTCTGTGCAGCTGGTTTCACAACATTTCTTACTGGTGAAAATAGGAAATGTTGTCCCTTAGCTTGGGAAGCTAGAAAAATGAGTTGTTTAAAAAGTACTTTAGCTGCTGAAACACTGGCTCATGAGGCAGTGGCTATGGGATTCCATTGAATATTTTAAATGAGATCCTGTACCAGGGATATACTGAAGATAGTGTATCCATTGAATATTAAGTAGATAATCATTCATTGTGGGATAATGTACATTCTACAAAAAGTACATGTGAAGAAAGGTTATGAATTGACCTTGCTGGCTTGAAACAAATGCTGGAGAGAATGGACATGTGTAAAATCAAATGGATGGACACACAAGTCATCAACTGTCTGATTGTATATGCATTTCTTTTTTATAGAACAAAAAGCTGTTGGGGTCCAAGAGAAAGGGTGTCTCGCAATGTAATGCTTTGTACAGAATATAAGAGAAGTGAGATTTTGCCCTCGATGAAGCAGGTTGGAACCTAGCACAACTGGGTGTCTGCTGTTTACTGGTGGGATCCAACAGCTTCTGCTGGAGCTGGAGCAGGCAGAATCCCCATGGATTTTTGAGGAACATTATCAGCTACCAAAAAGAGGGAGCATATTCTTAAGAAAAGGTCTTAATGGTACTGACAACAAACCTTGTGCTTGGAGAGCTGATCTGTTAGAATTGCACTACATTGCCAGAAATCCAGATTCTATGATTTGACTTTGCAGACTGATTTATACTTGTAAAACCCCTGGCATACACAGGGCTACAACCAGATAAGAGCACCATGCTTTTTCAAAGCGCTTGTGTTCAGATTATATATCATTTTCTTCAGTTACCAGTTTGATGTAAAGTCCAGTCCTGATCATACAACATTGATTTCTTTAGTGCAACAAAGAAAAAACAAACATGTAATGATTTGGCAGTAAAGAATGATTTATCAGAAAATTTGAATGAAGTGACTTTGAATTAAGAGGAGCAGTGTGTGTGTTTGGGGCACCCAACTGGAGGAGCTTCAACATCCGCAGATAACCTACCGTGCTTTCAGGAGCAAAGCCTAACCCTCGCGGCAACCAATAATCCAATAAAGAGGCAGATGATGCCTGTAGCTATGATTAGTAGTATGGGAGTTACACTATTCCCTAGTGGCCCAGGAAGGCTTCTTTGGAGATGGAATTGGATTTTTAGCTTCATTAAGCTCTCAATCTTATTTACTCTGAAGTCAGAGGAAAGCAAATGCTGTATGCTGGGTGACATTGCTCAGGCTAGTAAAACTATCCTGCAAATATAATTGCAAACTGTGCATGCAGTTATAACTTATATGGTAATCATGATGATTTGAAAGATGATTGTTTCAGACTACTTTAAACTTTCTATAGAATAATAAATATTTAAGCAGAAGTTGAAAAATGGATAACAGAATTCTTGATCAGGTACTACGGCAAGCTGTGCAAGCAACTTTGTGAAAAACTCCTGGGGGAAAAAATACCTCTTGTTTCAAAATGGGGTCTGAGATAAAATGTGCACCCCTGCAGTATGTCAGCATGGTGGAACATTGTGGATGGCTATTAGCAACATAATAAGATAACCCTGCTGTGAGCTTGTCATTGCCACTGCTTGAAGAAAAACAATGGTCAGGTGGTTTAAAAAAAAACTAGCAGGCTGAGGCAACTAGAAAGAAATTTAATGAAAACTCATCCACTCATGTCAGAATCAGATCCCTGGGTCCCATGCCCTAATCTTGCGATTTGGCAAATTTGACTTCTAAACAGATTGTCAAAGCAACAGATTTCACTCTGAACTTGAAGCAGCTCATCTTTTGTATTTGAGGAAAAAATTGCTGGTGGAGGAGAGAGGGACTGCATGCCAATATTTTACGTGTAGAGCAGCCAAGATGATAGTGAGTCTAGGGGATTTAAGGTTAACAAACTCAGCTTTGCTTTCTTGAAAATGGATCAAGCATTTGTGATAACAGGAATATTGGCAAGAGATGGAGTTTACTGCAAATGTAAACCGGGTTCCAACAGCAGGAATTTCCTAGAAATGTATTTGTATACCAGTTTAATTTCTGATATTAAGTGTTAGGTTGACTTTGAGGGAATATGTCCTTTAATTTGTAATACAAACCAACTCAACACATATGCAAGGTAACACGATGGTGTCATAACAAATCGGGTTCTTCCAATGGTGTTCGTGAATGATGGCTGGTTTCCTGATTGTGTTCCTATGTACTAGGTGACACGGATAACTTAAAATGATCCCAACTCATTCAAAACATGGCAACAGTGTTGGTCCAACTGAAAATCAGTTTACAAAAAACAAAATTCCATTTTGTTCACAGCTCTCAACAGAAATTACCCTAATATTAGACTCACTGACAAACTTGGTGCAGCTGCAGCTTTCATCCACCTGTTGGTGCAACACAACCGAGCCAGCTTACACGGACCAGCTCATTAATTCAACAGACGTGGCCACGATAATTGCAGAGGTCAAACAGCTGAAAGCAGAGGTTAGCTTATTCTCACAGATATTATAATATGTTATGGGACAGAGTGAAAGATGGGTCAATGACGCTGAAGTGACTCTGCAAGTATGGTGAGCAGCTCAGAGTTGGAAGTCACACCTGATGCCACAGTGACAAATATGGTGATCCTGATCACCAATGACCCAGCCTGATTTACCTGCGAGGTGATGGACATACTACATCATCCTGAGAGTCAGGTTTGTTCAGGATGTTTGTCTTGTATCCTCGGAAACAAAATCACTGGAGAAGCTCTGGATCCAGAAATAAAATTATTTATAAGACAAATCCATTTGAGGAAAAGGTCAATATTTTCAGCATTCTCCATGGGGTTGGGAGGGGAGGGGTAGGGGTAGGGGTAGGGGGAACCCCTATGAGTGAAATTTGCAATGATCAAAAACAGCAGTTACTTATCGGCTTAGTAACTGCATTCATTTTATCACACTGAGGTGAGTTACCTAATCAATAAAAAAGAAAGACTTGCATTTATATAGTGCCTTTCATGACCATATGACATCACAAAGCGTTTTACAGCCAATCGAGTACTTTTGAAGTGTATTCACTGTTGCAGTAAATGCAGCAGCCAATTTGCACACAGCAAGGTCATGCAAACATCAATGTGATAATAACCAGATAATCTGTTTTTGTGATGGAATTGAGGGGAAAAATATTAGCCAGGACACCAGGGAGAACTGCCCTGCTCTTCTTCAAAATAGTGCCTCAGTTTAACATCTCATCTGAGGCGAGCAGCTCCATCAGGGCAGCAGTCTCTCAGTCCCGCGATGGGGTATCAGCTTTGATTTTTGTGCTCAAGTCCTGGATTTGGACTTAAACCTATAACCTTGTGAATTAGGAGCAAGCCTACTACCACTGAGCCACAGTTGACACCCAGTTACTTAGCATGTACCAGGAAAGGGCTGCACTTTCAGGGATGGGGCACATTGGTAACTCCGCTAATGCTCATTTGGTAAAACCAAGATTTATCTCAGCCACCAAAAAGGAGTCTCCGGTTCAATTTTCCATCTGTGCTTAGATAGCTGAACTTTGTTAATGGTTGGCCTCAGCATCCTCTGATGGAGACAGGAATATTGGTCTGAATACCTGCTCCTAATGGCCAAGTGAATCCTGCCAATGGATATGCATTTGGAGATGTAGAGTGACATGAAGAATAGTTGATCAGGAGGTACCAAAGAGGCCTGAAAGCATACTCCAACAGGAGTCTGTCTCTTCTGGAAAGTAGCTGGGGACAGAATTAACAAATGTACAGGGATGTACATCTTTATTTGACACCCTGCCCCCCTGCAAACCTGCTTCTCCAGAAAGGTGGTGGCTACTGCTGTGTTACAACTCCACCACCAGGGAGCAATCAACAGCCCTCGTGTACATCACTCAAGTGGCCATTCTTCACATTTGAATCTTGAACGAGTGTCAGCAAGTCATTCAATTGTGGGAACTTGACTGCTGAGCCTGATATGACCCTTGCCTGACCCCCACATACTCACTATCCGGGAGGGGCCCCACAAAAACTGGTGTTCAATAGCAGGAACTCTGGCAGCGCAGCACACAACCTCCAAACAGCTGACCACTCAAGAATGGCCCCGTTCTTAAAGCTTCTTCAGGTGTGAAAGTTTGAGTTTATTTCATGGAAAATTGCAGAGTTGTATGTTGGTTTCAGTTTTGTGAACGATAAAGTCTTATTTTAGATCGGCCATACTTGATTGGAATTCTGGCATTACATTCCTTTGGACCAGTCTGGAATTTTTACCTAAAGTCGATACCCATTTTAATAAGGATCAAGGAATTATTGTCTCATTGTTCTATTTACTACCACACAAATAAGAACTGGAATGTTGTTTCCAATATTGCATCAGAAGTGGGGATGCACACTGATGATTGCACAGTCTTCAGTTCCATTCACAGTCTTCAGTTCCATTCACAACTCCTCAGGTCCTGAAGCAGTTTGGGCTGGCATGCAACAAGACCTGGGCAATATTCAGACTTGGGCTGATAAGTGGCAAGTAACATTCGTGCCACACAAGTGCTAGATAATGCCCATTGCCAACAAGAGAGAATCTAAATTTTAATGGGATTACCATAGCTGAACCTCCACAATCAACATCTTGAACATTACCATTCAGTAGAAACTTAACTGAACCAGCCACTTAAATGTTGTGACTACAATGCTTGCAAAGCCAAAATTTTCTTTTAACATGTCTTGAAAAGAGCATTGGTGGTATATTAAGGCAATTATTCATTTCCTATGATGCAAGGACCTAAGTCATACCAGTTATGCAACAGCAGATGGAGAAATGAATGATTGAGTGTATCCTTCACTGCTACCATCTTGCATGGATAAAGCCCAAGGGACAGGTTACGGTAAATCCCCTGCTACTTCCTGAATATCTCAATCAGGTTCCAACAATTTTTTTTCTCTGAAAATATACGCTACTCATAAAATTTGTAAAAGTACATTACAATTCAAAGTTGACATTGCATAAAGTGCAAAACGTATCTGTTTCTTTCAATACACTGTGGTGTCTCACTACACTTACAATTACAGGTGATATTTATAATATTTCATGTCATGCATACAGTTTCCAGCCCCTATTAGGTTCCAACTTATAGCATACTCATAAAAAAAGCCTCAAATATTAACAAGATTATTACTGTTTAGGTTTAACCGCTGCACATAACACTGACACTGGCCAGACATCTTGAAACTGTCCTTTCTGGTCCTGTATATTTCAATGTTTCTTGGTACCTTTGGGGCCCTAATAGCTGGTATTATGTCTCCTATGCAGGGGCAACCCCCTCTTAAATTAATACAACCTTGATTGTACGAACGAAGCATAAATGAAACGTGGATTACCTACCCCATTAAGCCTTAATTCTTCAAATGATAATGAATCCTCCACACCACATGATCTCACCCATCTGTCCCCACAGGCCCTGTGGAAGTATAGTTTTTGAGGGGGATTATTTTTATGTGCATAGTTTTACTTCCGTTTCACAGCAAATTGAATTGATGTAGTAACTCTGGTCCTGGGTTTTTTTTATGACACAGGAATCGGAGATCATGGTGCCACTTCTAATTTGCAAAGTCATGCTCTGGGCACATGATTTCCCTCCAGCAAGTCTATGCACCTACAGTGTGTGGATCTGAAAACAATGACAATGACCTTGCCAGGTATATGATCTATCTTTGTAATGATAAAAGGCAATTCATTGTAGAACATGAGTCTAAATTACAGTAATGCTTTAGTTATTCTTTCAGTAACCAAGCGTTATTGCTATAATTCATTTATAACTGATGGAATAATGGTGAAGATAAGATTTCAGCACATTGTGTGGATGAGATCATGAAGTAATTTAGCCAACTCTCTTTTCTCCTCCCAATTTTCTCTCGTTTTGCTTCTCTCTACTAAAGGTGCTGACTCTATGCTTGGGTATGAGTCCACAGTGCAACAGTCCTCAGCATGAGGCCATGCTTCACGTGAGTATATGTGGAAAGATATTCAAGTGTGAAAGATCTTTGCTAAGTGGAGGAGCTCCATACATATTTTGATAGTAAGTTGCCAGAACCTCCTTGGTGATGCCAAACCAGGAAGTACCAGATGATCCCACAAATGTCCACCTTTCAGTTAGCAACCATAAAGAAATTCATAACCAAAATTGTCCCAGTGCCTTTTCAGGAGGAAGTGCCGTGTGAACCTAAAGAGGCCTTCGGTTATAGAAAGAATTATTTTTTATCCCAATATTCAGCAGTACAAGCACTATATTAATGTTTCTGAAGTGCTTTCAATGCAGTGACTCTAAACTCTAAAAGTAAACCATGGACTTGTCAAGAGTCTCTGGGTAGTCAGAGACTGGACATAACTCCCAAGATACGCGTGGGACACCTTGGAAGTCCCATCGCAGTGGGAATTTCCTAGGAGGTTTGAACTTATGATGGACAATTCCCCTGCCCGCCAGGAGCCTCCGAAAAAGTCTCCAATTCGGAAACTTCGGACCGTTCTGATTTACCCAGGAAATGTTAGTCAGATTAAACCCTAGTCTAACACCTGGGTAACTACAGAATTGAAACCACCCCCCCTCGTCAATCACACACACTGACTTCCCCGACCTCTTCCCGAACAACCCCCCCAACGACCCAACCTGACTAGCCCCCACCATTCGACTCCCACTCACCGACCTGACCTGACTAACCCCCCACCCGCTGACTCCCCCTGACCCTCCAACCCCCCCCCCCCCCAGAATCCCTGACTCACCCCTGACTTGACCTGACGGGCCCCCCCACTCAATTCAACCTGAATAATTCCGATCACCCGACTCCCTCCCCGATGCCCCGACTCCCCCCAAACCTGACCTGACCCGACCTCACCACTCTACCCACCTTACCCCTTGACTCACCCTACTCACTTACCTTACCCACCCTACCCCCTCACCCACCTTATCCTGAGACCTGAATATTGAAGGGTATTTGATACTTTGAAATGATAGGAAGCTAGGAAAAGGCGGTGGGGTAACTCTGTTAATTAAGGGTGTCATTAGTACAGAAGTGAGAGTTGACCTTAGCTTGAAAGAGCAAGATGTAGAATCAGTTTGGGTAGAGATAAGAAATAGTAAAGGTAAGAGGTCACTTGTAGGAGTAGTTTATAGGCCCCTTAACAATAGTTACATGGTAGGACAGCGCATACAGGAATAAATAAATGGGGCCGTAAGAAAGATACCGCAATAATCATGGTGGCTTTAATTTGCATGTAGATTGGGCAAGTCAGATTGGCAAAGGTAGCCTGGAACATGAGTTCATAGAGTGTATTCGGGACAATTTCTTAGAGCAGTATGTTTTAGAGTCAACCAGGGAGCAGGTTGTTCTGGACCTGGTAATGAGACAGGATTAATCAATAACCTCATGGTAAAGGAGCCTCTAAGTGGCAGTGATCATAGCATGATAGAACTTCATGGTCAGTTTGAAGGGGAGAAGTGTCGGTCTAAGTCTAATGTTTTAAACCTGAATAAAGGTAATTATAAGGGTATGGAGGCAGAGCTAGCTAAAATAAACTAAGTTAAACTGTAGCACAGTAGAAATTCAGTGGCAGACTTTTAAGGAGGTATTTAATAACTCTCAGCAAAGATTTATCTCAGTGAGAAAGAAAGACTCTTTGAGGAGGATGCATCATCTGTGGCTAAATAAGGGAGTTAAGGATAATGTCAAATGGAAAGGAACACTGTACAAGTCTGCAAAAATTAGTGTTAGGTCAGAAGATTGGTCAAATTTTAAGAACCAGCAAAGAATGACTAAAAAATAATAAAGAGGGTGAAAGCAGAATATGAGAAAAAGCTAGCTAGTAATATAAAAACAGATAGTAAGAGTTTCTACAAGTATTTAAATAGGAAAAGAGTAACTAAAACTAGTGTTGGTCCTCTAGAGAGTGAGCCTGGGGAATTGATAATGGAAAACAAGGAAATGATGGAGGCGTTGAACAGGTATTTTGTTTCTGTCTTCACTGGAGAAGACCTAGAAAACTTCCCAAAGAAACTTGAAAATCAAGAGGTGAAAGGGAAGGAGGAACTTAAAACAGTCACCATCACCAGGGAAAAGGTGCTGGGAAAACTATTAGACCTAAAGGCTGACAAGTCCCCAGGACCAGATGGCCTGCATCCTAGGGTCTTCAAAAAAGTGGCTGGAGAGATAGTAGATGCATTGGTTATAATCTTCCAAAATTCCTTAGATTTTGGAAGGGTCCAAGCAGTTTGGAATACAACTAATGTAACATATTTATTCAAGAAAGGAGGAGACAGAAAGCAGGAAACTATAGGCCAATTAGCCTAATATCTGTAATAGGGAAATTGCTAAAATCCATTATTAAAGAGGTTATAGCAGGATACTTAGATAATCATAATGTGATCAGGTAGAGTCAACACGGCTTTATGAAAGGGACATTGTGTTTAACTAAATTGTTATAGTTTTCTGAGGTAGTAACAAACAAGGCGGATAAAGGGGAACCTGTAGATGTGGTGTACTTGGATTTCCAAAGGCATCTAATAAGGTGCCTCATTAAAGGTTATTACACAAGATAAGAGCACATTGTGTAGGAATTAACATATTAGCATGGATAGAGGATTAGTTAGCTAACAGGAAGCAGAGAGTAGGGATAAACGGATCTTTTTCAGGTTGACAAGCTGTAACTAGTGGAGGGCCACAGGAATCAGTGCTGGGGTCCCAACTACTTGCAATATATAGCAATGACTTGGATGAAGGAACCAAATGTACAGTAGCTAAATTTACCGATGACACCAAGATAGGTAGGAAAGTAAGTTGTCAAGAGGAGGTAGAGAGTCTTCAAAGCGATATAGATAGGTGAAGTAAGTGGGCAAAAATTTGGCACATGGAGTATAATGTGGGAAAATGTGAACTTGTCCACTTTGTCAGGAAGAATAGAAAAGCAGTATACAATTGAAATGGAAACTCAGTGGGACAGAGGGATCTGGATGCCCAGGTACATGAATCACAAAAAGTTATGCAAGTCCATCAAGCAATTGGGAAGGCAAATGGAATGTTGGTGTGTATTGCAAGGGGAGTGGAATATAAAAGTAGGGAAGTTTTACTGCAGCTGTACAGGGCCTTAATGAGACCACACCTGGAGTACTGTGTACAGTTTTGATCTCCTTATTTGAAAAAAAGATAAAGTTGTGTTAGAAGCAGTTCAGAGAAGGTTCACTCAACTCATTCCTGGGATGAAGGGTTTATCTTATGAAGAAAGCTTGAACAGGTTGGGGCTATGTCCGTTGGAGTTTAGAAGAATGAGAGATGATCTTATTGAAACATATAAGATCCTGAGGGGGCTTGACAGGGTGGATGTGGACCCGGAGGATGTTTCCTCTTGTTGGGGAGACTAGAACTAGGGGACAGTTTAAAAATAAGAGGCCTCCCTTTTAAGACGGAGATGAGGAGAATTTATTGCTCTCACATGGTTGTTAGTATGTGGAATTCTCTTCCCCAGAGAGCAGCGGAAGCTGGGTCATTGAATATATTCAAGGCTGAATTAGACAGATTTTTGATAGACAAGGGAGTCGAGGGTTATGGGCAGCAGACAGCAAGGTGGAGTTGAAACCACAACCAGACTAGCCATGATCATATTGAATGGTGGCGCAGGCTGGAAGAGCCTGCACCTAAGTCTTATGTTCATATGTACTCACTTACCTTACCCACCCTATCCCTTCACCCACTTAGTTTCTCTCCATAGCTTTTGAAAAAGCTTTGAGACATTTAAACTCTTAGGGCAGAATTCTTCGCTCGGTGTGTGGGCACGTGCCCAACCCACTCGAGCGTGAAATAGCATGTGATAATGTCGGACGAGCATCCCGACGTCATCGCGCACTCGCACGATATTTCAGTTGGCGGGCGCGTGTGAGAGTCTGAAGCACACCTGCTGAAAATTAAGAGGCCTATTAAGGCCATTAAAGTAGTAATTTGCTGAGATCTTTCGTTGCCTGTCCAATGTTACAGTTGGTGGGTGGGCGAATCGACCAGGCGGCCTTTGCATTTTCCAGGAAACCTCATCCACAGGCGGGATGAGGTTTCCGATATTAATTTTTTAAAAACGTTTGGACAGAATTTTCATCATCCGTATGTTCCGGTGACTGTTTCTGAGGCGTGGGCATTTTTTCCCGGTTTTTAAAATCTTTACTTTTTGCATTTAAATTCTTCAGCTCCCTGAGGCAGCTCTCTGCCTTCAGGGAGCTTTCATTCCGCACTGCCCTGCGCTGACTTCAGCACTTGCCTTCCTCCCGCCCCCACCCCGGCAGTGCTGAGCCTTTCAGCCTTTCAGCCGTTAATTGGCCAGCCAGCGTGAAATTGTGGTCGGGGGCAGATCGCGGTTGGGGGTCCATTCCTGGGCCCGCCGAACTAAAGACCCTGCCCTCATTTACCAGAATATGGCAGCTAGTGCCATAAAAAGGGGGCATGGTTTCTGCGCAGATTCTCTCCATTGCTCCCTCCAAGATTTCCTGCACTGACTGAGTTCTGCAGGATCCTCCATCGGAAGACTGCCCTGAAAAATCGGGGGAAGGCAAGTGCGTATTTTTTTTGTTCCAACCCTGAACAGAAGGTTTGTGTCAATGTTTCTAAGCTTATGCTATGATTAGAAGGGATTAAGCATTGAATAGGTAAGAATTGAATATTGAACCACTTACAGGCTATCCTTACTCCCTGCAAGGCCCCAATATATTTCATGAGGTGTGGTGCCCAAAAGAGAAAGTAGCACTCCAGGTGGAGTAGGACCAAGGCTCAGAAGTACTGAAGCATCACTCCTTTATATTCCAGCTCCTTTGAGATAGAAGCCAACACTCTATTAGCTTTTTCTAACCACTTTTTGTACTTGTGCCTTTTAGTAATTTGTCTACCTGGACACCTAAATTCCCTTGCTCCTCAACAGCTTTAAGTATCTCACTATTAAGAAAATGTTCCAATTTGTCTTTCTCAGATCCAAGGTGGATGACCTCACATTAAATTTCAGCTGCCTTGGTTTTGCCCACTTATTTAGTCCATGTCCTTTCACAACCTTTTGCTTCCGTCCACACAGTTTACTATGCCTCCTAACTTTTTCATCTGCAAATGTGGATATACAACCCCCCATTCTTTCATGCAAGTCGTTAATATACAAGGTGAAAAGCTGAGGCCACAGTACAGATCTCTGGGGAGCACCACTTGTCACATCCTGCTAATCAGGCTGAACCTTTTATCCCTACTCTCAGTCTCCTGCCTCCCAATCAATTACCAACCCATGTCACAAGGTTACCTACAGCTCTGTGTGCTTGCACTTTTTAGTAATTCCTTGTGAAGAACCTCGTCTAATGCCTCCTGGAAGTCCATATAAACAACGTCCATAGACACTCCCTGTCCATTATGCTAGTTATCCTCTCAAAAAAAACCATCTAGATTTGTTAGTCATGACTTGCCCTTCACAAATATGTGATGGTGGATCTGTCACATGGCACCAAAATCAGACTGGCAATGGAACGAAAAGCAACAGGAACCCCAGAAGCAGGAACACAACAGTGGAAAGCAACATTTGAAAAAACCCAACAAATTAAAAAATACATTCCCAGGAGTGGAATGTAATAAACCTAAGCACCAAAAGTGAGAATTAAAGAAAGTTAAGTAATTAAAAAATTAAACAAATATTGGGAGCAGGAGTTAAAAGAAAAATAACGTAAGTGAGAATTTTATCTTTGTTCTTCCCCCTCTAGCTCCATCTTGCCCATCCCTCTTCCAACCCACCAACCTCTTCTCTCTCCAGTTCACAAATTTCCAATCTGTTTCCTAGCATTAGCAATCATGCTGTCAGTTTTTATCAAGTGCTTGCATTATACTTGCAGTTGACTTATCTCTACCCCACTACAACTTCTCTTGTCAGCTGTACCCAACTCTCTCCTTTAATATTTCCCTCATTCTTTCCTTCTTTCCCACACGCCATTACATCCTCCTTATCAACCCCCACCTCCTCTTGCATCACCCAATTTCCCCTCTTCTCCCTGACCACAAAACATTTATTAAAAAAATAAAACCTTGTTCCCAGTGGTCTCTCCCTGGTGTGAGAAGAACCATTGTTATTTGTCCTTGAACTTTCTTTAATTCATTTGTAAAAACAAGCAAATGTATGTGTACAGTTAGAGGCAGGAGGGAAACATCCAAAATGCTGCAGATACATCCTGTGATATTGAGAACATTGCACACGCTTGCACTATGGGGCCTTCCTTCAGCCAGCAGAATTAGAGCTTTAGTGACAAAATCTCGAGTCCAAGCCCAACCTTTTTGAGAGGCTGACTGCAGAGCCACTCAAACAAACAAAACAATTTCTTACACTTGGTACTTAATCGTGCTATTGTGAAATATCTGGAGTTCTCTTTTCTTTTATTATAGTAAAGCTTTATTTTAAATTTCGGCTTGAGTGGGAGGGGGCAGGGAGTTCTAGGCTGCTGAGGGAGAAAACGACCAGGTTTTTTTGAGCCACTTGATTGGGTGGTTCCTCTTTTTTCCTAGAAACCTTCATCTGCAATTTAATTGTTTTTAGTCATATCATCAAGGAGAGATTTGTGCTGATCGTCAATCAATTTGCACATCAGCCAAGAGGAAGTTGCATATAGCAAACAATTGCCATTAGAAGACTATTTTCATACAAGAAGTGTGACTGAAGAAGGATCGTTCCACAGTTCAACACCTCTGTGATACAAGATGACACAAAAATCATTCTTTAGAATATTAAACAGATGGCTTCCCCTGAAAGAAATCACAATCTGCCCATGTCCCCTAGCTTGTAAGCTTGTTTTAATTGGTAGTATTCCTTCCTCTGAATTTGAAGGTGAAACAGAAGGTTGTAGGTTCAAGCTGCATACCAGAAGAGCAGTGAGATTTACTGCTGCCCAGGCAAACATTTCTACCTCAATCAATACCACCAAACACTGGCTATTCATCACACTGATATTTGTGGATTTGGTATGTAGTGTTGAGAAATTTAAAGTTACTTGTATATTAAGGGATTACTTAATGAAAAATTTTCAAGTATCATGGACTGGGTGAATTAGGACATATTTCTGATTAACCAAATATACCTCATGAAAGAAAGTGAGCTGTAAGTGACCGACACACTTCACAGGAGGAAGGGAAGTCTAGACAACGTTGCATGGAATTTTCCATTCCGGGACTAAGTCCCTTGGCAGGGGCGGGAACGGGGAGAATTTCCCACCACGGAGGCCGGTGGGAATTCGCGCTGTATCATGCCACACTGGCCTAATTAATTATGCAGTCAGGGGTTTCCTGACGTTTTGCGTGGCAGAGCGGGCTGGATGGCAAGCATCCCAGCATCATATCCGGGCGCCATATTTAAAAGGCGCCCGGACACCAATTTACCCACCGGTGAAGGAGAAGATCCACCTCACAGAAGATCCTGAAGCTGAAAGATCCACATTGTAGACGCTTCATCCACCCACTGCTGCACATGGTGTTCCAGCGTCGACGGTCACCAGAGGCCTCCATTTTCCCTTCCGATTTCCGTGAGCTGTCACAGGCCTTTTTGCAGGTAAGTCTGGCGTGTGCACAACATGTTGGTTGAGACGTGCTCTGGACTGGTGTGATATCCCACTGGCGGCGTGGACAATCAGACAGGGGCGCGACGATTCCGGTTGGACCTTCATCTGCATCCCATTAGCGAGATGCAAAACAGTTTTGCGCCAGCCTCTGATGGGAATGGTGACCCGCCATGATGGGCGGGAGCGCAAGTTCCCGTCGTCATTTTATATCAGCAAGAAACCGATTTTTCAGCTTCTGCCGCGTTGACACCTCCCCACCCACCATTAAACCTGCCGCGGGGTGCGGTGGGGGGAGGGGCAGGAATATTCCAACCATTGTCTTACTCTTACCACTGACTGTCATGATGCATTTTTGCCCACAACTGACTCTAAGACAATAAAACTTGACAGATATAATCCTTTATACTAATGTTTTGTGGGATTATGTTTTGCATCTCTGATCAGCAACTCAGAGGAATTTTGTCAATTTGGCAGCTTATTATCTGTCCGCCACCATGAACTGCTTCAAAGGACACAATGGGAACTTGTCAACGTATGAACTTCCTAAAATGTCCAAGGTGAGTCTGCATTAGCTTCATGCAGATATTCAAACCATCAATGACTCTGCCACACACATTCTCTCCTTTCATTGCTAATGTGTTCGAACTTTCAGCTCTTGTCCTTGGAAGGTTAAAGGTCAGAGGATTAATGCTGAGGCAACTGCAGGGAAGGAACCAATGTATGCACTGAGCAGGGTATTTAATAGGCACAACATTGTGTGTGGCAGAGCAGACTCCATGCTGTCGTGGGTTAAACACGGTACTTCAGAGTTGCGTACCTCAGTTACTCAGTTTTTGGAAAAGGTACCTAGCTTTATGTTGGAGGTGTTCTACACCTGATATTCTCAGCTGCACAATATCAGGAGTGGAAACTCTGGCTGAGCTTCCCTCTTTTTAGCTCAGTGATGATTGGTTCAATTGTGATCAGCTAACTCGCCATAGACCAAGAACTGAGCCAGTACCTTGTCTGCATGACTTCAAACGATAGGGAAATGTTTTTTTCCCACTGGCCATCAAGGGAGCTTCTATCGCAATTGTTAACCTCCAGTGCAGGTGCCATCATGCATCAATCACTGTCAATAATTGCCACAATACCTGCCACTGGCAAAAACATATTTGTGCTTCAAAGGGATTAATTTGACCTCTTTTGGAGCTAAATTAGGTTTTATGCAAGGTTCTATTGAGAAGCCCTGAAAACTGGACTTTTTCTTTTTTTTAAAAAAGGGACTTTCTGTAACTGTGGCTCAGTGGGTCGCACTCTTGCCTCTGAGTCAGAAGGCTGTGAATTCAAGCCCCATTCAGAAACTTGAGTGTAAAGTTAGGGCTAATGCAAGTGCAGCACTCCCGCAATGCTGCATTGTCGTAGGTGTCCCTTTCTGATGAGGTATTAAACTGAAGCTCCGTCTGCCCTCTCAGGAGGATGTAAACGATCGCCTAACACTATTTTACAGAAGAGTTCTCCCTGGTGTGTTAGCCAATGCCCATCCCTGAAATACTAAAGCGGATGATTAGGTCATTATCCCATTGCTGTTTGTGAGACCTTGCTCTGTGCTACATAACAGTGAAATACTTCATTGCCTGTCAAGTGCTTTGGGACGTCCTGAGGTTGTGAAAGGCAAATGCAAGCTCTTTCTTATAAATTAATTCATGAAGAATCGTTTCAGGCTAATTCTGGTACTTGACCCTATACAAAATGTTGTTTTTAAATAAATGTTAAAAATCATTGGCTAGAATCTGGACCCCATTCCTATTTCACCTAGCCACCCTTTCCTCTCCAATGTCCTAGCTCTTTGGCTAGTGTAGTCCCCTTTCAACTATTTGCCCAAGTCATTTTTTTATCCCCAGTAGTGAGGGCAGCATAAGAGCTGAGCTCAATCATGTCCACACACATGCATTTTCCAGCAGAGGTCATTGACTTGCATTCAAGGACAGGAACCTTGGTTGCTTTCAAGGGAGGGTGAGAATATTGGTAGTTCCCAACTATTGCCTCAGCTCAGATTCAGCTAACTAAGCACAGTTCAGGGCTTGAATCTGAGTGTATCATTATGTGCATAATAGCCTTACCCAAACTGCCAATGGTATGGATTGTCGAGTGATGCGGGTTAGAAGGCAATTGTTCACTTTCCTTTTAAAAGATGCGCATTGTACTTGCAAAGGTCAGGGGTCATAGACCACCAGATTGAAACTAGCTCCATGTCATCGAATTTAAATATAATCTTTCTTTCAAATGGAGAACTCTTCACTTGGTCGCTGACTCTGCATTGGGTGGAGCAGATCCTAGTGAAGTCCTGTTCTCTCTGTAATTTCAACACTTAAATCATTGAATGTAGGAAAATATGTAAATGTTTTTTTTTCTGTCAACTAATGCGGTCTAAATAAGTAATTCACACTTTCTCATTGCGTAAACTGTGCTCCCTCTCCAAAAATAGCAGCTTAAGGCATTTTCCAGAGTTCAGTGTGCTATAAATAGGGATCTATGCCCTAATAGTTATAATTACCTTGGTGTGAATTTGTGAAGCATGTTTGTTCGTGGCTTTCAAATTTAAAATAATCCAGTGAGGTGTGAAAGGGTTACTGAAAGCTGTCTGGAAAGACTGTATGTGTGTGTGTGTCTGAGAGAGAGAGAGAGAGGGGGAGTGTTTTACTAACACTTGCAGTGTTCAATAATTTCGCCTCCTGTAAACACGAGGTCGCACACAGACTCAGTCAGTTCCTCTCTGTCGGGCTGGGTAACAGCTTCTCCTGCACCAGAGACATGACTTCAGAAATGACACCTCTTCTGTGCGTGTGTTGTCTGCTCTTGGCAGCCCGGAGCTCAGCTTTTAACCTGGAGACAACCAACACGATCGCAAAGGAAGGAGAAAGAGGGAGTTTGTTTGGGTTTTCTGTGGCTTTACACAAACAGACCAGCCCGGAGGCACAGAGCTGGTGAGTTGGAAATATACTGAATCTGTCGATTCTCTCATCCAGGCCGGTGTCTCACGAAAAGGTGCGGGAAAGAGGAAAAGTGCAGATTGATCAACCATTGTCAATTTTATTACTGTTGGGGGCGGGGTGGGGGGAAGAGAGAATAATGACGTTCATCACATTAACGGAATATTTCTGAGTAACGCATTTGTCTTAATGTCAACTTTTTTCTTGTTTTTTTTTAAAAAATGTATCTCTTTGGGAGTATCCAAAAAAGGCAATGCCTGCACTTCTGGGCACGTCGATTCAAATATTGTATTCTTAACCCTTTCCTGTGACAGGTTGCAAGGTTTTTCGCGCTGGAATATTTAAACCAGAAACCCAATACTATCAGGAACTGAAATCTTTCTTAGCAGCTAGCTAAAAGCTACTGCGGATGCTGGAAATCCAAAACAAAAACAGAATTACCTGGAAAAACTGCTGAGTTTTTCCAGGTAATTCTGTTTTTGTTTTTAATCTTTCTTAGCATCCTTGCATGTCCACTTCTTAAAGTATGTAATATGTTATACTAACTAACGGTAGTGCTGGACGTGTAACAGCAACCAGAGAAAAGTGTTGCAAGGTGCAAGAAGGGGTTTCAACATGTTAGTGATTGCACTGCAACTGGAACGTTGGGTTCGGGCAAGCCAGCATTCAGAAGGTGAAGTATTCATTGCACTGGATGTTTGAATGCGTGAGACCTTTAGGACTGCTTTACGTGAACAAAGAATTGCTTTATGAAAAGTTACGAGGTCGGTGCAGTGATGGCTGGGCTTGTCTGGCCCATTGACTTCAACCTGCAGGAGCTGCGTTTGGCAGCTTTCAACCTGCCCATCCCATTCGTTTCTCATGCTTTATAAAATCTGTCCGGTCTTGGTGGGAACAGCTCATGAATTATTTAAGAGTGCTTGACAAATCTACTGCAGCTCAACAATTCCACGACTAACCGACAAAGCCAGGACTGACGACTTGCTCTAAACCTCGGGATACATGCAAACAAGGAGCAGGCCATTCAGCCCCTCGAGCCTGCACCGCCATTCAATAAGATCATGGCTGATCTGATATTAACCTGAAATCTGCATCCCACCTGCCGCCGATAACCTTTCACCCCCTTGTTTTTTCAAGAATCTATCCACCTCTGCCTTAAAAATATTCAAAGACCCTGCATCCATCACCTTTTCAGGACGCGTTCGAAAGACTCACGACCCCCTGAGAGAAAAAAATCTCCTCATCTCCATTTTAAATGTTTGTTTTTAAACAGTGACCCTTAGTTCTAGATTCTCCCACAAGAGGAAACATCCTCTCCACATCCACCCCGTCAAGTGCCCTCAGGATCTTAAAGGTTTCAATCAAGTCGCCTCTTACTCTTCTAAACTCCAGTGGATACAAGCCTAGTCTGTCCAACCTTTCCTCATAAGGCAACCCACCCATTCATGGTATTAGGATGATTGAGTTCAGATGTAGGCATGCAAACCATTTAGATTTACAATATTTATTGGCATGTAAATAACCAAATACTGCAGTCACTTAATATGGAAAATAAAACCCAAGTTGGCCATTTAAAGTTTAATTTAAAAAAAATTCAAAACTGCTGGACTTTATTATAACAACAACTTGCATTTATATCGCACCTTTAATGTGGTAAAACGTACCAAGGTGCTTCACAGGAACAACATCAAACAAAATTTGACACCGAGCCATGTAAGGAGATATTGGGGTAGGCAACCAGAAACTTAGTCAAGGAGGTAGGTTTGAAAGAATGGGGTGGGGGCGGGGATGGGAGAATTTGGAGGAATGCCAAGATCTTGGAGGGTTGTAGAGCTGAAGGAGATGAGAGATCGGGAGGGGCAAGAGCCATGGAGGGATTTGAAAGCAAGAATAAGAATTTTAAGATTGAGGCACTGTTGAACTGGGAGGCAATGTAGGTTAGTAAGCATCGAAGTGATAGTGAGTGGGACTTTGTACGGGTTAGGATACAGGCAGCAGGGGTTTGAATGAGCTGAAGTTTACAGAGGGTGCGAGAAAGGAGGTCAGACAGGAAAGCATTGGAATAGTTGAGACTAGGGGGCACAAAGGCAGGGTGAGTGTTTCAGCAGCAGATGAGCTGAGGTGAGGTGGGTGACGATACCGAAGTAGTGTTGGCAATGGAGAAGAAGGATGTAGGAAAACATCACAGGACCCTAATCTGATTTACAAGTTAACACTGAACCAAAGAAGGAGATGGGCAATTAAAACAAAAGCAGAAAATGCTGGGAAAAAACAGACAGAGTTAACGTTTCAAGTCCATATGACTCTTCTTCAGACTTGAAACGTTAACTCTGTTTTTCTCTTCATAGATGCTGTCAGACCTGTTGAGCTTTTCCAGCATTTTTCTGTTTTTGTTTCAGATTTCCAGCATCTGCAGTATTTTGCTTTTCTATGTGGGTAACTAAAAGTTCAGTTCAAAAGGTGGGGCTTTCAGTCAGCTTTTAAATGAGAGAGGGGCAAGGCCAGAGTTGGAGCAAAGCAGGGCTCTTTAATGGTTGTAGAGTTGGAGGATGTTACAAAGATGGAGAGGAACAAGGCCATACTGAGATTTGAACATGAGGAAGATAACTTAGTGGAGTGGGAACCAATGCAAGTCACTAAGCTCAGAGGTGATAGGCAGATGGAGTAGGATATGGGCAGCAATGAGTTGGATGAGCTCAAGCTTAAGGTGGATGGAAGAATGGAGTCCATCCAGGAGAGTATTGGAACAGTCAAGTCTGGAAGCTTATAGGAAGCAACCGGGGTGGTTTTAATAGGAACAGGAGGAGGCCACTCGGCCCTTCAAGCCTGTTCTGCCATTCAATAAGATCATCGTTGATCTGGATGCTCATGATGTGACCAATTAAAGGATGATGTTTTGTAGGCAGAGAGTTCAGTTGACATGAGAAATCTTGTGACTGACTATTAAGAAGTCTCTCAGAAACGAGCAGCAAAGCACAGATGATTAGATTTGTATTTATTGACTAACTAGCTCATCATTTCTGTTGATATATGTCTGTCTGTCATTTGCAGTCCCAGCTGGGTAGCTGGCACCGTCTTTAGGAAGTTACATACATTCTTAGGGATGTACAGGGGATCCAATGGAGTGTATCAATATGCAGGGGTCCCCCCATAAGCTTGAAAACTACAGACAGGAAGCTTTATCACCGCATTGAAGTCGAAAGAAAAATACTTAATTATTAATGCTGGATGGAATTAATGTTTGGGAAAATAGAGGGCTAGAAATTTGTCTCGAGTGGTGGCGCTAAACGGGCGGGATAGAATCGGCCGCCTGATATTCAGCAATGAAACTCAAGACGCTGAGTAGAACGGGTAGTAGATCTGATACCGCCCGTTTTATGCCAACGCCCGAGACGAATTTCAATCCCACAAACTACTAGTAGTAGTTTCAATACTTTTACAAGATGAATGGGTGGGGGTTGTGCGCGTTGAACGTTTCAGTTAGTCCAAGGAGAAAGGGCTACTCCGTTTGGCACACAAGAGTGTCGAGGCAGAAATGCGGTAAGGTAACGTAAATATTCGTAAATAATTAGCACACGCCCGGAACTGAGAGCACACATCTACTCCCAAACACTTCACTCGCCTGCTATGTGTGTTAATACTTAACTGGAAGGGGAGGTAATCATTAACTAGGGCAGCTCATGTAGAGAGGGGCTCGGGGTACCTCTGGTGTGGCTTCAAGCAGGAGTGGGAACCGGTTAACGTGCGGGGGCAATGTCAGAATTGCACAAGGCATTAACACAGGCACATAGCCCGTCAGCTCGAAAACGGCTGGTGACCCCTCGGTCCCATTAAATCTGGTAAATGAATGGGGGTGGTCTGACCTTTTTTGGTAATACTGCATCCATTCTGATAGCTGATGACCGAGCGGAGTTATTTGAAGGTTGTCTGTGTGCCTTATTTATTTTTGACTGACTCCAGGAACACGTGTCACTCACTTTATTAACTCCCGTTAGAAACAGGGCAAAAATATCCCGGGGACAGTTAGACGGCACGGTGTCCAGTTAGATATCATTTAAGAATGCAGGGTGTGCATTCTGAGTCATTTATCCATCTATAAATATTTAAAGGAAAGTTTCCTTATTTGCTCGATTCTCTGGTAACCTTATTTCCTTTCTTTGGTTGATATATTTTCGTTGCTGCTGCTTTCCCGTGTTGCTTTTTCCAAAATCCTCCTCCCTCTTCCCATTTTTACTTCCCGAAGGCGTGGCTTTGGTTGAAGAACAACTTCAAATGTGCCAGCAGTACCTCCGCCCAAACTGCCGTTCTCAGATAAGCACAGCTAGGCTATTCAGCCATGGGGGCAGCACAGCCCAACCCAGCCCTCGCCTGACACCCGCACATTAGTGATTTTTAAAAATATATTATTCATGGGCGAGGAGAAACCCTGCTTTCTGTTTTCTCCCCACCTCCTTCTGGCCTTTGGGCTCTGGGGTGAACTCTTGTGCCCTTCCCCCTCCCCCCTTTTCAAACTATCTCATTCCGTTTGTTTTGACATTCCTTTTGGCTGCCTTTGACCTTTTTTTGTTCTGTAAATTTATTCCCTGAATGCTATTTTGTTGCTATGTGCGACACTGTAGAAATGAAGTGGAGTTTCAATTCTATCCATCTGTCTCCCCACACTGAACAGTTCCCTTTTAAACATTTTTTTTTCAGAATGTAGAGATTATTTTCTTGGCTGGATTTTGACCCAACCAAAGGCCACATTTAGAGAAGAGCAATTTATCTTGGTGTATTCTGGAACTTTCCATACGGATCAGCTGGATTGATTATCCAGTTCCCTGGATCCTTCCCAATAGACATTCCCTTGGGATGTTGTGAGAAGGAGTAGCCAGTCTTTAATTCTCTCTCTTTATAAGACCGTGTTAGAAGGGCTACTTCAAACATCTGTGCCCAGATAATGTGACTGTCCCGGGGGCCCTGTTGAGAGACACCTCACTCGTCAGGGAATTAGTTAAGGAACAGATTGCAGGAACCACACTGTCAGATTCAGGGCTGTGAAAAGCGTGGTTTGTCGGCCGACGCATTCAATAACCAGTCAACTTTGCAAGAATTCGTTGTAACTCTTGATGGCTGCGTACATCGTGTGCTTGCCCCCATACTTTTCATATAAGTCATTTGCCTGGAGTGTCCCGGGAGTTGTAAAAGTTGTCAATTCTTTTTCGATGCTAATGGCTCCTCTTTGGCCTGATGAGGAATAACTGAAGCAGACCAGGCTGTTTGCAGTGGTGGTATCATGTGGTGAACCTGACTGGTTATGGTACAGAACCATGTGGACATTTGGGGGATGATGTTGTTGTGCTAGGCTGTTTTGCTTTGCGCACAAGCAAAAACACCATATGGTGCTATATGTTTGGTCACCAATGTATCCCCGTTAGTTGAATCCACTGTCTGGATTTGAACTTTTTTTCATTCGTTCTTTGATGTGAGCTTTGCTGGCAATTTATTGCCCATCTCTGCCTGCCTGGGGAAAGTGGTGGTGAGCTGCCTTCTTGAACCGCTGCAGTCCATGTGGTGTAGGTACACCCGCAGTGCTGTTAGGGAGGGAGTTCCAGGATTTGGACCCAGTGACAGTGAAGGAACGGCGATATATTTCCAATTCAGGATGGTGAGTGTCTTGGAGAGGAACTTCCAGGTGGTGGTGTTCCCATGTGTCTGCTGCCCTTGTCCTTCTAGGTGGTAGAGGTCAGGGGTTTGGAAGGTGCTGTGGCAAGTTACTTCATCACAGGATTACATAGGGTATACAGCACAGATGATTTGAACCAATGCCCCTTTTGAGCAGTCACATTTCAGAATATGAGCAGTCAAATTTCAGGTACCCCTGTCCCATCAACCTTCCAACTAATGCAAGGAAGCCCTGGACTTCTTTGACACTAAGATTGAGACCATCTGTTTGGCTACCTCAGATTCCCTTTCCTCTTGCTTGTGTCTTTCTACAGATTCACTCATAGCTCCCCTCATATCCTTTCCAAGTGCATCTTGTTTGCTGAGGAATAAACCATGTCCAGGACATCATCCCCAATATGGTGCTATAGAATCATTTACATCCACCTGACCAGGCAGACAAGTTCTCAGTTTAAAGGCAGCACATTCTCAGAAGTGTGATTGTGTTCAAGGCTTGGTAGTGGGCCATGGACCTAGTCTTCTGGGCAACTCTTAAATTGACAACTTTACCTTACCTGTGTGAGTGTATATTTATTCTTTCAAGGGCTGTGGGCATCACTGGCAGGGCCAGCATTTGTTGTCCATCCCTAATTGCCCCTGAACTGATGTTGCTAGGTCATTTTAGAGGGTGTTTAAAAGTCAACCACATGCTGTGGGCCTGGAATCACAAGTAGGCCTGACCAGGTAAGGATGGCAGATTTCCTTCCCAGTGAACCAGATGAGTTTTTATGACAATTGATGATAATTTCACGGTCACCACTGAGGGCTAGCTAGCTCTATATTCCAGATTTATTAATTGAATTCAAATTTCACTAACTGCCATGGTGGGATTTGAAGCCATGTTCCCAGAGCATTAGCCTGGGTCTCCTGGATTACTAGTCCAGTGACATTACCACTGCGCCACCATGCACATGCACGCAGACACACACTGGGGTTGGAAAAGAGCTATCTAGATTATCTTAACCCACAATGAGCAATTTATGCTGGCTAGGCAATAAAAAACTTTTACGTGGGAGTAATTGAGCAGTCCGTGGATTGCTTGGCAATTTTACCAGTTTATCAAGGCTACGAAGAATCAAGAGCCTGTCTGGAGTGGAATGGAAAACAAGACAGACGTGCCCTGAGCAGAATTAAATGCATTTACAAATTCTTGTGTATGGTGACACTTCATTGTCAAGCAACAAAAATCTGGCCCAATAACTGGGAAATGACTTCTGAGCTGTTGACCCAGTGAATACATTATGAGCACAAAGGTAATTCATTTAAAATTAAAAACAAAAAAATTACATCTGTCTTAGAAGCTGCTGAGCTGGTCATTTAGTTGTGTGTTGGAGCATGCCTGTCAATAGCAATTTCCAATTTCAGATGATTAGAGCGTGCTCTGAATTCTTAAAGGCACAGTGCAAGTTACAGGTCCCTGGAGTGTGTGATTTTCATTAAGTGAATGAAAGTCTTGGATGCCAAACTGATTTCTCTTGGACCCATGCAGTTTGCTCTTTCTGTATGCAGAGCTGAAAACCCATGCATTATTTCTTGTGGGAGCACTGGATTATGCATTGAAATGTGGAGTTTTGAATGAAACACTGGTAGGTGAAATTCTCCATGTCTGCATGGCAGTTAATGAGTTGTGCTATCTTAATCCAGTTGAGTTTCCAGTGGATGTGTTCCACAAGGCAGCATTACCGTTCCCCTCATGAATCATTTTTTTATTAAATGTAGCTTGGTCTTTGTCCAAGTCATTAATGTAGATTGTAAATAGCCGAGGCCCCAGAACTGATCCTTGTGGCACTCCGCTAGTCACAGCCTACCAACTTGCAAATGCCCTGTTGATCCCTCTCTGCTTCCTGTCCGTTAACTAATCCTCCATCCATGCTAATCTATTACCCCCAACTCCATGAGCCCTTAAATTGCGTATTAACCTTTTGTGGGGAACCTTATCAAATTTAGGCGGGAGAATCCAGAGCTTGGGACCTAGACAGCTGAAGGCACAGAGACACAAGCTGAAGACAATTTTGGGTCACATGGGCCTTCCAACCTTCACTGCTTCAGCTTACTCAGGCTAGGGGCACCGTTATTGGGTATCAGTGCCCTAGGGCATGGGAGAGCACAAGCAAACAGCTAAGGCTCAGAATAGCTGGAAAGTGCAAGCGTGTGGAAGGCAGGCGAGAGTGAGATTAGGTGGCATCCTTTAGCGCCTTTACAAAAGGAGGGCAGAAACCTGCAAGGGGGTAGGGGGTAGTTATCTTGTTCAGAAACATGCACAAGCATGGTCACCTGCTTGGCATCGGTGCCGAAAGCAAGTCAGCCTGAGGGCAATGCGTAAGCTCCTCTGTCCTACTCAGTTACTGAGGGGGGCAAGGCAGAACTGGATTTCAGGGGTCAATAATCATTAATAATTCCTTTCACAACAGTGTAATGGAGAAATTCCACCTGATCTGTCACACTGAGATATGAAGTACTGGGTGATCGTGTAGCTTACCTTGAGACTTCTGCAACACCAGACTATAGTTTACAACCAACCAGGCTAATCACTCACTCAACAAGGTGTTTGAAGATATATCCATTTCTATGTTGAAAGTAGTAAAAAGCCCAGTCATTTTGTGGAGAAGGGAAGTGAACCAGCAATAAGAAACCTCGACTGTCCCTATTATGTAACAGGTTGACAACATTGAGTATGGCAGTAGAAATTAGAGGTTTCGGCAAACTATCAATCTTTTTTAAGCCTTTCCAAAAAAAAAACCCGCCAAAATATTCACAGTACAATCTTTCAGATGGTAAAAGTTTGTAGGAAATGTCCAAATGTTTACCCCAGCCCTCCCAAAGGCACCAACTCTTACAAAAGCATATAGAATCCTGGGCTTTGTAAATATAAATATGCAACGTCACTAGTGTGCCTAGTGCACAAAGGCAAAGGAAGTTATGCTCAACCTTCACAAAAACACAAGTTAGCCCTCAGCTCGAGTATTGTCCCCAGTTCTGGGAACCACACTTTAGGAAGAACGGCGCGGTGTTGGAGAGGATGAAGCGGAGATTTACAAGAATGATACCAGGGACTTCAGTTACCTGGAGAGACTAGAGAAGCTAGGAGTGTTCTCCTTTTGCTCTGACTTTGTTAATGTACATGAGGCATATGCTACTGGCCTCTCTGCACCATCTTCCATTATGTGAGATAACACCACACATCACCCTTGTGGTGAGGCATCACACGCTGAAACCAATTGTTTCTTGGGATCACAGTGGGCCAAAACAACATCACTAGTCAGCACTTTCTTCACTTCCTCAAATGCCTTCTGACACTCCATAGACCACTCCCAAGCTACTCCATCTTTGAGCAGTTGATACAGTGGGCGAATGTGTTAGCTAAGTCAGGGATGAACTTAGAATAATATACAACAATCCCTATGAATGTTTTAAGTTCTTCTTTGTGCTCTGGCCTCTTTGCTTTCAAAGTTCCCTCTACCTTCTCTTGCATTGGGTGGATACCTTCACCACCTATTTGGTGATCCAGCTATGTTACACTTGACATCATGATGCAACACTTGTGCTTTTTAGCTTTGATGCCATACTCTTGAGGTCCATCTAGGACCCCGTTCAACCTTACAATGTGCTCTTTCTCTGTCTTACTGCTAATTAGAATGTCATCTAAGAAGCAGCACGCTCTTTTCATCCCACTTAGTACCCGATCCCTGATGTTCTGGAACACTGTGAGGGTAGTAGATACCCCAAATGGCAACCTGTCATACTGCTACAACTCTGTGTGTATGAATGGTGAGTAGTTCTTTGCTCTTGTCAGTTAATTCTAATTGAAAATATGCATTTGACGAATCTATCTTTCTTCACCTTCCCATTGGCTAAATTAGAAAACAAATCTTCACTGATAAGCAGTGGGTAAATATCATTCTCAATCACCTTATTTGCTGTTTGCTTAGAATCTCCACAAATCCAAGCAGACCCGTCTGCTTTTTTAACAATGACAATGGGTGTGGCCCATTCACTGCTCTTCACCTTCTTAATTGCCTCCGTTCTTTTTAATCTATCCAGCTGTTTACTTACTGCTTCTAACTGTACATAAGGCACTGGCCCAACCTTGCAAAATGTCAGCAATACATTGTTCGTTATTTTGATTTCAGCCTTGTGATGCCTAATTTTATCCTTTGATCCTCCTTGTTCAAAGACCACCTTGTGCTCTCTTAGCACTTTCTCAATGTCAGACATACTCTTACTGATAACCGTATCTTCTTAGTCTAATTCCTTTCCCATCAGGGAGACTTTGGGCAGAATTTTTCGCTCGGCGTGGATGATGGCAGGCGAGCGTCCCGACTTCATCGCACACTTGCGCGAGAATCAACAGCGCGCCTGCCGACAATTAAGGCCATTAATGTATTAATCAACTGTGATTTTTCGCTGCCCGTCCAATGTTACGGTTGGCGGGCGGGTGAATCGGCCAGGTGCCCTTTGCCTTTTTGAGGAAACCTCATCCAATGGCGGGATGAGGTTTCCGATATTAATTTTAAAAAAATGTTTGCACAGTTTCCATCTGGTATACATTCCGGTGACTGATTCTGATGCGTGGGCATTTTTTCCCAGTTTTTACAATCTTCATATTTGGCAGTTAAATTCTTCAGCTCCCTGAGGTAGCTCCCTGCCTTCAGGGGCCTTTCATTGCGTGCTCCCCCGCGCCCGTGCTGACTTCAACACTCGCCCTCCTCCCACCCCCACCCCGGCAGCGCTGAGCCTTTCAGCATGCCTTTCACGCTGGCTGCCCATTAATTGGCCCGCCAGTGTGAAATCGCGGTCGGGTGTCCGTTCCCCGGCAACTCCCAGGCCCGCCGATTGTGGGCGCCCGCCAACTAAAAATCCTGCCCTTTGTTCCTTCCAACTAATACCAATATGGTGCATCATCATATTCCACCCAAACACTAACTTGAACCTAACACCGGAATACTGTTACTGAAGTAACTACTGTACAGTTAAATTGTGATGAGTTAAACTCGGATGACACCAAATTCCGGTTATGTCGAAGTCATCAACCATTCCCGCCGGCAGAATAGCAAATCCTACAGAACGATGCCTATGGTAGGCTGAAGTTCTGCACTGGTAACTCTGGATTAGCCAACGTTTTGTCATATGACCACACCGACTAATCAGAGTGGAGTTAGACCAGCCAGCCTGCCTGTTTCCCTAGCCGATTCCAAAAAGGCCATGGAGATGCTCCAGGGTTTCGCACTGCAGCACAAAAACTCCAGAAACGTGTTTGACTGCATTGACGACATGGTGGACTGTGTTATGCATGTCCGAAGACGGCACACTAAGCAGAGAAAGATTACGGAGTCTTTCCAGAGCTAACTCCCGACATTTTTCAATGCAAAGCTCTGGCCTTTTACTAGGTCAGGCCATTGTAAGGTGTGAACAAATTTAATAGAAACTTTATAACACATTTACTGCTTTATTGTTTTAATTTGACAGTTGAATTTGTTGCTTTTGACATAGACCGCGGTTGTAGGCATATTGGGTCACATAGAGGCGCATTCATGTGGGAATGGGGCCTCCTCAGCTATCATGAAGCTCCGCTTAACACAAATTTGTGAGCGGATCTGCTGGGGTTCAACTCGTTGGGGTTTTATTGTAATCACTTTCATTTTGCATAAGGCTGTGTGACTTAGGGACTTCTTGTACTCTCCTGAGAAAACAGACATGGCTGCAGCTGTATCAGCGATGGAAGTAAGCTGTGAATCTTCTACTTTCATTTCTACTGTGGGAGCTGGAATTATACCTTCAGCCCTATTAACCTCATCTTCTATGTGCTGTTTTTTGACTGAGTACAACTCTTGACTCCCCTGCTCGATAACATCAATTTCTATTTCTAAATTGATCATATGCGCATTTAAGGACTTCCAGGCTCCTGAACTAGCTCTAGACCTACCTTGACCTCGTGACCTGAAGCTTGACCGTGACCTGGAGCGTTACTGTTCCTCTATGCATGCCGTCTGGATAGGACCGGCTTTTTGACAGGCACAGCACTTTGACTGGAAGTGGGGGCATTTAGATGGTTGGTGGCTACCATGGCAACGGTAACTTCTGACTGGAGACCGTGGACTTGGCTGCTATGGCTTGGATCCCATTGAAATCTGATGGAAAAGAACTCCCTTGCAATTGGTAACTATCTCTTTCTGCCATTTCCATGGCCATTGCCTCATCTCAGGCTCCTTCCATATCAGCTTATTTTCTTTACTCAAAAGCTTAGCCTGGAATTTATTGTCCTTTAGGCCCTGTACGAAAGTGTCTCGAATATTGATTTCTAAGTATGCATACCCACAGTGGCGTGAGAGTTTCTTTAACTCAAGAATGTAATCTGCTACAGTCTTACTTGGTAACTGTTTTCCTTGCTGGAATGCAGCTTTTAGTAATGCGGTAATAGGAGTCCAGAAACTAATTTATTTGTCGTACTGGGATTTGTCAGGCATCACTGGTTAGACACTACATCAACAAGATGTGAACATGACGTGCACACGGAAGAATCTTTCAAAATATTCAAAACATCCTCAAATTTAACTTTAGGAGTTCCAAAGGGCATGTCACAATGTTCTCTGGCCCTTAATTATTCAAATGAAATGTTGTTAAAATGCTCCCTTGCCACAGTCTTCCTGTGGTGTTTTGGACTGGAAATAACTTGCATGGACACTACTTAATCAGCCATGTTGTCCCACACTTTATTCACCACTCCCAAAAGAGAGGGCAATATGAGCAGCTCTTACAATATACTACAAGGTGCTTGACAGGCTAGTCATTGAAAAGGTTTTTTTCCCCTGGCTGGGGAATCTAGAACACGGGGGCACAGTCTCAGGATAAGGGGCCGATCATTTAGGACTGAGATGAGGAGAAATTACTTCACTCAAAGGGTTGTGAATCTTTGCAATTCCCTACCCCAGAGGGTTGTGGATGCTCCATCATTGGATATATTTAAGGCTGGGATAGGTAGGTTTTTTCCCGAGGAATAAAGCGATATGTGGAGTGGGCAGGAAAGTAGAGCCAAGGCATACGTTCATACACACCACTCCGACCCAAGTATAACATTTCCCAACCTTTTGCCTTGACAATGCTTGGCTTTGAATATTGTCACTGATACCATTCAAGTATGGTAAATTCTGTTTGTTAGTCTGCATCATAGTTTTAATGAAAGGTTAATTTTAAAAAAGTTGCATTTACATGAGGCCTTTTGTCGTAGTCCCAAAGTTTTCATACAGGGGGCTGGATTCTACATGGGGGGCGGGGGGCATATTACTGCACCCCTCCCCCTTGTTGGAAAAGTCCGTTGCGAATCAGCAGACTTTAAAAATTGGTGTCCCCCAGCGATAACACACTGCCGATGGCCTTAATGAGCTCAGTGTGGAACTTGTGGCCCCTCAGTGGGAGGAAGCCTCGCCCTCGAGAGCTGCCGGCCAATCCTGATTGGCTGGCAGCTCTAGCAGTCTCAGCTGTGCCAGAACTCAGTAGTGGGCACTGCTGGGGCTACAAGCAGGCCCTGGGAAGAAGACAGCAATGGATCCTGGATGCCCCGGACTCAGTAAAGTCCAGGGTTTTTGGACAGGGAGGGATCGGGCACCCTAAGGGAGGGGGGGTGTTGGGGATTGTTGGGGGCGGGTGTGAGGGGTAGGTTTTGGAGGCCAGGTGGGGAGCCACAGAGCAGGGGTATCATCCTGGGCGGGGGTGGGTGGAGATAGAGTGCCCCCGATGCACACAGGGTACCTCCCAAAGGATGCTGCCCTCCTTCCTTCCTGCTTTTCCCTTCAGATGGTAAAAAAGCAGACTCTGCTCCATTTTTTTGCTGCCTACCCACGCATTATGGCATGGGCAGCGTAATATTTGGGTCAATTGGTTTGTTAACTGAATTGCCCGTTAATGATTTGTTTCAAAATGGCTGGCGGGCTGCGGATTTCGGCTTGCTGTATTATGGGAAATCGGCGTGTTGACCTTTGGGTCACGACCTGACATCATCACACTGGATTTTACGTGTGTGCGGGACAGCGGCATCCCCAATTTGCAAACGTAAAATCCAGCCCAATGAGTGTATTTTTGAAGTGCGATTTCTTTCTGCGTTGCCAGATAGGAAAATATGGCAGCCGCTCTGTATCAGCAAGGTGCCACAAACCGTGAAGATTGACCAGTTACTCCAGTAAAGTCCTATTGATGCAGTAGGTGGTAATAATTGCCTTGGAGGCATGTATTTCCCTGAGCTTTCTTCTCCAACCTCTTCAACAGGCCCCACACACAGCTGTCAACATTCAGGCGAACTTTGGCACTGGAATTTGGTCCAAAAGACCAAGGCTGATCCCAAACCAATTAAATGCCTGGAGCCGTGTTTAGTTTTAGGAGTGACATGCATTAAAATAGGTTCAGTGAAACTTCGAGGCCAAAATGAGTGGAACTCAGTAGGTCTGCCGCACATCTTTTTGTGCTTTGAGACTGCAGCTGGACAGCCTTCTGCTTGGCCACCGCCAATGCCACTGTTGTTCAGCTGTCAGCAAACGAGTGTGGTAAGGCCAAAATTTCCCTTTAGATTCTTTCCCTTCTCTGTCCCGCCTCTTGAAGGGGGTGCCTCCCATTTGCGTGGTGCTTCCCTACAGCACTGCAGCTGACACCAGGTCAGTGTAATAAGGGACGTGTACCTGCATCTCACCACTGTGGCACCACACTTGGCACTTAGGTATGAACCACCTCTGTATCACCACCTCAATTCACTAATAGTTGAACATTTTCACATGCTTGAATAGTTTATGGGTCTCTCCCTCTTTCACAAAACCCAATGAGATACTCAGATTTTAAGTCACTGTTATGCATTTAGAGAATGTAAAAACAGCTATGGGAGCGCAATCAATGTGATTTTTGCTATTTCACAGTAATTGGATGTATTGAGTGTCAAGTCTGTTGACACCGTATGTCTCTCTCAACTTTAACTATTTCACCACCATTCATGCAGTAAGCATGTTGCCAATCCTTTCCTTCCTCTTTTTGGTACTTCACACCTGCCTGTATTAAAATTTCACCTGCCATTATCCTTCCTACTTGTGTATTTTGTCAAACTTATCATTTAGAAGCTGCTTCTTCAGATGGTACTGCCCCTCTTCATTTGGTGAAATTGAACCTCACCTCTCCCTATCCCTGTAACCTCCTCCAGCCCTCTAAGAACTCTTGTGTTCCTCCAATTTTGGCCTCTTGCACATCCTCCAGTTCCTTTGTTCCACTATTAGCGGCCATGCCTTCAACCATATCATCACTAAGGCCTGAATTTTTAGGGTGGCTGGGGCTCGGCCCTCACCATCGGAGGAGTCAGCGAGGAACACATCCTCAACCGACTCCAGCAGCCATGATACTATTTTACGCTCTAACAAGTGTTGTTTGGCATATGGCAGGACTTCCGCCCTAACTCAGGAGGAAGTCCCGCCTTGGAGAGCCGCTGGCCAATCAGATTGGCCGGTAGCTCTCCAGTCCCTCCAGGCACAGCGCTGCAGTGACCGGAAGAGGCACTGCAGGGAGCTGCCTGGAACGAAGTCCCGGAACCTGGAGGACAGGTTAGTGGCAGGGGTCCCAGAGCGGGGAGGGTAGGCAACTTCTGGGGGTGATCGGGGTCTTGGGGGATAGGCCGGTGAGGGGGGCAGGTGGGTGGGGGGGAAGGAGGGCTGGAGGTCACCTGTCAGAAGGGCCTTCTGATGGAGGCAACCCTTCCCACCCAAGATCGAACTCAGTTTATTTCCGGCCTTTCCTCCTTCCGCCCTCCCCCGCCCCCCAGCCTAAAAATTGAGGCTGGGCAAGAAAAGGCCCTAAAGTGGCCGTTAAGTGGCCACTTAAGGGCCTTAAATGGGGCAACGGCAGGCTTCCTGTCAGAGGCCCTGCCTTCAGCCATCTCGTCACGAAGGCCTGAGGTCTGAGGTCAGGCGGGCGGGAACCCGTAGGGAACCCCGCCCATGCAATGTTACACAACCGTTCCCCTACCCACTCCCCTCCCTGCCCCCACGCTGGCCTAAGTTCTGGCATTCCTTCCCTAAACCTCGCCATTTCTCCACCACTCTCCTCATTTAAGATGCCCCTTAAAGCCTACTTTTTAGACAAAGCTTTTGTCACCAGTCCTGATATCGTCTTATGCGGCTTAGTGTTTTTTTTGTTTCATTTCACTCCTGTGATGCTTTGGAGATTTAATTATGTTAAGAGTGTTACATATAAATGCAAGCTTCCTATTCTTCTTCCTCCCCACCCCTCCTGCCCATTGGTTTGTAAAACTTTGAATGTAGGTGTAGTACTTTATTTCATAAGGAATTTGTTTTCTTAATATGGCTGTATCTTATCAGTTTGACATCTGCCAGTTAACACTAGTGTGCTATGTATACCTACAGATATTACCGGGCAGCTTCTTTGCATTGTATTAATTATTTTTCTCCTTGATAGATGATTCCTTTGTAAACATGGAGCTGTTTGGTGGCCATCATTATTCCACATCCTCATATAAATATGCCTGAGGGCAATGGACAAGCATTTGTCATTTGTGCAACCACAGGGAAGTTGCAATGCATCTTCAGTATTCTAAGCAAATGCATCTACAAATAAAGCTGCATGATTCTCATTCTTGAATGCATTCAGATTGGATTTACTTTCCTTTACATTGCTCCATTCTCTTGAGTCCACCCTGCCTTACTGACCTGTTTGGAGGTAGCAATGAAGTGATAGATTCTCACTTTATTTCACTTTGCAGTGTTATTGGCTACCACTTGTGGGATTATTACCACACCCATGAATCAGTGCTGGCAAGAGAAATTGGGAAAATGACTGAATGGGGAGGGGGGAATTAATCATCTATCTATTTGCTCCTTCCCTCTACTGGCTTCATTGTGTCCGCCATGGCTCAGCTGATGGAATTCTTGTCTCTGAGTCATGAGGCTCTGGGTTCACTCCAGAGCTTGAGCACAAAATTCAAGGCTGATACTTGGTGCAGTCTTGAGGGAGTGCTGCACTGTCGGAGGTGCCGCCTTTTGGATGAGACGTTAAACCATCTGCCTGCTCGGGTGGATGTAAAAGATCCCGGGGCACTATTTTGAAGGAGAGCTGGGGAGTTCTCCCCTGACGTCCTGGCCAATGTTTATCTCTCCAGCAACATCACAAAAACAAATTACCTGGTCATTATCGCATTGCTGTTTGCGGGAGCTTGCTGTGCTCAAATTGGCTGCCACATTTCCTACATTACACCAGTGACTACACTTCAAAAAGCACTTCATTGGCTGTAAAGCCTATGAGATGTCTGTTGGTCATGAAAAGCGGTATATAAATGCAAATTTTTCTTTCTTACAAATTTAATCCTGATAGTTTTTCCTTTAAAGTAAATTATACTGGTTTTAATTTTGCTTTCATTGGTTAAACCTCCCCATCTGCCCTGCCCCAATCCCCAGTAAAGTCTCCATGTAATCTCTTCAGCCTGACAATGGGGTTACCAACTGTGATTAGAACCATAGAACACTACAGCACAGAAAAACAGGCCATTCGGCCCTTCTAGTCTGTGCCGAAATATTATTCCGCTAGTCCCATTGACCTGCACCTAGTCCATAACCCTCCAGACCTCTCCCATCCATGTATCTGTCTAATTTATTCTTAAAACTTAAGAGTGAGCCTGCATTTACCACGTCAGATGGTAGCTCGTTCCACACTCTCACCACTCTCTGAGTGAAGAAATTTATTCCTGGAGGTTTCATCATATGTTTATCCCCCATGCTCCAGCCATTAGTCGGCCAATGCATCCTCGTGACATACTGCCTTCCTACATCAATTAGAAAGCAAGAAGACTCATTACCCAATTGGATGATGCTTGACTGTCATCCAAACTGCCTCCCCCCACCCTAACCCTGACCCATTTTCAATAATTTTACATCTTGTAAAGAGAAATGTTCCAAGAAAGTGACAAAGAAAACTATCTTTTTCACTGTCCCTACGATATTTCTCCAGGGTTGCGTGTAACAGCAATTGACCTTCAATTCCTGGAGACTCCAGGCCAATCCTGGAGGGTTGGCAACCCTACCTGAGAGAGCAGGACATTCTAGGATGTGGCCTTCTACAGGGCTAAAGGAGACCTTTGGCCTAACTGACAGGAGAAATGCAGAATGACATGGACAATGCTTGTTTTCTTTTCTCAGCCAAGGTAGACATTGACCAATGCCTTTGGCAAAGGATTATCTTGGATGAGTTTTGCCAATTAACACCCAAGAGTGTAATCCTGGACATGAGCCTGATTTCCATCACCAGTGGTTTGATCGAATAGCAATGCCGGGGGATGGGCTAGAAAGCTAGCTAGTCAGTCTACTTTTTAGCATTTCTTACGAAGTCTTTTTTCTCTTCTCCCTTTCTTGGATCACCCATGTGCCGCAGAAAAAGTTAAATGACAAAAGGCTGTTTGACCCATTGAGCCGAAGTGTTCCCTAAAATCTGTACCGCCCACTCTATAATAAACTGTACCCGATTTATTAAATCACCTGAGGGAAAGTCAAGCACAGACACTTCCTGATCCCCAAAGTTAATCAAGAGAAATCACCTTTACACCTCCATCCTTGAAAGTTTTACTTTTAGAGTAAAAAAAGTGGGAAATGTTGTACCAATAAAACCTGGGTAAATTTGGAGAAAATCAGTTTTTATCTTAAATGTCAACAAAATGCAAGAAATCAATCAAGCAACTTGGAAGAAAAGTTTTAGTCAAAGCTGTTGACAGCTGATAGTTATTTTACATAGCTTGTGGGTTCTACTATAATGGGGCCCACCATGAGACTCTTGCATGACCCCTAGATAGTTTATTTCAACTCAAGGTAAAGTTGAAGAACGTATTATTACTGTGGTTCCAGCCACTTAACTGCCAAATGCTAAAAGAAAGAGCATTTATATTGGCCCAGATCTTCCACGCTCCGATGGTTGAACTCCAGACGTACCCCGGAAGATGCGCTACAGGGCACTTCTGAAGCCCCAATGCAAGGACTCCATGGGAGTTGCCCAGGAAGTTTCAATTTCCGATGGGAAATTCCCCTGCTCCCTCTGGAAAACATCTCCAATCTTGAGTTAGAGTCAGCGATGTTGGATGATTCTGACTCATTGACCTGGATGGTTACCCAGGAAAGGTTGGACAGAGAAAAACCATGTTTAACTCCTGGGTAGCTATAAAACTGATCCAGCCCCCCCCCCCCCCCTCCCCCGACTCCCCACTGACCCCTTCCGACTCCCTGCCCCATTCCCCGACTGCACTTCCACCCTCTGACCCCCCCACCCCGACCCTCCGACTCCCTGCCCCCTACAACCCCACTCCCCCGCCAACCCTCCAAAAAATAAATCGGGGAATTGGTGGAAATTGGTTAAAAACTGATGCTGCAGGGATAAAAAGAGAAAATGCTGCTCGAAACACTCAGCAGATCAGGTGGCACCTGTAGAGAGAGAAACAGAGTTAGAGTTTCAGAACAATGACCTTTCATCAGAACAGTTCTGATGAAGACTCATTGACCAGTAACATTAACTCTGTTTCTCTCTCCACAGGTGCTGCCTAACCTGCTGAGTTTTTCCAGCATTTTCTGTTTTTATTTCTGATTTCCAGCATCTGCAGTGTTTTGTTTTTGTGTAGGTAGCTGGAGCCTGACTATCTTCATGCCACTCTGAGCTCCTCCAAGCACCCCTTCCCTCCTAAGTGAGTCAGTTAGCCCACAGTGTGCTGTGCATGTGGTAGCCACAGTATGCCTCTGCCTTCCGGCTCACACCAAGCCCGCCTCCAGCTGCTGCTCATACACTTGCTCTTGACCAAGACGTTCCCCCTGACCAAGACACTCTGGTAGTTGCCCACCCGTAAGGCCAGCCCTACTCCCGAAGCACTTTCACACTATTTTGTGAACTCCCTGGAAAGCCTCTGCAGATCCCCAGCAGTTCAAAGTCCCTAGCTTGTGAACCACTGAACTAAGGTTCGCTGACGACCGGTTGCACCTTAAGTGTACTGGGTAATGGAGGGGAAAATGGCACTGTGTTAGGAAATTTCTTGTAGATTGGCTAGGCTCCAATCTAAGTGATTTACAAACTTTTTATATTAAATGGTCCCTTTATTGAAACCATGATAAATTCAAAATGCTGAGTTAAGTGTGTCTGGGTGTGTATGCAGCACAGTTATCCCTTTCAATGGTTAGGTAGCAAGTTGCTGAAAGCAGACCTTGTCCATTTAAGGTCTTTTGCATTGGCACTTGCAGAGGTTAAATAACCTGGGGTGAAATCTGTGTACCAAAATATGTGTAGAATTGTCCTAAATTAAACATGTGTGTTTGCATAACACAGTTATTCCTTTCAGTGGTTTCATAGCAGAGGTCACATGACCTGAGGTTAATAATTACCACCACGGCAGCAAACTGTGTCCTATGAGGGAGGGGTAGCATAGTGGTAATGCGCTGGACTGATAATCCAGATGCTCCATGCCAAGGCTCTGGGGACAGGGGTTCAAATCCTACTATAACAGCTTCAATTTATTAAAAATAATCTGGAATATAAAGCTAGTCACAGTGAAACCATAATTTTTTGTTATAAAAACCCATCTGGCTCACTAATGCCCTTTTAGGGTAGGAAATCTGTCATCCTTACCTGGTCTGGCCTACATGTGATTCTGGACTCACATCAATGTGATTGACTCTTAACTGCCCTCTGAAATGGCCTAGCAAGCCACTTGGTCCAAGGGCAATTAGGGATGGGCAACAGATGGCAGCCTTGCCAACAATGCCCACATCCCACAAAAGAATTTTTAAAAATACAGATTCCTCCTGTGATTTCAATCATGCTGGCATGTGGAATATAAGAACATCAGTTAGAGATTTTACAGGCTAGAATAACTGAAGTATTTATTTTACAATGTAAAGATTAAAGAAGCATCACATCGCTCAAGGTACATTTCTTGGAATCAAAAAGCAGAGGCACTTTATTGTTGGTGCAACTGCCCCCAGGTATTTACATATGCACAGCCAGTCATCAACCACACTCCACATCCATTTCTAATGCAATTCATACTGAACTATTAACCTGTCTCAAATGCCAAATCGAAGAGAAGCCTCATTGATGGTTTTCATTGGGGTGGAAATTGCCTGCGGACATCTTGGATTTAACGCAACAGGTCATAGGTTAATTTTTTTGTTACATGAGATTTAAAAATGCAGAACGTATCTTCAACTTCCATCACAATATCATGTCAAAGCTGTGAGACTTGCCCTGCCCTCCGATTTCTCCCTTTCCCTGCACTCTCTATTTAACATTATATCCCCAGTGGAATCACTTCAAATAAAAGCAGCATGATTTGTACAGAGCTAGAAAGGGCATTGCCTGAGAAACTGATGTTTAATAAGTGGGTATCTGGCTGCTAATAGTTTTCCTCTGTTCTCTCCTCATTCTGTTGCCTCTTGTAGGAGTCCAGTTCTTAGGCACTTGGCCTAAATGACTTCTTCAAGTGTGAGCCTAGAAATGGCTGGTGATGTTAGTGAATGAACATTTAATAGGTTCATGTGCCATCCCTCTGCCCAAAATTTTAGCCCAAAATTTCAGCAACACTTGCATTCAAATAACAGACAGAGGAATGTGAGCATGATTATTGCTGAAAAAAGAGACATGTCGAAGCTTTTCATCTTGCACTCGTCAGGACACTTTGCAAGAATAGCAATATAAGGGGTGAGTGCAAGGCGAAAAGCTTTGACGTGTCTCTTTTTTCAGCAATCCTCAAGCTCTGTGCTGCCAAAGGACTATGAATGTGAACAGGTTAAATATTTGTTAATACCACCTACAGTCATTTCTGGACTTGAGCATGGGCAGGCTTTTTAAACCATGGAAGATCATTGCATCCAAACCCAATCCCCTTCTCACTATACACCCTCTTTCCACAAGGAATTATGGAGAGTGAGGAAGCACCCTGGTTGATTTCTCCTCCCCTGCACCACCCACCCCCCCTGGCCCTCATCGTTTCCCACCAAGGTCTGGGGTGTTGAAGCCCATTCTCTTCTTCAGGTCTGACCAACATAAGGGCAAATAATTTAATCTGTTGTTTTCCCCTTATATTGGTTTCCTTGCAAAGTGTCCTGAGGAGTGCAAGATGAAAAGCTTCGACATGTCACTTTCTTCAGCAATACTCATGCTCACATTCCTCTGCCTATTATTTGAATGCAAGTTAACTCAGACCAGGGATTGAATTTAAAACCTTCTGATCTGTATAGTTTAGCCCCATATTGGGTGGTGAATTTGCCTACTCAATCACCGAGGCCAAGCTAATTAGGAAAAAGAGCCATGAGTTCAGAGGATTCACTCCAAGTGGATATCTTTTTAAACTGTATCAAACCTTGGTTGAATCAACGTACAGCACAAGGCACCAGGTACAGATGATGTGATGCTGTTGTGCTGAATCCCAGCACTTAAGCAAAGCTGAACTAAAACACGAAAAGAACAATAGCTCCTTCTTTCTCCCTGTAAAACACACTATACAAGGATATTTTGTTGGACTACAGGAGAGGACAGTTATTGGTGAGTTTAGAAGCTGTATAAACAATGAAGTAGAAACTGTTTGGAGAGATGTAATATATGAGCTCTGTACTGGGAAACCTGCTGTTTGGATGCAAAAGTTCACTGATACTTGAAAGTCAATAAGAGCAGGTACTTAGCCTACTGACAGATTAAAAATGCCCTTGACTCTGATAAGTGAATAATTCTTAATAGATGGGTATAGAATTATTTTTAATTAACTCTTCTTAAAGCGTGAGCTTCCAAGTTAGTGTCCTGGCCAATATTTTCCCCTAAACCAATGTCACTTAAACAGATGATCTGTTCATTATCATGTTGCTGTTTGTGGGAGCTTGCTGTGCATAAATTGGTTGCCATGTGTCCTGCATGACAACACTGACTACATTTCAAGACTACTTCAAAACCAATGTTCCCTTAACCGCGCGACTCCGCAGCAACCTGGAAATTGCTGTGCCAGCCGCCCCCTTTAAGATACTGTGTGTGTAACGCAAAAAAATTAAAGATCCTGCACACTTAAATGAAAAAAAAACAAAAACAAGTTAGAAGGAACGTTGTTTTTATGTCCTGAGGTCGTGCTGTATAAGTGCAAGTCTTGCTTTTCTAAAGATTAGTTTTGGCTTCCCAGTAACTTTAATGGCAAATACACTATCCAGTGTTCTAATGAATCATACAGAGCAGCAACATCCCATGTTGAATTCGCCATCTGTGCTGAATTAGCTGCTTTCAGTTGGAGTGGTTACATTGATCCCTGGGCTCGGGAGGGGTAGTGTTGGCCAAGGCCACTGCTCTTGATTACCCAGCAGCCCCTGTTGCAAAGCATGGATGCCCAATAAGCACAGATTCAGCTTGCCGATGACTTTGTCCATAATCAGGTAGCCTGTCTCAGTTATGCACTGTGTGGGCTCAACATTGAATGGACACTTCAGTAAAGTACTTGAGGATGCCACATCTCCATCCCCTCCAAATCATCACTGTTGAGGGAAGTGGATGGACTACACTCACTTTTCTTTGATAGCATGAGTGAGATCATGGGGTTGTTGTGTAAGGCAATCTGAGATGCAAACCTAAAAATAACATCAAGATTTTTCCAGTGTGTAATATTGATCCATTCATTTTTTTTTGGAATTATTATCCCCATCCATGAGTTTCCTGGTCAGCCATACTGCAGAAGGCAACGGCAAACTATTGCAGTGCTTTGCCAAGCATAATCATGGGCTGACCCACTGAAAGTCCATGGTTGCCAACACCCTCTTAGGTCTTGGTACCTGAAGGAGGAGGAGGATCCTCATTCATATAAGAGTTTTCTTCTCAGAAGAACCCTTCTGTTAATTTTCTAAAGTCCTTAAACGATTTTTCTAAAAAATAGCTGGCCAATCTTTGTAGAATGTGACTAACTAGCCTGGAGATCTTGCGGGATTTAGAAGAATTTCTGGGGGCCTTGATTGAAATGCAGGTGTTCCTAAAGTGTCGAGTCTCCTATCAGACAATGCGTTACCATAGCAATACGTGATGCTCTTCAATGGTTCGCCGTTCTGGAAAGAGTCAGAACTTACCGAGGTGTGAGGTGCTAGAGTATTTTGTTTTTGCTGCTCTCTCCTGCTGGAACATTTAACCTTGCTTATTCTTCCTGGCAGGTAGTTGGAGAATTTAGTTCACAGAGAGAGTGCATTGTCATTCAAGCACTGTACCGGTGTAAGATTTGTGAAGATATTCTAAAATGACATTGCTGTCGGTACATCCAATTCACTGACTAGGCCTTCACATCATTGGTGGAGATGTGATGGAGCCATTTTTCTGCAATAGATTAGAAAGCACAATTATATATTCTTCCTCCACCCTGAACACTATTGATTCAGTGGAGTGAATGATGGCAGCAGTCAAAACTCCGAGCAGTAATGAACACTTGTGAATTATCATTCAACACTTGGCAATGCCTTCTGTGAACTGACTCAGAATCCAAGAATTAATCTTTCCTCAAGAATGTATAGAATATCTCACTGGTGACGGTGTGAATTCCAGATGCTTTCCCATGCCTGTGAAAGATTGCTCTCAGACTGTTTGTGCTGGTACAGTGCTGGCACATGAATGCATGTGAGGGGAGAGTTGGGAGTGTCGTTCGGGTGGTTCCATTCAATTCCCCATTTACTTTCGGCTATTAGTGATCCTAGGAATGCGAGTGACACTAATGTGAACCGTACATACATATAGCTCGAGCCATACAGTCTGGAAGGTGCCAGGCTTCTATCTCCAATATGTGTTTGGATGGCTAATATCATTGCTGGAGGGAATGGTTTGCAATAATTAATTATAGGATGTGGGCGTTGCTGGCTAGGCCAGCATTTATTGTCGATCCCTAATTGCCCTTTAAAAGATGGCATTGACACTATCGAGTGGCTTGCCAGACCACTTCAGAAAGTAGTTAAAGGTCCACCACGTTGATGTGGGACTGGAATCACACATAAAGAAAGAACTTAAATTTATATCACATCTTTCACACCCCAAAGCACTTTACAGCTAATGAAGTATCTTCGAAGCAAAGTCACTGTTGAACTAGACCAGACATACCTAGAAGAACAAGGGCAGCAGACACATGGGAATACCACCACCTGGAAGTTCCCCTCCAAGCCACTCACCATCCTGACTTGGAAATATATCGCCGTTCCTTCACCGTCGCTGTGTCAAAATCCTGAAACTCCCTCCCTAACAGCACTGTGGGTGTACCTACACCACATGGACTGCAGCGGTTCAAGAAGGCAGCTCACCACCACCTTCTCAAGGGGGCAGTTAGGGATGGACAATAAATGCTGGCCCAGCCTACATCCCATGAACAATTTTTAAAAAAAGGTAAGGATGGTAAGTTTCCTTCCCTAAAGGACATTAGTGAACTAGTTGTGTTTCTACAACAATCTGACAGTTTCATGGTCACTTTTACCGATACCATCGTTTTATATCGAGTTTTGTATACAAAAACGAATTCAAGCTCCCAAACTGTTACTGCGATTTGAACTCATTGACTACGAGTTCAGCAATAAGCACTGCACTACTGTGCCCATAATACCAGGTGACTTTACTTTTTAAAGAGGGGTCCCGCTGGTTATCGTGGTTCTGCTGACCATGCCTGTGTTGAATATGTGAAAGTACATGCTTATAAATGATTCATGTGGTGGTAGAAATCTGGGAGCAGCTGTTCTACAAATTGCTTTGTGATGGAAGAGCTGGGATCTCTAACCTTCGGAGTCCCTGAGGACTGAGCGCTGCAGATAGCGGCATTTTCTTTTCAATGACTATGGAATTTGTTCGGAATATATTACTGGCAGGAAACATTTAACTCTTTATACCCCCATCATAATTATGTAGCAAATAATGGGGAGCTATTGTGAGAAAATCTCAGAGTGGAATCGTCCCAGATTGGCACTAAGTGCTGTGTCGGGCACGAAAAACGATGTTTTACCCGCCGGCCGCAATGGCGGGTTTTTGTACCACATTGTCTGCATCCCGCTTCATTAATTATGCAGTCACAGGAAACATGCTGTCTCACTGGCGGGTGGCCTCTGAATCACCCGCCACGCCGCTACCTCACCGCTTCCTCACTCTGTGTGCCATATCTAAACTGCAGCCACACACACAGTTCTCAATGCTTGCAGTCCAGGACTGCTCCAGTGAAGCCTTGTGCCTTAAAGCCAAGAAGAGTTCAGCGACCTGCCACTGGACTGCCTTTTGGAGGCCGTTGTGATGTCCTCCAACCCCGCTCTGGCCACAAGAGGTCCAGCAATCTCACCACTCCGACTTGGGAGAAGGTGGCAGAGGTGGTCAGTGCCAACACTGCACAGAAGAGGTGGGCCATCCAGTGCAGAAAGAGGATGAATGATCTCATCCGTGCCGTCAGGGTACGTCAACCATCTCATCACTCTAAACTCACACACTCACAAGCCCATCACACACTCACTGGCATCCCACTCACTGCCAGCTCAAGAGACATCATCACTCACTCTCTCACACACACCCTCACATCTCCATCTGGCCTCATCCTCTCTGGAGGCTGCCTCCTCACCACCTTGAGGCCACTTACACAGATCAACATGTGTCCCCACACACACCCTGGGATACCCTCCTTCCCCAGTACAGCCCTCGCCCTGCAGCCTCTTCCCCTGCCTGAGGCCACTTCTCCCCCTTCCCCAAGGGAGCCCTAGCCCTGCGGCCGTTGAAAAGCCACCCCTGCCTTACGGCTGGTCTGGTAGGTAGAGACCTGCCCGTGTGCCTCCCTAAAAGTGATGTGGCGCTGCCTGTGAAGCCTGGCGCTGATGACTGCGAGTGCTGCCCGAAGCAAGGTAGGCAAACAAACCTCGAAGTCCCGAGTGAAGTGCAGCTCACCAGGTGCACGTTGCTCATGTACAGTTGTGAAACACGTCACCATGCGACCGCGCCAACGTACCCGATTGATCCAGTGTGGGGGGGGGATGATTCCGGTGGGCAGGACTTATCATGAGATGCTAAAGTATTGAAATTAGGTCCCTGACGCTCTGTAGCGGGAAACACGGCCCGCCATTGACGGGTGGAGCGGACACTCGCACACTGGTTTTGCAATGATGTGAAATGATCTTTGTGAAGACAGAACCAAAGTATGTATTTAGTTGGTCAGCCATTTCTTTGTTCCCCATTATAAATTCCCCTGTTTCTGACCGTAAGGGACCTACATTTGTCTTCACCAATCTTTTTCTCTTCACATACCTGTTGAAAGTTTTACAGTCAGTTTTTATGTTCCCCGCAAGCTTACTCTTGTACTCTATTTTCCCCTTCGTAATCAATCCCTTGGTCCTCCTTTGCTGAATTCTAAAGTGCTCCCAATCCTCAGGTCTGTTGTTTTTTCGGGCCAATTTGTATGCCTCTTCCTTGAGGAAAGATTGAGTCGGTTAGGATTATATTCATTGGAGTTCGGAAGAATAAGGGGGGAATCTCATAGAAACCCATAAAATTCTAACAGGACTAGACAGGGTAGATGCAGGAAGGATGTTCCCAATGGTGGGGGAGTCCAGAACCAGGGGTCACAGTCTGAGGATTCGGGGTAGACCATTTTGGACTGAGATGAGGAGAAATTTCTTCACCCAGAGAGTGATGAGCCTGTGGAATTCACTACCACAGAAAGTAGTTGAGACCAAAGCATTGTATGTTTTCAAGAAGGAGTTAGATATAGCTCTTGGGGCGAAAGGGGTCAAAGGGTATGGGGAGAAAGTGGGAGCAGGCTATTGAGTTGGTTGATCAGCCATGATCATAATGAATGGCGGAGCAGGCTCGAAGGGCCGAATGGCCTACTCCTGCTCCTAGTTTCTGTGTCTAAACCGATGTTTGCAATCTCCCGATATTTTCCGCTCCCACCCTCTATGACGGGAGCGGACGATTCTGCCCTCACCATGGAATGCAGGTGGAGTTTGGTAGATGGGGCAAGCTTCAACTGAACCCAGAGCTGAGGGATTCTTTACATTGTTATCACTTCCAATTACCCATTATGTCCCGTTATCGTAAATCAGAAGTATGATTTTCATACACATGCATCAGAATTAGCTGCAGGTGGCTTAGCTTGCATTGATACCCTGGAAGCTCTATTCAAAAAATCCGAACCAAATTTGTGATTTGACCACTGTAAGAATTTAATCAGTTAGCAAATTGAACCGCTCTGTATGTTTTCCCTCCTGTTCATCAACAGCACCTTGCATTTATATAGCACCTTTAATGTCACAAAACATCTCAAGGCGCTTCCCAGGAATGTTAATGTGGCAATATTGGAATGGGTGACTAAAAGCTTGGTCAAAGATGTAAGTTTTAAAGGAGGACAGATAGGTAGGTTTAGGGAGAAAATTCCAGAGCTTGGGCCTAGCTGGCTGAAGGCACAGGGCAGAATTTTCCGCTCCCGCCAGCAGTGGGAATCGTGGTGGGTGGGGCCTCTTCATTTGGCGAGAGGCAAAAAAACCTGTTTTCCATCGGCGGGATAAACTGTTGGAATTTTGTTCTTTCAATTTTCAACGCAGGTTAAAGGTGGGTCAAGCTTCCTGTTGAACAGTGTGAGGAACCCCTTTTGCATGCATTTGCATGTCAAGCATGCTCATTAATAGGTCACCTCGCTGGAATTAAGCTCGCCCTCCAAATTAAGTTCCCTGCCAGCAAGAATGTAGAATGTTTAGTTCTACGACTGTAGATAAGTGGCGAGCTTCACTTCTTTCACGACTTTGAGGTCCGTAGATGTTGCCCTCTCTGTCATGGGGACTTTGCACAGCTTCACTCGAGTGCCGTTAGAAAACTCTGCACCAGGGCTGAACAAGGCAGGCAGGCGAAGGCTGGAATGGGGCCGGGGAGCAGGGGGAGGCGTAGGATGGAAGGGTGGAACGAAGGCTGCACAGGGGAGGCAGGCTTACCGAGGAAGTGAGGGGGGGGTGTCATGAAAATATAACTTTCATAATGTTATTGTGATTTATTGTAAAGGTAGGCTGATAGTGGGGCTTGGATTAGTTTGTGTGTGTGTGTTTTAATTGAATTGCAGACAGCTAGCCTGGAGCTTTTGAGTATAAAAAGAGAAGCTAGGTTTGAAATGCTAAATATGTAAACATGGCTGAAATTTTAGAACGTGAGGTGTGAAGAACATTTGCATTTTTAGGTAAACCAGAGTAGTGAATTTCAGAGAGATGGTAAGGTGTTACACCTAGCCAACAGAAGCTAAGCCAAACAGTGTGTTTATTTTTCCCAAAGATTACTGATAATATGAGTACTATGGAAGATTTATATTATGGAAAAAGTAAAGTTGCAAAGACATAGTGGAACAATGGGATTTACATTAAAAAGGGAGAAACCTGTATAAATAGATGGGGTTGTGTGTAAGGAGAAGGAATTCTAAGATCTAACAAGTGTGAAAAGCCTCCAGCCTCTATGGATGGAATTTTATGCCAGTGGGATTTTACGGTCCCGCCAAAGCCAATGGACTTTTGAACGGCTCGCCGCATTTTACGGCCTTGCCTGTGCTGCGACTGGGCCGTAGAGTTCCGCCCTATTTATCAAGCTGCTGTCTACAGGAATCGAAGCTAAGAGAATTCACTTTGAATATCACTGCCCAGGGTATTGTGTGCTTTGCATGGGTCTGTTGAAATCTATGTTGTTTTGCCATTGCCTTAACAGAGGTGTAACTGGGAACTAGATTAATTAGGAGATTTAGGAGTTGTTATAGCAGTAATTTGTAGACCTATGTATGTGCTTAAAATCTTTTCTCCTATTAATAAATATTTAATTTAGTTTTGTAAAGAACCTCTAAGACTCTGTGGGCTTATTACTACTGAATTCAAGGCACACATCTTGAAATGAAGTGCAAATTGGAAACAGTTGTGGCAGCTGTTTCAAGTTTCCCTCTGGGATTTGAGCAGCTCAGCATTTACCATCCACAGTGACATAACAAGGGCAATGTCAGGGGAAGGGGCAGGGGGGAATGTCTTAGAGAACGGGGTCGGTGGTATTGACAATGGAGTCTTGCGGGGGAGAACTCAGGGTACTGGTGTTAGGAGGGAACAGTCACAGTCAGAGGGGGAGTGGGATGAGGTACAGTGGCAGGTCCAGGGCGAGAGTCTGGTAGGTGAAGGTCTCATCGGGTGGGTCACAGAGGGGAACCAGACAGATGACTCAGATAACAGGAGGGGGCAGGGTCAGGGTGGGCATGGGGATGGTAACAGGTGAAGGCTCTGAGGAGAGGAAAGGCATGTGGAGGTGAATCGTGATAGGGTCCAGGGTAATGGGGGGAGGTTCAAGGGTGACAGTGGGGAGAGGGATGGTGATATTGGGTGGGTCGATGGTGATGGGGGGAGGTTGGTGGGTGACGGGGGGAGGGTAGAAGGTGGTGGAGGGTGACAGTGGGGAGAGGAATGGTGATATTGGATGGGTTGATGGTCATGGTGGGGAGGTTGGTGGGTGACGGGGGGAGGGTAGAAGGTGGTGGAGGGTGACAGTGGGGAGAGGAATGGTGATATTGGACGGGTCGATGGTGATGGGGGGAGGTTGGTGGGTGACGGGGGGAGAGTAGAAGGTGGTGGAGGGTGACAGTGGGGAGAGGGATGGTGATATTAGGTGCGTCTATGGTGATGGGGGGAGGGTAGAAGGTGGTGGAGGGTGACAGTGGGGAGAGGAATGGTGATATTGGATGGGTTGATGGTCATGGTGGGGAGGTTGGTGGGTGACGGGGGGAGGGTAGAAGGTGGTGGAGGGTGACAGTGGGGAGAGGAATGGTGATATTGGACGGGTCGATGGTGGCTGACTAATGGGACACACTAATAATCATGAGGAAACGGGATGAGAACCATGCTCAGGTGTGTTCTCCTCTCTCTGGTGAAGCCCACATTGCAGCAGGTTTGTCCCCAACTCATGGGTCTCACAACCTCGAGATCCCAACAAGGTGTGGAGCTGCCATTCATTCTGTGCCATTTGCCATCGGCTGAGGTCAGAGGCAGGGATGAAGGGAGGGAGGGAGGTGGATGCCTCCAGGGAGCACGGCTGGTGGAGGGCAGTCAACTCGTGACTCCAAACCTCCATCCTCCTGGGTGAATGGTCTTGGCTGACAAGGGGTCATGCACTTAGTCTTTCTATGCTGCTAAGGCAATGGGCTCTCTATAGAGTCTCGAGGGTAGTGGAGACAAGCAGAAAATTGTCCACGTGAGGCTTCTTGCACATGGCTCTCATCACCCTGGTCAAAGAGCAACGTCTCCATATGGGTTCATGAATGAACAGGAGGAACACCCAATTCTGGTCCTCCAGGATGTCCTTTACCTGGAAGGGGTGGGGTGGGGAGGCCATGTCTAGATGGAGGCCAGGTGAGAAGGGCTGAGCACTTGCCTGCTGGCTTTGAGATGGAGGGAAACCTGTAAAGGACATACTCACTAAACGTATCACTTCAGTTCGTTCACACATCCACTGAGGTGTCGATGATGTGGGCTGCAGGTAACTCTGCCTTGGGAATGGCTCTCATCCAGATGAGGAGAAGGAGGGCCCATCGCAGGTTGGCACAGGGCCAGGAGGAGCAAGGGCCTGAGCAGCAAGAGGCAGCGGGGCCTCGAGAAGGTCAAGATGAACATGGACCACTGAGACGGCGAGAATTGGCCCGACCATGGGTGTATCACTGGCGTGGTTCTTATCTGGAGGTGAACAAGAGGCAATGCCAGAGGCTCCCTCGTATGTCCCGGGATGTGGTTGCTCACATCTGCCAGTTTCTCCAGTACGAGCTGCGGCCGCATGGACTCTGGAGGAGTAACGTGGAGCTCCTGGCCGGCAGTGAGTGAATGTCTGTCCGGGTGCCCTTTAAATATGGCACCAGGACCTTTGACCCCATGAGGTAAAGGTGGGGTGAGCGACTTCCTTCCTGCCCCACCACGCGATTCGCTGAGTCCCTCACGGATGCATAATTACTGAACTCAAAAGCGGAAGATCGCATGTGTGTTCACCTGCCCCGCCGTCCAGTGGGAATCACGCCGACTACCCTGCCCGCCAGTGCACTTAGCCTCCTCAATGGAAAATTCCGCCCACAGTCACCATGGTGGGAAGGAAATCTGGGATGGGCAAGAGACCAGAATCGGATGAGCGCAGAGATCTTGGAGGAGGAGGTGGTGGTGATGCAGGTGGGGTGGTTCTAAGTCTGGAGGAGGCTACAGAAATAGCATAGTGCCACGATTGAAGTGTAGTATGGGGCCTATGATTAATTCTCTGCCCTTGGCCTGCTACAGGATATGATGGCTTATCCTACACTCTTAAATTTACAATTCACCCTCATCTAAGCTCGCCTGGCTTCTGAATTAATGAAAAGACTCAATGTGAGAGACCAAGGCTTGTAGTTGCAACAAAGATTGAAAAGAAAGGAAAAAGAAAGAAAATGAGATTAAGAAGCAGTGGTAGATATTCCGCAGTGTTGAGAGAAAACGTTAACAAAAAAGGCAAGTGTTGAAGGAGAGTCGGAAAAAGAAGAACGATAGCAAAAGACAGTATCTATCTGGCACTTTACCTCAACGACCTTACCTTGTGGGTCATTCTTCATGTGTGAGCCCAGATGGTAGCTTTCAATTATGCTTGATCCTATCCTAATTCAACTGGGCTGTACATGCCAGGAAGACCCCAATCTGTTCTTTCGCTGATCTAAACTAGAGTGGCAATGGGCATGCTTCAATTGACCTCAGTGCCTCTGAAACCAGGAAAGGAAGAAATTCAGCCTGGATTTCTGCTCCGGATCAGTTTCCAGTGATCTCTGCTGGGAAGTACACGCGTGTGGATTTTGGATTAGGCGTGGTGGCGTCAATGGAAAAGTAGTAGACTAGTGTTACAGACAGGACAGAGAGGAACTGAACTTCTTTATCCTTTCCCCGTCTGTCCATAAGCAGAGGTGTTTTTGAATTATTTTTAAAGTAGGCTGTGGTGTGTTTCCCCAATCCCTCAGTTTGTGTGATCTGATTTAATAATCATTCGCAGCAAACTCACGTTATGATCAACTCAGAAGGTTAGTTTATTCCATATTCAAACGCTGGGGGTGGGAGTGCGTGTGGTGGGGAGGGAGAGTGTTCGCAATCTCACACACGAACAGTAAGCGGGGGGATAGAAAAGAGGAAGATTTACAACCATGGCCAACAACATCAAAAGAACCTCAGACATGAATATTAGTTCATGTGATTTCCAAAGTCCAAGAAGCCAGAGTCCAGAGGGCGTTCCCTTCGTGGCAGAGTTCAGTCTGGATGAGTTTCTGGTTGGAGACGACAATACGAAAATCCTTGAAATGAATGACGCTGCAGCACGATGGGCCTTCTGTACTTAGAACGCTTGGCAGGCAATGATCAGATACTTAAAAAAATCAAACAGGCTTTGAGGATTTGAGAGATGGTGGCTGATCATCCAGGAGCTGCTGGAGTTCTTTCCAGTTGGTGTTAAGTCAGCTAGAAATGTAATATTAAAATGATCCAAAAGGCTAGAAGTGTGGGGTCATGTGACTTAATTGCAGCACTTGCAAGCAGTTTCTGTGCTCCTGGCCAAAATCCGTTGTTCCCCTTAGGAGCGAAACGGTGGCTGTTAACACTTATTTAGGTATACCGAGTTTCGATGTCTCTCTGTCTTTGTTATCATCTGGGGGAGTGAGTTCGTCTGCGAGTCACCCAGTTTTATGATTATAAGCAAAAAACTGCGGATGCTGGAAATCCAAAACAAAAATAAAAATACCTGGAAAAACTCAGCAGGTCTGGCAGCATCTGCGGAGAGGAACACAGTTAACGTTACGAGTCCGTAGGACTGTTCTGTTGAACTCGAAACGTTAACTGTGTTCCTCTCCGCAGATGCTGCCAGACCTGCTGAGTTTTTCCAGGTATTTTTATTTTTGTTTTATGATTATAATGTGGCCTTACAATGGGGTGTGAGATTTGACAAGGAACTCTATTGTTCTTGTAGTCTCTGTTGGAACCTTCCAGAACAGTTGGCCAATCTTGAGTCATGTGACCTGTAGCTGCCATCTTGTGGTTCAGCAGAAGTCCATTTTAAAACACCAAAAACGAATAAAGTTTTGATGCATATCATTTTGGATTTCTTTTCATGTCTTATTGACATAACACTAGCTTAGCCAATTCTTGTTCAGGATTGCACATGAAGAATGACCAATTAGGTGAAGTACTGAAGAGAGGTTCACAATTGTCCCCTCACATGAGTAGCACCTTCAGCATTGGGAAAGGAGAAATAAAATGCAGAAAAAGCAGTTCCGTCTTGAATAAATAGACCTCTGAGAGAAAGCAATGTTCTAAGCAGGAGTTTCCGTTTATGATCAGTTTTTAGGAAAACTGAAAGGTCTGAAGGTGGATAAATCACTTGGACCAGATGGATTACACCCCAGAGTTCTGAAGGAGATAGCTGAAGAGATAGTGGAGGCGTTAGTGGTGATCTTTCAGGAATCACTGGAGTCAGGGAGGGTCCCAGAGGACTGGAAAATCGCTAATGTAACCCCCCTGTTTAAGAAGGGAGTGAGGCAAAAGATGGGAAATTACAGGCTGATTAGTCTGACCTCGGTCGTTGGTAAGATTTTAGAGTCCATTACTAAGGATGCGATTTCAGAATGCTTGGAAGTGCATGGTAAAATCGGGCAAAGTCAGCATGGTTTCATCAAGGGGAGGTCATGCCTAACAAATCTGTTAGAATTCTTTGAGGAGGTAATGAGTAGGTTAGACAAAGGAGAGCCAATGGATGTTATCTACTTGGACTTCCAGAAGGCCTTTGACAAGGTGCCGCACAGGAGGCTGCTCAGTAAGATAAGAGCCCATGGTGTTAGAGGCAAGGTACTAGCATGGATAGAAGATTGGCTGTCTGGCAGGAGGCAGAGAGTGGGGATAAGGGGGTCCTTCTCAGGGATGGCGGCCGGTGACTAGTGGAGTTCCGCAGGGGTCAGTGTTGGGACCACAACTTTTCACTTTATACATTAATGATCTAGATGAAGGAACTGAGGGCATCCTGGCTAAGTTTGCAGATGATACAAAGATAGGTGGAGGGACAGATAGTATTGAGGAGGCGGGGAGGCTGCAGAAGGATTTGGACAGGTTAGGAGAATGGGCAAAGAAGTGGCAGATGGAATACAACATGGGGAAGTGTGAGGTCATGCACTTAGGTAGGAAAAATAGAGGCAGAGACTATTTTCTAAATGGGGTGAGAATTCAGAAATCTGGAGTGCAAAGGGACTTGAGAGTCCTAGTCCAGGATTCTCTTAAGGTTAACTTGCAGGTTGAGTCAGTAGTTAGAAAGGCAAATGCAACGTTGGCATTTATTTCAAGAGGACTAGAATATAAAAGCAGGGATGTGCTGCTGAGGCTTTACAAGGCTCTGGTCAGACCACATTTAGAATATTGTGAGCAATTTTCGGCCCTGTATCTCAGGAAGGATGTTCTGGCCCTGGAGAGGGTCCAGAGGAGGTTCACGAGAACGATCCCAGGAATGAAAGGCTTAACATATGAGGAACGTTTGAGGACTCTGGGTCTAAACTCGATGGAGTTTAGAAGGATGAGGGGGGATCTGATTGAAACTTACAGAATACTGAAAGGCCTGGATAGAGTGGACGTGGGGAAGATGTTTCCGTTAGTAGGAGAGACTAGGACCTGAGGGCACAGCCTCAGAGTAAAGGGAAGACGTTTTAGAACAGAGATGAGGAGAAACTTCTTTAGCCAGAGAGTGGTGAATCAATGGAATTCATTGCCACAGAAGGCTGTGGAGGCCAGGTCATTGAGTGTATTTAAGACGGAGATAGATAGGTTCTTGATTGGTAAGGGGATCAAAGGTTATGGGGAGAAGGCGGGAGAATGGGGTTGAGAAACTTATCAGCCATGATTGAATGACGGAGCAGACTCTATGGGCCAAATGGCCTAATTTCTGCTCCTGTGTCTTATGGCCTTTAGGCTTGTACGTGAGGAGGGTGGGGGAGGTAGTGGCATTATCACTGGACCATTAATCTGGGGACCTGGGTTCAAATCTCAACATGGCAGATAGTGAAATTTGAATTCAATAAAACATCTTGAATTGGAGGTCTAATGGTGACCAGGAAACCATTGCCAATTGTCATAAAAACCTAATTCCCTTTAGAGAAGGCGATCTGCCATCCTTGCCTGGTCTGGACTACATGTGGATGGCCTAGCCAGTGACACCCCCATCCCATGAACAAATAAAAAAAAAGCAACCATTGGGTGAGTGACTAGAGCAGCAATGCCTGCCTGAGATGTTAAGCCCAGCTAGAACAAGGTTCCATTTATCTCTGTCTAATTGGAGGTCAGGTGTCTGAGCATGTGACTACTTCATTTGAAGGACTTAATGGTAGTGGCCATGTCAAAGATGATCTTTTTGGTGATGCACCAATTGTGCAATTTGAAAGAGTAGTCAGAAGCGTTTCCATTATTAGGGTGTTAAAAGTAGAGTTAAAAGTAGAGTATTTTTGACATTTCCTGCGCGACCTTGTTAGCAGACGCCAATTAATGTGCGATTGCTGGTGCAGTGTTCTGTACTTGGATTTAATGTTGATCAATCAGCTTGTGCTGACCTGCGATGTTCAAATCTTTTAAATGAGATTGTAATTGAATTCTTTGAGCACAATTAACTGTCTCTGTATGTATGTGTGTTTGTGTGTGTGTATATTTATATGGCTTCATAGTAACATTGATAGTTGTGCAAAAATATTTTGTTATTTTTGTTATTATTGAACTGCTCTGGACAAAAAATAAGTGGGATGTGAGCTTATCCCAGTCTTTCTCCCCTTCTGCCCTGGAGTTGCTAACTCTTGCCAGCTCCTTAGTGTAATTCCAACAGAATGTGATGCAGTTCTTCAGGTGATGTTCTGGCTCTTCCCCGTTTGTCCAGGCATTTGGGGGATTTTTCCCACTGATGGAAAAGGTGGCAAAATTGACCAATATTACAGAGCACCAAAAGGATGCCCCTACCCTTGGACAATTTTCAGGCATTTGAAGTGGCCACCTAACACAGGCACCAGGCCTCTTGCAGAGGCTAATGAGGAGACTAATGCCTATTGAAGAACCCCTCTGAGATATGTGGCTGCCCTATGCCCTGGACCTAGTCGGCTCAAGTTATCTTGGCGTCGACTTGCTCTGGGAACTAGCCACACCCAAAACGGTCAAAACTCATGTGGAACCAGGAATGTTTTTCCTGGCACTGTAGCACACCTGCCAACCTTGAGCTCTGGTGGCTAGCCCAGTACCATAACCACCAGGCTACTGTACGATGTCTTCAATGGAATCTATGTGCTTACTAAGGTGTACTCACCTAGGATCCTTAGACAGCACCTTCCAAACCTACGACCACTATCATCTAGAAAGACAAGGGCAGCAGATACATGGGAACACCACCACCTGGAAGTTCTCCTTCAAGTCACTCCCCATCCTGACTTGGAAATATATCGCCGTTCCTTCACTGTTGCTGGGTCAAAATCAAGGAACTCCCTAACAGCACTGTGGGTGTACCTACACCACATGGACTGCAGCGCTCAAAAAGACAGCTCACCACCACTTTTCAAGGGCAATTAGGGATGGGCAATAAATGCTGGCCTAGCCAGTGACACCCACATCCCATGAATAAATAATGAAAAAAAGAACAGTTCCATTACTATGCATGGTTACTGCTATTGACGCTACCCTATGTTTGTGTCTGTGTGAAGCCTGTATAAGGATTTAAAAACCCAATGAGAAACTGTTCCAAGTGCGTTCTGGATCAAACGACCCCTTGTTGTTTGAATGGCTGATTGCTGCAGCAATCAATTAAACACTCAGTCCCACTCACTGAAAGCAAGTCTTTTCCAGTCACTTAATGAGTGTGGCTCTGCACGCTACAGTGTTTACTGGTGATTATTTTACACTGCAGCTTCTAATATATGCACTCGCTCGCATTGCGAAATGCAACGCCTGCTTAAATCATTGTCGCCTATATAAATATCAAAGCATGTGCGACAGAAAAAACAATGCCAAAGTTCCTGTCAGGGATCTGACCGACAGATTTAGATGGTCCTCGGAACTGGGTTGAGACCGTCCAAACTCATTTCACGCAACGATCTTTCCAACTGTTGTGGAAGTTCATCCTTGGGCCCTGTTCGCAGAGTAGCTCAGGATTGTGTTTTAACTCACTGTGTCCCCACCTCCCCCCGCCACCCCACCCCACCCCAAGTCCGGTCACAGAAACCGCTGTCAAACTGAACTACAGCAGGGATGAGGGAGCCCGTTAATCTGAAGGGACTGGAGAAGCTGGGTTTGCTCTGCTTGGAAGCAAAGGAGGTTAAGTGGTGTTCAAAGTCATAAATGTTTTTTTGATGCAGTATGCAGTAGATAAGGAAAGGTGTTCCAAGCGGCTGAAAAGTCGGTAACGAGAGGACAGATTTAAAATGATTGGCAAAAGAACCAGGGACGACAGGAGGAAACCTTTTCTTACATGGGGAGTTGTTACAACCTGGAGTCCATTGCCCGAAATGGTGGAAGCAGATTCAAATAGTAACTTTTGAAGGAGAATTGGATAAATATTTGGAAGTGGGTGGGTGTAGGGGTGGGGGGGGGGTGAAATTACAGAGCTACGGGGAAAGAGCAGAGAAGTCGGACTGATTTGGATAGCTCTGCTAAAGAGCTGGCACTGGCAGGATGGACCGAATGGCCTGTTTCGGTGCTGTTTGATTCTAAATCCCAGCTAACTGCGATGAGCTAGCTGAGTTCAGCTGGGAAGCATTTGGAGCTCTGCATTTGGCTCCCGTGTCCGTGGGCTGCAAGTGGAAGGAGGGGAGGGATTGGCCACCTTCCCCCTGCTAATAGTTATCCAGTGACTCTTGTTGGAATATGTTTGTGTGGAGGTCAGACAAGGACAGTGTATGGCGTGGCTGAGAAACTAAGGTGAGTTGGGCTTGCCAACACTGTTGGTGAAGGCTTGCACACATTGAGTATCCTGAGGGTTGCTGGTGTCCCTGGAACCACACTCCAAGTCAGCATCTTCAGGAGAGAAGGGGTGAAGATTGAGTATTGCGGGGCAGGGTGGATGGGGGCGCACAGGGCGGTGGGGGGAAGGGGCTTGTTTTATTCCAGAAAGCCAGTTGATGAAGGATGGTACTGGAGCCAATCTTTACTCAGTCTTCTATTTATTTACAGAGTTAAACATTACAAGCATGCACCTCCTAACCCAACCCCACCACAGTTTCAGTAAGTGTGTCTTTATACTCTTTTGAGTACCCGTGAAATAAAATAGACTGATTAGTCAAATAAGCCAATTAAACAAATTGATAGCCCCTTAAAGGGGCACTGTAAAAAAGTCAAAACTTTAAAGAAAACTTAGATCAGCCTCTCTTTATATTATTTTGAGTACCCCAATAAAGTAGCCGTTAATAAATCATCTAATCAAACAGCCAATTAGTGCCCCTTAAAGGGCACTGTAACCAAAATACAAAATTTTAAATGAGCTAAATTAAAATGTCGTTTCTAGGTCGAGGAAGCACTCCAGCCCCTACGGTGCCCACCGGATGCGGAAGGTCTCAAGCATGCCAGTGGGTGCCATGTGCTCCCTCTCCAGGGGCACCCAGCCGCGAACGTAGCTGTGGAAGAGGGGCAGACAGTCGGGCCAGACGGTCCCCTCGACTGCCTGCTGCCTGGACCTGTTAATGGCCACCCTGGCCAGGCCCAGGAGCAGGCTTACGAGGAGGTCCTCCTCCCTGCCCACCCCCTTCTGCACCGGGGCGGCCAAAGATCAGGAACGTGGGGCAACCAGAACTTGAGGAGCAGCCCCTTCAAATAATCAAGAAGTGGCTGCAACCTCGCACAGGCTATGTAAGCATGGAACACAGACCCTGTAAGGCTGCAGAAAATGCAGGCGGCCTGGGAGAAGTGTGTCTTTATGTGCGCTCATGAGTTAATGCCCACCACCTGCAATTGAACACAATTATTTTACTATTTTCCGGCTGCCTTTGGAACCCCAGCGAGGAATCTTTTGTCAAAATGCGACCTTTCTCTCTCCAGTTCTCCCAGTTGTGGATAATGACCATCAGGGTGAACTTTTGCTAACCAGGCTTGGTCAGTTTTCCAGTGTCAGGCAAAGTTGTTTATGAGGAGGACATGCTGCATGGCCTCAATCAGCTGTGCAATGCAACAGCTGGGAAGGAAGCTATCTTATCTCGGCTTAGCTGACAGGAAACCTCAGAAAGCAGCAGCTGGAGCTGATGAAAGGAATGCGGGAAAGAATCCAGCCACAACTGGGACTCCTGGGGCCGGTATGGTTGCGGGCTAGCGCACGAAGCCACATTCTTCCTTCAAAGCAGGACCATCGTTTCCTTTTTTTTGAACCAACCCAGTAGCCAAATTGTTCATTTCATGATGGTGCCTCCTTTAATGACTGTGGATGTTGTAAAAGGAAATTCTGCCCAGCAGGTTCTGCAGCCGCTTTTTGTTTTGAATAACCTGGAATGCTGTGACATTTCTTTCTGACGAAACTTATCAGATAGATGAGGAATCCTAGTACATCACACAGGAAGCATAGGATAAAATGGTGGGGGATGGGCACAGAGACGATGGTGCATTAAACGGATGATCTCTAAAGGCCAAACCAAGACCTTTCTTGTTTCATGTTCAGACCTGGTGCCTGGTTTAGCATTTTAATCTCTGCACAGGGATTTAATGTAGCGACTCCACTTGCCAATACCCTAGCAAGCACAACGCATGCACGAGGCAGATAAGACTTTGCTATGGGGCTGCACTGAGAAGAAATTGTTTTTTTTTTATTCATTTGTGGGATGTGAGCATTGCTGTCAAGGAATTTATATTGCCCATCCCTAATTGGTCTTGAGAAGATGGTGGCTCACCACCATCTTTAACGGCTGCAGTCTATGTGGTGTAGGTATGCCCACAGTGCTGTTAGGGAGGGAGTTGCAGGATTTTGACCCACCTTGTTCTAAGTGTCTATTCCTGACTTCACTGTTTTAAAAAAAAGAACATCATTCATAAAAACCCGTGCAATGCATTTAAATTCTTTCAAATGAGTAATCCCTTCAAAAAACAAACATTTCCTTCAAGTGCATAATCCCTTGTGATAACAAACATTTGTTTTCATAACTCCACATCAAACATTTTATAACCACTTGGAGCTGTCAATCAAGCTGTGAATTTGCAGCACCACCCCTACCCATCATTGTGATAATGATAGGTTGTGGAATCAATAGGTGAAGGAACGGCGATATATTTCCAAGTCAGGATGGTGAGTGGCTTGGAGGGGAACTTCCAGGTGGTGGTGTTCCCATGCGTCTTGCCCTTGTCCTTCCAGGTTGTAGAGGTTACAGGTTTGGAAGGTGCTGTCAAAGGAGGCTTGGCGAAAATTGCTGCAGTGCATCTTGTTGCTGCCACTGTGTCGGTGGTGGAGGGAGTGAATGTTGAAGGTGGTGGATGGGGTGCCAATCAAGTGGGCTGCTTTGTCCTGGATGGTGTCCAGCTTTTTGAGTGTTTTTGGAGCTGCAGTCATCCAGGCAAGCGGAGAGTATTTGAGAAATTATAGGAAATGAGGGTTAAAAAGTTTGGGACTATGAGTGGTTACAATAGTGCCAGTTTATCCTAAACCATATCCAAATCAAATAGCAGCTTTAGTGTCGTTAAATGTTCCAGTGTGCTTTCAATGGGCATTATCAAACCAAATTTAACACTGAGCCACATAAAAAGCCATTAGGGCAGGTGACCAGAAGCTTGATCAAAGAGAGAGGTTTAAAGGAGCATCTTAAAGGAGGAGTGAAAGATAGAGAAGTCGAGAGGTTTACGCAGGGGGCTCCAGAGCTTATGGCATATGCAGCTAAGGTTCTTATCAAATATCTAAGTCCCAAAGGAGAAGTCCATTGAAGGATCTGAAATGCAAGAATCAGCAATAACACAGAGGGGTGTAAGTCTCCCCCGTGCAGTAACCTCTTCCAGCTCTACAATCCTCCAAAATCACTGCGCTCCTCTAATTCTGGCCTTCTTGCACATCCCCTCATGGATGCTGACTTTTAGGTTGCAGGTCCTTCGAGCCCAAATGGACCTCTCTTTTGAGGACGAGATATTTGATAAGTCAGACATTGAAGGCTAGCTTCAAAGGAGTTAAGCCTTGAACAGGACGCAAACAGGTGATGGAGACAGCCTTTCCCTTCTCAATGTTTTAGTCCTCGTTGAGTATACAGTGGTGACCTCCAAAGTAACCTTGGTACTTATGAATCTGTGCCTTGTGCTATTGAGCAATGTATTAAGTATAATAAATATATAATGTATAACACATTGGTGGACAGGGAGGGAGGAATCCATGCTGCACTTCAGAGTTTGTAATGGCTGTTTCACTGTTGGTGTGGTACTGAGGTTATTATTTTAGATGCTAGCTCTATTTTTCATAATGTATCTCCCTACATTGTACTATCTGTGTGAAGGGCTTCCTGAAGATAGGTGTTACTTTTTAAAAAAATCATTCATGGGCATCAGGGCAAGGCATTCATTGCCCATCCCTAATTGCCCTTGTTTAAGGGTCAACCACATTGCTGTGGGTCTGGAGTCACATAAGGACAGCAGATTTCCTTCCCTAAAGGGCATTAATGAACCAGATGGGTTTTTATGATAATTGACAATGGTTTCATCAGACTTTTAATTCCAGATTTTTATTGAATTCAAATTTCACCATCTGCCATGGTGGAATTTGAACCCATTACTCTGGAATATTAATCAGTCACAATACCACTCTGCCACCGCCTCCTCCATTTTGCATACCAGTAACCTCTGATAATGTTCCTGACTTGCTTTTATACAGCAAATGCAACAAGATTCCATTTTATGGCCAATTTGCACTGTTGGTGTCAGCACATTGTTTGACAGGCCGTCAATCATCTTGCAGAGGTTGAGTGGAGAAGTTTACCATAGCAACAGTGATAAAAGTTAATGACCTTGGTTAGGAACACCCTTATATTGTTAATGAATATTAATGAATCTCTCAAGAAAAAAGGCAGCTGAGAGTTCTTGGTGCAGTAATGTGCCAGCTGGGAAACGAGAGCTGTGATTTGAAAGGCAGAATCCTCGAATAACCTTTAGAATATTGTCCTTTCAGACAGAAGGATAAAAGGGTTTTCGCCCTTTGTGGAAAGGAAGCGAGAGCTGTGCCCAGAGCTCGTTTGGTAAACTCACTGTCTCCTCATGAATCGAGCCATAGAGACTGAGAAGTCAAAGGTTTGATCCTGACCTCGGTTGAGTTAGTTGATGAGGTGTTGCAGTCATGTGACCTGAGCCTCCCTCAAAAAAGTCAGCCTGGGTTTTCATTCCCGAGTGCCATCCAGTGACCTCTGTTGGAAATTGTGTGTGGCCTGCGAGTGAGGACGGGATCCAATTCTGTTGTTCTGCACCCTCGACATGTTCAAAAGGCTGACTGTCATTAACCGAGCGAGTTTACATATGAAGGGTGGGCATTTTAAAAAAAAATATTTGTTTTGGGGTTTGGACGTTGCTAGCAAGACCTGCATTTATTGCCCACCCCGAAATGCCCTTGAGAAGGTGGTGGTGAGCTACCTTCTTGGCAAAGGTAGTCTGGAAGATTGAGTTTGTAGAATGCTTTTCTAGAACAATATGTTGTGGAATCAACTAGGGATATAAAGTTATTTTAGTATTGTGTAATTAGGCAGTGTTAATTAGTAATCTCATAGTAAAAGATCCTCTGAGTAAAAGTGATTATTTATAGGGGAGGCAGTGGTGTAGTAGTATTGTCATTGGAGTAGTACTCCAGACATCTAAGGTAATCCCTGGGGACAGGGGTTCAAGTCCCACCATAAGCAATAAAAAAAACCCTAGAGTTAAAAGTCTAATGAAACCACTGTTATAAAAAAACCACCTGGTTCACTAATCCCTGTCCTTACCTGGTCTGGCCTATGTGCAACTCCAGATGCACAGCAATGTGGTTGGCTCTGAAATGGCCTAGCAAGCCACTCAGTTCTCAAGGGCATTAGGGATGGGTAATAAATGCTGGCCTAGCCAGTGATGCCCACATACCATTAATGAATATGTAAAAAATACAGTTGAATTCCATGGGCAAAATGTTTAGCTCAGCGGGCACATGCCCAACCTGCTCGCATGAAATGACACGCATTGACATTGGCCGAATGTCCTGATGTCAATGCGCAGTTGCGTGATAGTTCGGTCGGCGGGCACGCTGCCAACTCCAATTAAAAGGCCTGTTAAGGCTATTAAAGAATCAATTAAGTTCAATTTTTCGCTGCCCGTCCAACCTTACTTCTGGTGGGCAGGCGAAAAGGCCAAGCGGCCTTTGCATGTTTTGGAAACCTCATCCACGGGCGGGATGAGGTTTCCAAAAGCAAATAAAAATTAAATAAAAATGTTAAAATTTAATTAATAGCATGTCACATGAGCGGGGACATGTTTTATTACATTTTTCAAATCTTGATTTTTTTTTAAAAAAACGCTTCATCTCCCTGAGGCAGCTCTGTGCCTCGGAGATTTGTAAGAGTTCGTTCGCGCGCATGCGCAAAGTTCATGCTCACCCCACTCGCCCACCTCCCTGGGCGGGCCTTAATTGGCTCGCCAGCGTGAAATCGCGGTCCGGCCCTGATCGCAGGCGGCGGTCAGCTTCCCAACAGCCCCTGCCGAGCCCACCCGATGTGGGCTAAATTCTGCCCCAAATTCAGTTTGAGAGTGACATACTAAAGGCCAAAACAAGAATCTTAAACTTCAACAAAGCCAATTATATAGATATGAGGGGAGAACTGGCTTAGGTAAATAGACAGTGGGAAACTTTAAAGAAATAATTCAAAGTTTTCAACAAAAGCGTGTTCCAGTAAAAGATAAAAACTCAGTGAGAAAGATCCATCCGTGACTTATGAGGGAAGGTAATGATTTAAAAAAAAAAAGGACTTACAATGTTGTGGTAGAATGGTAGGAAGATTCTAGAATGGTCTCAGCAGATTGGAAATGCAAGACCATGATTTAAGAAAGGAGGAAGAGAGAAAACAGGGAACTACAGGCAAAGTTAACCTAGGGGAAAATGCTGGAACCTATTAATAAAGAACTCTTAACAATGCACTTAGAAAATCATAGAATGATTAGGCAAAGTCAGCAGGGTTTTACGAAAGAGAAATCATGTTGAAAAACTTATTAGAGTTTCTTGAGGATGTAACTAGTAGAGAAGATAAAGGGGAGATACTGGTTGTAATATAGTTGGATTTCCAAAAGGCTTTCACTAAGATGTCAGCATTTATTGCCCACCCCCTAGTTGCCCTTGAGAAGGTGGTGGTGAGCTGCCTTCTTGAACCGCTGCAGTCCATGTGGTGTAGGTACACCCACAGTGCTGTTAGGGAGGGAGTTCCGGGATTTTGACCCAGCAACAGTGAAGGAATGGTGATATATTTCCAAGTCAGGATGGTGAGTGGCTTGGAAGGGAAATTCCAGGTGGTGGTGTTCCCATGTGTCTGCTGCCCTTGTTCGTCTAGGCGGCAGAGGTCACAGGTTTGAATGGTGCTGTCGAGTATCACAGAATGGGCAGCAAAACTGCACCTCATACTGGGTCAAGGCCTTCAGGAGGAGGTGTTTGGGGGAGATGTGTTCTAAAGCCACTCTTGATGTAACAGATCAAAGATTGAGCCACATTATCCATTTGACATTTCTCGGAAATTCCCGCCAAGTCATTCCGCTCTGACCGGAGGGGTTTCCTGTATGGCCTGTCCTTGCACACCCTCCACTTCTTCCCGCTCATCAGCCGTCCAGACACGCCGTGGCATTCCATCCTGCCATCCAAAGGAGGCGGAGGCCCCTGATGGAGGACTCTCTCTAGGAGGGAGTCCTCCCTTTATCCATTGGGGATCTGGCGTGAAGGTTTTTGCATGCGGCAGTCCTGTGCAATCGCGTGTTAAGTCAATTCATGGACTCCTGGGCTGCCTGTAATTTCTGCAGCCTGGAGGAGTCCGTGCTTGGTATTTATGTAGCCTTTGAGAGATTGCAGCCCCTCTTCCATTACCTGAAAGGGCTGCTCCTTAATTTCCATTTGCAGTTCAGCCCCACGCTCCTGATCTTTGGCCGCACAGTGCAGGGGGATGGCGGTGGGCGGATCAGAGGACCTCTTCATGGGGTTACTCCTGGGCCTAGCCAAGGTAGCCATAATCAGGCCCAGGCAGTGGGCGGCTGAGGGGGGTCGTTGTCCCTGACTCTCTTCCGCGGCTATGTCTGTGCCTGGGTGTCCCTGGACAGGGAGCATATGGCGTCCACTACATGTTTGAGGCCTTCCCCTACCAGTGGGTGCTGGGGGCTGCTGAAGTGCATTATCAACACCGGGAATGTGATTTTAAATGGATAGGTTTCCTTAAAAGCTTTTGTTTTTATTACAGTAGGGCAATAGTGGCCCTTTCAAATGGGGCACTTAATTGCTTATGGGTCCCAAGAGAGGTATATCCATTTGAATCCCCGATTATAAAAGGACACATTATATATAAACCCTACTGCTTTCATTTTTTGTATCCTATGTTTGTTGGTGATAATTCTCGCCCCCAGGAGCTGTTGATTCACTGCTGGGAAAATGAGAATCCTGTGTAATCCTAACAGGGAACTTTTGCCTTGCTTGAGATGCTTTTTAATGTCTTAAATAGCAATCCCATCCAAGATTGCAACAGCCAACCCCAGAAAGATCACAGTTCACTTTCCACCAATCTCTAGCACTGGAATGCTATCCTAAACTTTGACTCTATTCCTCTTGCTAGCTTCATGTGAATATTTTGCCCTGCTTGGTCCAAGCAAGAGTAAACTGTCTTCAGGAAATTCCCAGACAATAACCTATGAGTGGCTGCAAGGTGACCCTTTTGAGATGCTGTCACTTGGCCATAATGATGCAGTATCAAAGAATGGTGTCACAGAGAAATCGTTCTCCACCATCCAGCATTGTGCAATATATTGGAAAATAACTCTATGACTCAGTAACTATAATGAATTCCATGAGTTTCTGCAGCAGTGCAACACATTACTGTAACTCGTCTCCTGTTGTGGGACCCATGGTTTATCCAGCTTTCCTTGATGCAAAAGGGTCTCTATAGTTCCTGGCACTGGTACTCTAGGCTGCAGTTTTATTCTTCTACTCAAGCCCCAAGTGTCTAGGATTAGGTTTGATTTTTGGATCATGCCATTCTGTTCCAACCACAGGGAGCATGGGGAGTCATGCACAGTGCAACTATACAGATATTAATGCCAGGAGCAAGTCGGGAGGGCCAATACTTTGAACCAGGGTAATGCTCTGGGGACCCAGGTTTGAATCCCACTATAGCGTGCGAAAGAGTGCAGAAATCTCCCTGAGGCACATAAGGTTTAAACATCTAAATGAAGAAATTAAAAACTTTTAAAACATGTCACACGACGTGGGACATGTCAATGAATGTTTTTGAACATTTTTTATTGAATTTTTAAACACTTCATGAAACCTCATCCCGTCCGCGGTGAGGTTCCATGAAAAATGCCCCGCCCCCGCTCGCCGAACCGAAAATTCTACCCCATGCCTGGTCCCAGAGACAGAGTATTAGCAGATTATCTGCTCTGGCAATGCCACGATTTTAAAATTCTCATCCTTGTTTACAAATCCCACTGCAGCCTCTGTAACCTCCTGTAACCTCACAGGCGGAATTTTACAGCCCCATCGTGGTGGGGGCGGAGCCATAAAATGCGGTGAGCCGTTCAAATTTGGCAGGACTGTAAAATCCTGTCGGTGTAAAATTCCGCCCCACAACTCTCTGAGATTTTTGTCCTCTTCAATTTCCTCTCTGTTGAGCATCCCCGATTTTAATCACTCCGCTATTGGCAGCCGTGCCTCTAGCTGCCTACCACTAGACCCTGGAATCCTCTCCCTAAACTTTTCTGACCTCTCTCTTTCTTTCTTTTAAGACATTTCTTTAAACCTGCCTCTTTGACCAAGCCTTTGGTCACCTGCCCTAAAATCTCCTTGAGCGACTCAGTGTTAGATTTTTCTGATAATGTTCCTTTGAAGAATCTTGGGATGTCTTAACCACAATGATGTTTGATTATGGAGGGCATTAGAGCAGGGCCAGATCCTTGCCCAACATTCATATGAGCACGGAACTTTGCTATTTGTAAAGAAAGAATGTGCAAGTTTATGGGGATAAGGGAGGAGAGTGGGACTAGGTAGAATGTGCTTTCAAAGAGCCAGTGCAGACTCGGTGGGCCGAATGGCCTCCTTCTGCACTGCAAGGATTCTGTGATTCAATCTCCGCCAATCTATCAGTCTCTCAGGAGTGGGAACTGGGTCTGTTTCTTCCCATCGCCACTCTTCCCCTCCCCCACCCTCCTTTCTGGTCTGGGGCACTGAGTCCAATTGCTGTCACACTCTCTCGCTGGCTGACATCAGGCTTCCAGCCTTTGTGGCAGCCCTATTGACTTGATGCACCTTACGAATCAAATGCTTATCACATGACTGGTGAGGTTAGAAGAGTGTTGTTTAGAGATTAAACCCTTTGAAGTGGTGGCTTTGATTTTCATTTCTGTCCAAATTTCTTTGAAAATTAATAATCCTGCTTTCTGGTACAATGGCACCATTTTATAGGGAGATCCTTCAGGTAAAATTGAGTCACCACCCTTGGAAGAAGGTTAAAAAGAATGCACTTATGATCAAAGTGACAACATCAGAACACTTTATCCTTTCTTAAAGATTGAGTCAGATCCAAATTGCTTCTGTTCATTCAGCCTTAGCACTTGTTGGAGCCTCATATAAATCAATATGTTGTTCCCAAGATAATCATTAACCTACTCCCTTGCTACAAAAAGTAACCCTATGATAATTAGCTTCTACAAAACTTGACAGAGCTTTGCTGCAAATCTGCAGGACTTGCACTGGTCATGAGTGTGACAATATAGTGCTGCTTGGGATTGTGCTAGAGCTCTCCAGGAGTTGTGCCGTGTGCCCAGATGTCAGGAAGCAAGGAATCCTGTTTCATGTGCAGCCTTGTGTCCCTTCTTCCCTGAAAATGCTGACTCACACTTGGTAGAGCAATCCCACAGGAGACTGGCCACCCAACGACATCCTCACGTGTGTGAATGTGGGCACACTTTTTTGATGGATGTGGGTGTCACTGGCAGTTGCCGATCTCTCGTTGCCCTGAGAAGGTGGTGCTGGGCTTTCTTCTTGAACCACTGGTAATGTCACAACTGGGAGGCTCTCTAGGCCACCTCAAAGGGGCAGTTAAGAGCCTACCACATTGGTGTGGGACTGGAGTCATATACAAGCCAGATGGGTGAAGGTTTACTTTCCTAATGGAAATTAGAGAACCAGTTAGAATTTTATGACAATCCGACTGCATCATGGTCACTTTTGCTGATACCACCTTTTTATTTACAAAAACTGAATTCAAGCTGCCACGGTGGGATTTGAACTCAGACTCGTTACATAGCCACTATGCTATCGTCACCACAGCAAAAACAGAAAATGCTGGAAAAACTCAGCAGGTCTAACAGCATCTGTGGAGAAAAAAAAAACAGAGTTAATGTTTCGAGTCCATATGACCCTTCCTCAGAGCACTATCATCATCCCTTGTGGAGGACATCACAATAAGCCGAACCCTATCCTCACCCATATGTACGCATTTTGCAGCAGGATTCAGCATACAGTTTTAAAGTCCCATTGGCACATCGGTGTGATTTCCCTCGACCCCAACCACACTAAATCTACATCGACACAAAGCACTCATTGTGTCTATTCCTGCCTCTTTTTTGCTCAACCAGCTCCACACTGAGGGAAGGGTTCCACTGTGAACCGTGCGTGACAAAATGATAAGCCCAGCTATAAGGAGTTTCTGTATACCAGTGCGCAGAAGAAATCTTTCCCCAGCCCCCACTTTCCCCGCAGGCAGCGTTTTGAACCTTTCTTTGGTTTCTTTAAGAGGGCAAAGTCCTTTTGAAGAAATAAATGGAAGAATCGTGTTTCAATAACACAGACATTAGTAACTGGAGAACTTGTCCAGCAAATGTGCTTCTAAAAGATACCTAGCTATCGGGTGACGAGCAGTAGATGAAGATAAGGGTGAAAACTTGATATCTAAAGCAAAAGTTTGGACAGGTATTTTGTTGATAACCGTTATAAAGTAGATCTATTCATCCATTGCCGGTGATTGAATGAAGCAGATATTCTTCAAGCTCGCAAAGAAGGATGTAATAGCGGGGAGTGAGCTAAAAATCTGACAACTTTAACCAAACTACATTGGAAATAAAATTACTTAAATAGCCAGTGTCCAACTTTAAAATAAGTATACGTGCATTCCTGGGTCGTGGGCATTGCTGGCAAAGGGCTGGCATTTATTGCCCATCGCTGGTTGCCCTTGACTGGTTTGCAAGGTACGCGGTTAGGACTCAATCACCTTAGCCTGAGATTACAGTCACATATGACCCCACACAAGGTAAGGATGGGCAGGTTTCCTTCCCGAAGGGACATTAGTGAACTAGTTGGACTTTTCCGGAAATCCAACAACTTCACCAAAGTCAAAATGCTCAAACTGGCCATCAAGAGAAGATTCCCAAAGGATTTTGTGTGGTGGCTGTCAAGTCCAACTGGTTTGATTGGCTGGCCGTCATTTCATTGCTAGAACTTTTTTTTCACTGAGTTATCGTGTTAAAATGGTTCAAAATAATTCTAATAAACTTTAGTAGCTTGTGCTTGAGAGGAACTGATTAGCTAGTTGAGTACAAGGGAGGTGTCGTAAGGTGCACAGTTCAAATGTCACTCTAAATGAGGTGGCCTGGGCTAATAACTGTGTCCTCACAGCTGTTAATTCAGTTCCCTCATGCTGTTGGGCTTAGTAACTTATCTCATTTAATCAGTTTCCAGTACATTCGCCAGGACTCACAGTTCTACATAAAGTACACCGTAACCTCTCCAATCCAGAATGCTTGGGCCAGTCATTTCTGGATTTTGGAATTTTCTGGATTATAGAATGATGTTAGAATGCCTTAACACAAATGTGTGAACCAGCAAACACCATTGGTATAAATATTTACCTGAAGCATAAAACAGTGATAAAACATTATAAAACAAGAACAAAAATTATTTTGAGTATTGCTGGAAAAAGACACATGTTGTGGAAACTTTTTGTCTTGCACTCAACGGGGCAATTTGCAAGAATACCAAATGTAAATGGAACAACAATTTATACTTCGTGAGAAGAGAGTGCAAGTGGACTCTTTGGAGGCTTTGGTCGAGTAAAAATTATTTTACTTATTTTCCATGTTTCTGCTCCCAAAATGATGCCAAGAGTTGCTCGGGTCTGCTCAAAACGTTTCCAGTTAACTGGTGTTTCCGAACAATGGATTTCTGGACTGGAGAGGTTACAGGGCAGAAGTTAGCCCTCGTGGGGCAGGCGGGCCCAGGAGTGGTTGAGAAGCTGACTGCTGCCTGCGATCGGGCCCCGACCACGATTTCATGCTGGCTGGCCAATTAACGGCCAGCCAGCGTGAAACGTCCGCTGCAGCGCTCAGCACTGCTGGGGTGGGGGGTGGGAAGAGCGCGAGCGCTGAAGTTTGCGCATGCGCGCGGGGGGACAGGCAGAAAAATATTCTACTCAATTAATTGATTAAGGGCCTTAATAGGCTGCTTAATTGTCAGCGGGTGCGCTGCTGACTCTTGCGCGCGCACGCCGACCGAAATATCGTGCGAGTGCGTGATGACATCAGGACGCTCGCCCGACGTCATCGCTTGTCATTTTATGCTCGTTCGGGTCGGGCGTGCACCCACCCAATGAGAGAAAAATCCTGCCCGCAGTGTATTCACATAAATCAAAATAGTCCAGTTTTTAGGAAAAAAGCTTTGATGGTACGTAAAGTTTTGATACCAATTCTAAACATATATTCACACACACAGGGCCCTGTCCTTTACAAACAGAGAAAGCATGTCCGCACATTGTGCCTTTTTCAACTAAACAAAAGCTTGGGGGACAGCCATTCTCTGGTTCATTCCCCATGGCAACGCCTTGACCAATCAGATCTGCCTGGAATTGAATTTAAACAAAGCTTGGCAGTTAACTATTCCCTGGTGCATTCTCCATGACAACACCTCTACCAATCAGAGTCCACTTGCCAACAAATGAGTACTGCCTTCTCATGCAGTATAAATCGTCGTTCCCTTTAGAATTGGCATTCATGCAAATCTGTCCTGATGAGTGCAAAACGAAAAGCTTCAACAGCATGTCTCTTTTTTCAGCAATACTCAAGTTCTGTACTACCAAGTGACTATTTATATCCTTTCTCCCTCATATACTTGTCTAGTTTCCTCGTAAATGCAACTGGTGGAATTTAAATTCAATTAATAAATCTGGAACTGAAAGCGAGTCTCAGTAATGGTGAACCTGAAACTATCATCGACTATTATAAAAACCCATCTGGTTCCCTAATGCCCTTTAGGGAAGGAAATCTTCCATCCTTGCCTGGTCTGGCCTACTTGTGACTCCAGACCCACAGCAATGCAGTTGACTCTTAACTGCCCTCTGAAATGGCCTAGCAAGCCACTCAGTTCAAGGGCAATTAGGGATGGGCAACAAATGCTGGCCTTGCCAGCGACACCCACATCCTGTGAAAGAATAAAGGAAAAAAAAGTTAAACTCCCCATCTTTTCCCCTCATCTTTGTCCCCCTCCCACTCCCACTCCCCCACCAAGAATCCAGAGACGTGCGGTTCCATGATTACGAGGAGCTCTCCAAAACCTTGCCCCAAGTAATCGTTCTCCAGGGACGAGCTCGAACAAAACAAATGTTAGCAAGTTATTTATCTGCAGGGGTCCTGACACCCTCCAACATTTTGTTCTGTTTCCTTTCTTTTGTCGTGCAATAGACACTGAACTCTATTGAAGCAATGGGTCTGTTGCATGGACTGTGAGCAGTCAAATCAGTATAGTTCAAGGATTGAATATGAGGCCTCCTTCATTGGCTTGGCTCAGTAGGACACCACGTGACTCGTTTACCCACTGGGCAGTTAACTAAACTGAGCCCCATTTGGTTGGGTGATGGTATGGTGGTTGAATTATTACACAGGAGAAAATAAAATCTAAAGAGATGGCATTTTGTACATTATTTTTTGTTAAGGGTTGGGTGGGGGTGTACAATTTTTTTTTATTCGTTCATAGGACGTGGGCATCGCTGGCTAGGTCAGCATTTATTACCCATCTCTAATTTCCCTTGCTCAGAGGGTATTTAAGAGCCAACCACATTGCTGTGGGTCTGGAGTCACATGTAGGCCAGACCAGGTAAGGACAGCAGATTTCCTTCCCTAAGAACATTAGTGAACCAGATGGGTTTTACTTTATTCATTTACAGGATGTGGGCATTGCTGGCTAGGCCAGCATTTATTGCCCATCCCTAATTGCCCCTTGAGAAGGTGGTGGTGAGCTGCCTCCTTGAACCGCTGCAGTCCTTGTGGTGTAGGTACAACCACAGTGCTGTTAGGGAGGGAGTTCCAGGATTTTGACCCAGCAACAGTGAAGCAACAGTGATATATTTCCAAGCCAGGATGGTGAGTGACTTGGAGGGGAAATTCCAGGTGGTGGTGTTCCTATGTATCTGCTGCTCTTGTCCTTCTAAATGGTAGATGTTTTATGACAATCAGCCATGGTTATCATCAGACTTTTAATTCCAGATTTTTATTTAATTCAAACTTCACCATCTGCCATGGTGGGATTTGAACCCATTGCGCTGGGTCTCTAGAATACTCGTTCAGTGAAAATAAGACTGTGCCACCCCCTCCCCGGACACTGTGGTAAGATATCTTCCAGGGTGACAGGTTGAGGCATTACAGGATGTGGATAAACTTGGACATCGCAGTTGTTCAAAATGATTTCTTCCCCCCAATGGAAAAAATGGCCTCATCATTGTTCTGGTCTGTTTCAAGAAAAACATTTGTTCAGAGCACTTAATCCTCTTCTCTTGGAACTAATTGACCACAGAGGCCCATAAAACCATACCATTAATTACTAAACAGCAGTGCAGCAACCCTGATTTCATCTGTGTCTGGGTGCTCTGTTCAAGCAGATTGGTGAACCCTACCCGTATACAGTGGGCTGTCTTCAGCCAGCCAACAATGTTTCCCATCCGTTTACAACCACAGAAGGACAATGAAGTCAATGATGGCATCACATCATCATGTCGCTTAACTGTGATGTCATGACAACATCCCTTGTCCGTCCCCAAACTCTGAATGTTCCCTTTGAACTAATCCAGTGTTGGAAGCAGAGAGGCTTAACGCCCTTTCATTCAGGAACAAATTTGCTTGCAGGTTCAATTTAAGATGTTTTGTTCCTGTACATTAAATGTAACTGGGCTAATGTTGAGAATGGATTTGGTTTGCAGTGCTATATCTGTCCAGTATTTTTTTGAAAGGTTCTAATGGGAAGGGCAGCCTGGCATTTTCCATTTTAATTTTTTGGATGTTTATCCTCTAATCTTTGCCCGGCCTGATGCAGAGGACTAAGAGAATGAGAGTGCAGCTGCTTCCGGGGAGGCCACTGGTGCCCATTGTGATTGGCCATCAAACCCTGCTCACGATAACTTTGGGGTGAAATTTCCCCTTGTCGGGGGGGGGGGGCGGGTCGGGAGCGGGAGTGGGCGCAGAGCCGATCGTCGCCCGTGACCAGCTCCACGCTGGCATTTTACGTGGGCAGGCATGTGTGCGAAAGAGTGCAGAAATCTCCCTGAAGTACAGAGCTGCCTCAGGGAGATTACGCTCATATTGAAATCTTGAAATAAAGAAAAATAAAAATTATTTAGACATGTCTCCTCATGTGACATGAGCTGGGACATGTTTATGAATTGTTCAAAAATATTTATAGATTTTACTAAACTTTCAGGAGACCTCGTCCTGCCCGTGGATGAGGCTTCATGAAAAACACGAAGGCCGTCTGGGCTCTTCGCCTGCCTGCCAGCCTTAAGGTTGGACAGGCAGCCCTGTTAATTATCTAAATTAGTACCCTAATGGTCTTAACAGGCCTTTGACAGTTTGGCCTCCGGTGCGCACCTGCACGCCGACGTGAAAATTCTCCTCTTTATAAGTTTACCTGGTTTTTAAGTCCCTCATGGGCCAGGAACAGCAGGAGTGTTCCTGGCCTAACCACCTCCCCCCATCGCCACAGGCCCCACAAGGAAGCTGTCAATCTCCCAAACCTAAGCACATCAGCAAGCCTTTAACACTTCCTCTTGGCGTCCCGATTGCTAAATTTCAAACATCATGTAGCTCAGCGGTCTTGATGTGAGTCATTCTTAATAGAGCTGACTCTGATACCAAATAAGAATATTTCAATAAAGCTACACAGCGTCGTCTTTCTCTCAGCATATCCAAAAGTAAATCAACCCTGCCCCCACTTGCCTTGTGATTTGCAATCTATTAAACGTACATGATTAAATTGTTCCTGTAACTACTGAATGATCTGTTCAGGATCACTGTATTGTATGACATGATATGGTGATAAGCCATTGCCCAGAAATCTCAGCTGGTCCACAGATTCTCACATGACACAATGATTCTCCTCAGCACGGTGATCTTTTGCTTATACAGAGGACAACAGTGACTACACTTCAAAGTACTTGATTGGCTGTAAAGTGCTTTGGGATGAGCTGAGGTCATGAAAGGCGCTATGGAAATGCGAATCTTTCTCATCCATCGATTAGCTTGAAAGGTCACACATCCACCTTAAGCGCTCCACTGGTACTTAACAACCAGTCGGGTCTGCAGTACTGCTCGGTGCTGTTGATTATTGACCAGCCAGCCTGGCTTATTGATGTAACCTGAAGGGGTAGACCAGGGGTTGGATTCTTCACACTTTGAAGGTAGCCCTGCAGTCCAATGCTCCACTGAGTAAGGTGGTCCTAGCTGGATGAACAGTTCATCAGTGTTCTGTTTTAGTGCACTGTTGTATCTGGTTAAACTCCAGCAGGACTCCCGAGCATTCTTTAAGGTTTGTAGGCCTTGCAACTTGCGTTTTTAAGTCCCCTGGGATCTGGTGGAGCGTGTGCCACAGCGAGCAAACAGAAACTCAACTGGACTTCTCAGTAGCTGGGAGACTCGAAAACATAAATTGGAGGTCGTCCTTATAGGACAGAGATGAGGAGAAATTGTTTCTCTCAGAGGGTTGTGCAAATTTGGAACTCTCTGCCTCAGAAGGCGGTGGAGGCGGGGTCATTGGGGTTTCTTTACGTGTTAGAAACTCATTTGACCAACCAAGAAGACGTATTGTCTTAATCAGCCTTCTTCAAATTGGAATTGTTTCGATTTTCTATTCTCACTTAGCCTGCCATGGTTGGAAGCAGCCATGAGTGCTGTGGGAAACATATCCACGGTATCTGTCTCTGAGCCATACAATCTTTTCTGTTCTATGATGTCCACTGAAATAAATCACAGTGTCAGCTGCGGCTCAGATGGTAACACTCTTGCCTCTGAGTCAGAACGTCGTAGGTTTTGAATCCCATTCCAAAGACATGAGCAAAAAATCTAGGTTGGTGCCATTACTGAGGGTGTGCTGCACTGTCGGAGTGCTGTTTTTCGGTTGGAACATTAAATGGAGGCTGAATCTGTCCCCTCAGGTGAATGTAAAAGATCCCATGGCACTACTTTGAAGAGGAGCAGGGGAGTTCTCCTTGGTGTCCTGGTCAATATTTATTCCTCAATCCACATCACAATCATTTTCACATGACTGTTTGTGGGAGCTTGCTGTGTGCAAACTGGCTGTAAGAAATGCAGCATTACAACAGTGACTACACGTCAAAAAGTACTTCATTAGCTGTGAAGCACTTTCTTCTTTCAGTCAGTGGGGAAGTAGTCAATCTTTCACAGTGGAGGTTACAAACATACGAAATAGGAGCGAGAGTAGGCCATTCAGCCCCTCGAGCCTGCTCCGCCATTCAATAAGATCATGGCTGATCTGTTTGTGTTTCAAATTTCACATTCCCATCTACCCCGACAACCTTTAATTGCCTTGCCTAACAAGAATCTATCAACCTCTGCCTTAAAAATATTCAGTGACCCCGCTTCCACCACCTTTTGAGGCAGAGAGATCTACAGTCGCACAGCCCTCAGAAAAAAATTTCTCCTCATCTCTGTCCTAAAAGGGTGACCCCTAACTTTAAAACAGTGCCCTCTAATTCTGGGCTCACCCTCAAGAGGAAACATCCTTGCCACGTCCACCTTGTCAAGGCCATTCAGGATCTTGTATACTTCAATCAAGTCACCCCTCACCCTTCAGAAACAAGCCCAGTCTGTCCAACCTTTCCTCATAAGACAACCAGGTTGTCCCGAGGAATGTGTGGTTTGTGTCTTTGTACCACTGATCTCTGCTGTAGTGCTACTGGGGTCTAGCACAGTCAACAGTGTGAAATTTGCCTCCGTTGTGAACACTTCCCAGTCTTCATGATGGCTGGCATTAGAAATAAATAATTTGACATCTCGGCAACTTTAGCTGTTCCTGTGTGTGTTTGAGGGAAATGATTTGGTGACAGTTATGTGCCCTCCCCCCCACCTTCCCCACTTAATCACTTGTCAGTGCTCCATATTCATTTTTTTGATCCAAATGATGACAGAGGTTTCAGTCTTGTAAAATTTCTGATTGTTTTTTAACTCTGGCAGTTATGATTCTGGAGTTATTGCAGACATGCTTGTCAGCCTTGAGAAATCTCAACAGCTGTGGTCACAGCAGCTGGCTTTACCTCATACACAATGAATTCTTTCAAAGGGAAAGTTTGCAGGCTTGGTTAAAACAGTATGGAGCTCAAAGCCCCATTGACCCAATTCCACAGCACACACATCTAGACCTTTCCTTTTCAATTTTTCCCCTTTCGCCCCCTCTTTTCTCTCTCTCTCCTGCTACATCTTTCTTTCTCTTCTTCTTTCTCTCTCACCAGTATCTTTTTCCTTCTTCCTCTTTTTCTCTTTCATTTTCGCAATCTTTCTCACATATGTTTTTTTTCTCCCCATACTCTTTCTCTCTACCTCGATCTGGAACAATCTATTTACACTCACGCAGACGAGAGGGCTCGGGTAATCTGACTCCCCAAGCATTGAAATAGCTCAGGACCAGTGAATATCCTTTTCGTTATGGACACAGTATAATGTGCCTAGGATAATTCACAATATAATGCAGTGTGGCTGCTACAACCCAGAGTTAACCCTTTCTGACCCAGGCTTGGGCTTTACTGGATCCAGACCCTATTCTCTAAGCAACTACTGGAGCATTGACTATACTGGTAGCCTTAACAAGCGCATTGGAATTCCCAAAACAGTCAGAGGGTAACGAGTTCACATCTTATCCTTGGCCAGTAATGGAACCTCTGCTCACTATTCTATTGGGTAGGCCACTTCCCAGAATGGGATTGCCAACTCTTGGCAATATTCCCGGAGCTCCCATTATAGGATCTCCGACCTTCAATCTCATGGGGAGACGGTGGTGTAGCGGTAACGTTGCTCGTAATTCAGAGGCCCAGTGTAATGATTTGGGAATGTAGATTCAAATCCCACCACAGCAGCTGGTGGAATTTAAATTCAATTAATAAAACCTGAAATATAAAGCTGTTCTCAGTAATGGTGACCATGACAACTATCATTGATTTTTGTTGTAAAAAGCCCATCTGGTTCACTCTGCCCTTTAGGGAAGGAAATCTGCTGTCCTTACCTGGTCTGGCCTACATGTGACTCCAGTCCCACAGCAATGTGGTTGATTCTTAACTGCCCACTGAAATGGCCTAGCAAGCCATTTAGTTCAAGGGCAGTTAGGGATGGGCAACAAATGCTGCCCTTGCCAGCGATGCCCACATCCCATGAAAGGATAAAACTGCACTGCCCCCACACTCCTGCCATTATCTGCCCAAAATGTTCATCCTCATGCTCTGTTTTCCTATGCCAATTGGAAAATGAAAAGGCTTTTTATCACAAATAAAATGGTTTTTGCCTGTCAGCCGAACAGCCTTTCTAAAAAGCACCATTTTTAAACAATCCCCGTCCAACCTTTCTCCCAGGTCTTTGCTGCAGTGTCCCGGAGATTAATCTTTCATTCCTGAGGGCAATTCTGGAGGGTTGACAGCCCTATCTCCTGACAGCGCAGCCCTCTTGGTCATTCAGTAGGGTAGAAGCAATCTGGTTCGGCAATTGGACACTTTACTTTCGTTGGCTGACACAAGAATCAGGAGCAGGAGTAGGCCATTCTGCCCCTCGAGCCTGCTCCACCATTCAATAAGATCATGGCTGATCAGATTCACATTCCTACCTGCCCCCCCCATAATCCTTGACTCCCTTGTCAATCAAAAACCTGTCTAACTCTGTCTTGAATAATGACCCAGCCTCCACTGCTCTCTGTGGAAGGGAATTCCACAGACTAATGACCCCCAGAGAGAAAAAAAAATTCTCCTCATCTCAGTCTTACATGGGAGACCCCAAATTTATAAACTGTGTCCCCTACTTCTAGACTCCCCCATAAGGGGAAACATCCTCAATGCAGTTATATCCTTTCTTAAGTAAGGACACTGAAGCACAGCATGGCACTGATAAGGACATAAGAGCACGAGGAGGCCATTCAGCCCCTCAAGCCTGCTCTGACATTCATTAATCATGGCTGATTTCCTGTCTCAACTCCACTTTCTCACCCTATCCCCATATTCCTCGATTCCTTTAGAATGATAGAAATGGTCACAGCACAGAAGGAGGCCATTCAACCCGTCATGTCTGTGCTGGCTCTCTGCATAGCAGCTCACCGAATGCCACACTACCATTGAAGGGTAAACATTGGCCAGGTCACTGGGGAGAACAGCCCTGTTCTTCTTCAAAATAGTGCCACAGGGTCTCCTACCTGAGAGGGCAGACAGGGCCTCAATTTAACATTTCTCGCAAGAGATGGCACCTCTGACAGCACTCCCTCAGTAGTGCATTGGAGTGCCAACCTTGATTTTTGGGCTTAAGTGGGGCTTGAACCCTTGATCTCCAGGCTCAGAGGAGAGAGGTGTGACCCACTGAGCTATGGCTGGCATCATTTATGGTTAGTGCCCAAAAACCTATCAGTCTCAGCCTTGAATATATTCAACCATGGCGAATCCACAAGCCTGTGGGGTAGAGAATTCCAAAGATTCACATCCCTGTGATTGAAGACGTTTCTCCTCATCTCAGTCCTATATGGCCGACCCTTTACCCTGTGACTGTGCCCCCTCATTCTAGACTCTCCAGCCAGGGGGAAACAACCACTCATTATCTACCCTGTCAAGCCCTCTAGGAATTTTACGGCTGAATGAGATCACCTCTCATTCTTCTAAACAGCTGCTGTGGACTGGGGAGTTGGCCACACGCTGAACAATCAGGCAGTGTTACCAGGGCTGCGCGGGTTAGATTATGGGGAGAGACCACGTAAAGTAGGCTTGTACTCCCTGGAATACAGAAGATTCAGGGATGATTTGATTGGGGTTTTTAGGATGTCTGAAGAGAATAGGGTCGACAAAGAGAAACCTTTTCCCCAGATGGGAGAGTCTAGGGCAAGGGGACATGTCCTTAAAATCCGAGCCACACCATTTAGAAGAGGAATTAGGAAACACTTCTTCGCACACAGAATGGCAGAAGCGTGGACTTGTCTAGCACAAAAAGCAGTAAACGCTAACTCAATCATTTTAAATCTGAGATGGATAGATTGGTTTTTTTTTTGCTAGGCAAGGGTATTAAGGGATATGGAGCAAAGGCAGATTAATGGAATTATGATACAGGTTAGCCATGATCTCATGGAATGATGGACCAGGCTCGAGGGGCTGAATAGCCTCCTCCTGTACCTGTTAGGGAAAGCAATGAAGACGGATGAAGGACTAACTCATGGTTTTTTTTTTGAAGCAGCTTCCCAAGCCATTCACTGTACAGCAATACCTTATAGTTTAGTGACTCCATACATCACATGAAGACAACAATTAGCACCAGTGATCTGGCAGGGGAAGCTATTAGTTATACATTTCTTGTGTATCGATGTAAAGAAATTGAAGCACACCCAAGATTATCTAGTTCGGGTGTTTCCAATCCTGGGTTCCCCAACACTAGCAGGAGGCATCATTATCCCAGGGGGTCCTGGGGCCATCCAACTTTTGCATAGAAGTTAGAATGAGAAAGGGCCCTCAGAAATGTATCAGTATTTACAGGGGTTCTCCAGGGAGTGTGTCAGTATTTACAGGGGGGTCCCCGGGGAGTGTGTCAGTGTTTACAGGGGGTCCCCAGGGAGTGTATCAGTATTTACAGGGGTTCTCCAGGGAGTGTGTCAGTATTTACAGGGGGGTCTCCAGGGAGTGTGTCAGTATTTACAGGGGGGTCTCCAGGGAGTGTGTCAGTATTTACAGGGAGTCCCTGGGGAGTGTGTCAGTATTTAAAGGAGGGTCCCCGGAGAGTGTGTCAGTATTTATAGGGGGGTCCCCGGGGAGTGTGTCAGTATTGACAGGGTGGTCTCGGGGGAGTGTGTCAGTATTTACAGGGGGTCCCCGGGGAGTGTGTCAGTATTTACAGGGGGTCCCCGGAGAGTGTGTCAGTATTTATAGGGGGGTCCCCGGGGAGTGTGTCAGTATTTACAGGGAGTCCCCGGGGTGTGTGTCAGTATTTACAGGGGGTCCCCGGAGAGTGTGTCAGTATTTATAGGGGGGTCCCCGGGGAGTGTGTCAGTATTGACAGGGTGGTCCCGGGGGAGTGTGTCAGTATTTACAGGGGGTCCCCGGGGAGTGTGTCAGTATTTACAGGGGTTCTCCAGGGAGTGTGTCAGTATTTACAGGGGGGTCTCCAGGGAGTGTGTCAGTATTTACAGGGGGGTCTCCAGGGAGTGTGTCAGTATTTACAGGGAGTCCCCGGGGAGTGTGTCAGTATTTAAAGGAGGGTCCCCGGGGTGTGTGTCAGTATTTACAGGGGGTCCCCGGAGAGTGTGTCAGTATTTATAGGGGGGTCCCCGGGGAGTGTGTCAGTATTGACAGGGTGGTCCCGGGGGAGTGTGTCAGTATTTACAGGGGGTCCCCGGGGAGTGTGTCAGTATTTACAGGGTGGTCCCCGGGGAGTGTGTCAGTATTTACAGGGGGTCCCCGGGGAGTGTGTCAGTACTTACAGGAGGGTCCCTGGGGAGTGTGTCAGTATTTACAGGAGGGTCCCTGGGGAATGCGTCAGTATTTACAGGAGGGTCCCTGGGGAATGCGTCAGTATTTACAGCAGGGTTCCTGGGGCGTGTGTCCGTATTTACGGGGGGTCCTGGGATGTGTGTTAGTAATTATAGGGAGTCCCCAGGAGTGTGTCAGTATTTACAGTGTTCCTCTAGGGTGTGTAAGTATTTATAAGGAGTCCCTGGGTGTTTATCAGCATTTACAGGGGATCCCTCTGGGAGTGAGTCAATATTTGCATGGGGTCCCTGGGCATGTGATAATATAGAAAGGGTTTGAAGTTCACTCTTCCAGTCTGTATTGCTGTGATTTTCCAACAGTTGAACTGTTGAGAAAGTCATGGTATTTGTACTAGCGACTGGAAGCTGAACAAAGTGCTCATTCAGCTCCAGTCTGCCCTAAAAATAGAGTTAAGACATTGGTCATTTTTTCATCGCAAATATTTTCCCCTGTACTTCTGGAGGAAAAGGCTCTGTGGTCTTCCAGCAGCACCCAGTCCAAATGGCCTTTGTTCATGAATGAATGGTGCCTGGCTATTTAACTACAGGGGGCATCACAGCCAAGCCCAGTACTGCCCTTGCTTGGCATATGTGACCTTCCAGCAAAGCTCGCTGGATTGCAATCAGGAGCAGGAACATTGGCCATGTTTTTGTCCGAAGCCGTGGGCACTGAGGCCAGTTGTTGCTCTGCTAGAATTCCCCGAGCTACGACCAGCTAATTCAGTGTCAACCCTGGGATCTTCCTGCCTGGAACTTTTCATCAGATATCCCGGCTGAGCTGGCGAGGAAATATTTTGTCCGTTTTTAGAATGTTTATTTGAAAACAGTGTTGACTGAGGGTCCATTCCTTCCTAAGCTTTGTTTCCTTTCTAAAGAACCGTGCTCCTGTAAGTGACCCGCGCACAAATTGCCGTCTTACTTGCTGACTGCCTCAAAGTTTGTTTTCACAAACCTGTCAGAATTCACTTTGCAGCAGCACAAGTCTGATGCTTTTTTCCCCCCCTCTCCCATTCAAACATTCTAAAATGGTACTTTTTGTACAAAATGGCCTTCCTTTTCACTCTTTGACAGTAGTCCGCTTGATTGGCACCACATCCACAAACATTCGCTCCCTTCACCACTGACACACAGTGGCAGCAGTGTGTACCATCTACAAGATGCACTGCTGGAACTCACCAAGCCTCCTTTGACAGCACCTTCCAAACCCACGACCACTACCATCTAGAAGGACAAGAGCAGCAGATACATGAGAACACCACCACCTGGAAGTTCCCTTCCAAGTCACTTACCATCCTGACTTGGAAATATATCGCCGTTCCTTCACTGTCGCTGGGTCAAAATCCTAGAACTCCCTCCCTAACAGCACTGTGGATGTACCTACACCACATGGACTGCAGCGGTTCAAGAAGGCAGCTCACCACCCCCTTCTCAAGGGCAACTAGGGATGGGCAATAAATGCTGGCCTAGTCAGCAAAGCCCACATCCTGTGAATGAATAAATAAATAAGTATGGAGTAAGTGGCCAGGCCACGTGCTCCCAAGCTTCTGTCAGCGCCCTTCTCTTTCCAGTTGATGTGAGTCACAGAAGGAGAAACCCGGTTTCTCTGTGGGAAAGTGCCTGGTTTCAACTTGGTACTTTGGCTTAACATTGTGGTGCAGTAGAGGACATATCCATCTCCGTTTAACAAGTCCCACTCCAGAGACTCGAGCGCCTCATGCAGGCTGACATTCCCAGTGCAGAGGTCTCATCTTTCAGCTGAGACATTAAATCAAGGCGCCCTCAGGTTGGTGTAAAAGATCCTATGCCACTATTTTGAAGAAGTTGCAGGGGAATGCTTCCCGCTATCCTGGTCAAAATGTATTTTTCAACCAGCATCACTAAAATCGGATTATCTGGTCATTATCACATTGCTGTTTGTGGGAGCTTGCTGTGCGCAAATTAGCTGCCGTGTTTCATATATCATAACAGTGACGAGAATTCAAATGTACGCCATTGGCTGGAAAGCACTTAGGGACATCCTGAGGTTGTGAAAGGCACTATATAAATGAAAGTCTTTCTCATAATCTTTACTATATTCCACTGTATGGGTGGAATTTATTGAATTTATTCCATGCAACAGGAATCTTGCCTGCCAGCTGGAGAACTGGCGAGAGTCCCACATCACCCCCTTTGGGGATAGCCAGTCAGATACTTCAGTGGTGAGTTTTTAAAAAATTCATTCATGAGATGTGGACGTCGCTGGCTGGACCAGCATTTATTGCCCATCCCTAATTGCCCCTTGAGAAGGTGGTGGTGAGCTGCCTTCTTGAACCACTGCAGCCCCTGTGGTGTAGGTACACCCACAGTGCTGTTAGGGAGGGAATTCCAGGATTTTGACCCAGCGACAGTGAAGGAATGGCGATATATTTCCAAGTCAGGATGGAGTGTGGCTTGGAGGAGAACTTTCAGGTGGTGGTGTTCCCATGCGTCTGCTGCCCTTGCCCGTCTAGATGGTAGAAGTCATGCGTTTGGAAGGTGCTGTCTAAGGACCCTTGGTGAGTTGCTGCAGTGCATCTTGTAGATGGTACACACTGCTGCTACTGTGCGTCGGTGGTGGAGGGAATGAATGTTCGTGGATGGAGTGCCAATCAAGCGGGCTGCTTTGTCCTGGATGGTGTCAAGCTTCTTGAGTGTTGTGGGAGCTGCACTCATCCAGGCAAGTGGGGAGTATTCCATCACACTCCTGACTTGTGCCTTGTAGATGGTTGACAGGCTTTGTGGAGTCAGGAGGTGAGTTACTCGTTGCAGGATTCCTAGTCTCTGACCTGCTCTTGTAGCCACAGTATTTATATGGTGAGTCCAGTTCAATTTCTGGTCAATGGTAACCGCAAGGATGTTGATAGTGGGGGATTTAGTGATGGTAATGCCATTGAACGTCAAGGGACAATGGATGGATTCTCTCTTGTTGGAGATGGCCATTTCCTGGCACTTGTGTGGTGCGAATGTTACTTGCCACTTGTCAGCCCAAACCTGGATATTGTCCAGGTCTTGCTGTATTTCAGCATGCACTGCTTCAGTGGCAGGCCTCCCCCGGGATCAAGGACTCTGTGAGCTGCCAGCCAATCAGAAACCAGCAGCTCCTCATTGCCATCAGCACCATCTCTATCAGTGGTGGTGGCTGCCGACAATGCACCCACCAGAGGCCCCAATCAGTGAGGAACCCTGGCAAGTGAGGGCGGGATTGGGGTCGCTGGCTGTGGGTGGGGGGTGGAGGGGGGGTGCAGGGGTGGTGTTGGAAGAGAGGGCAGGGGGTGGCTCTCAGTGAGGGCCTCCCCTTCCCATTGCCAGGACCCTCATGACACCCTTAAGAGGGCATTAATTGCCCACTTAAGGGCCTCAATTGGCAGCAGGGCAGCAAAGCTGTCCACCCGCCTTCCCGCCACGGACTTGATTGGGGAGGAGGTGTAAAGGCGGCAGGGTTCCCACATGGCGCCCTCCTGCCCAATTAAATGCCACCCCACCACCAAACTCACCACAAGGAGGGCATTAAATTCTGCCTGATATTTCTCTGGTGTGCATGGGGAGTTGAGATAGGAAGAGTAGGATATGAGCTTGGATGGTACAGCTGAGTCAGTTATAGCAACCGACGGGAACACACTATTTGCTGGGCTGAAATTCAAAGTGGACAGGAATACAAAACTGGCAGCATGGCATCATGTGCCCGTTAAGTGTCCTGCCCCGTGTTGAGTTCTGCAATTCATTAGAATTGAATATCATGTGTGCCATGCGAGAGTCGGCAAATGTGATCCCACTTGCTTTGCCCTCTTTCCCCCACCCCCACACCATGTTCAACTCCACCCCCTATATACATTAGCCAGAAGCAACACACTGTTGTGGTTGGAGAAACTCGGATTGTTCTCACTAGAGCGACGGAGATTGAGGGGCGACTTGATAGAAGTTTACAAAATGATGAGTGGCATGGACAGAGTAGATAGTCAGAAGCTTTTTCCCAGGGTGGAAGAGTCAATTACTAGGGGACATAGATTTAAGGTGAGAGGAGAAAACTATAGAGGAGATGTGCGGGTCAAGTTTTTTACGCAGAGGGTAGTGAGTGTCTGGAATTCGCTGCCAGAGGAGGTGGTGGAAGCAGGTACGATAGTGGTGTTTAAGAGGCAGCTTGACAAATACATGAATAGGATGGGAATAGAGGGATACGGACCCCGGAAGTGCAAAATGTTTTAGTTGATGGGCAATATGATCGATGCAGGCTTGGAGGGCCGAAGGGCCTGTTCCTGTGCTGTACTTTTCTTTGTTCTTTGTTCTTTGTTTTCCTTCACAGAGGCAGAGATTAGCAACTCCCCAGACATGGAGTTGATGTGAATCTGGAACAGACCAGACCAAAGTATGCCACAGTGTAGTGGAGCATTGCATTTGTAAGCCATCCCCACAATGTTGATTTCTAGTCATCTTGGGTATCAGTGGTTTTATTCATTGAGGCAACCTAGGTTTACACAGCCTCCCTCACTACTATTATGGATATCACGAGGGGATGGTAGGGGCAAAGCTTGGAGCAAAGGATCTTTAATACCTCTCTCCGACCCTGTTGTGGTCACCCAGCAATATTGCTGCGAAGTTGGTACCACACTCGTTTTGCGAAGAAGAAAGCGAAGCCGAATGCTCGATGCACAAAGGGCTCCGCATTAAAGAACTTGCCCATCAAGGGGAATATTAAATGGGAAACTGTTCATTGATCATGCAGCAGGAGGCAGACTGTATTGAGCACAAATCAAACTGACGTGCCCAGTGAGACATTGGGCTGGATGGCCGGAATTAGAAGTCGCTTTGTATTTATTTATCCTCTTTGTGTTTGAAAGCAGATTTCTACACTGTATTAAAACAGAAAATACTGGAAATACTTAGCAGGTCCGGCAGCATCTATAATGAGAGTTAACGTTTCAGGTCTATGAGCTTTCACCAGAACTGGATGTCATTTACTCTCTCTTGTCTTCCACTCTATCACAGATCTTTCCTTTTGTTCTTTCCTCCCTTCCCCTGCCTCTGAACTTCTTTGTACTCTGTTATACATCTAAGTTCTTCCAGTTCTGTGGAGGATAACCGGACAGTAAGTTCATTTCATCCCTTAAAATTTGTCCACAAATCCATATTTGCTGTTTTTCCTCATTTCAACAGCTTGTTCTTGTCCCCTGTTGCTCCCTCCCCCGTCATTTAATTGGCAACTGACCCTCTTTACTCCAGCTCCCTGTCCCGCCCGCTCCCCCATTTCGCATCCTGCTATGTCTGATGCTCAATCTGGACTCTGTGGAAGGCCCAATTTTAACTCTGTACAAATGGCTGGGCTTTGAATGAGGTAAAGTCTCGCCCACTGCAAGCAAACACAACAGGCAAGCAAACCCCGCTGGGGCTGTGTCTGATTTTAGTTCAGGAGAAGGAGCCTGGAGTCAGGAACTGGGAGGTAAAGCTCCCACTTTACTATCAGAGTGTTGGTGGGAGTGTGGGTGAGATGAACAGAACAGCTAACAGCAGTGACGTGGAGCAGGGCTGCTGTCTGTGGCCTGGAATCTGGGATTTGCGTATATTAATGGGACTTCCAGTTGAACTGGTACCAGCTGAGCCAGTGGTCAACAGGGAAACTGTGTCCAATTCACCGACTGGGGACCAGTGCACCCTTTGAAAGCTACCACTTTGACCAAGCTTTTGGTCATCTGGCCTAATATCTCCTTATGTGGCTCGGGGTCATACTTTGTTTCATATTGTTCGTCCTTTGAGGTGAGAATAACCATGTCCATCATCTTGGTGGGGTGGAGGGGGTGGTTGTGGAGGGGGCATTGGTAGGCTTCCAGTGGTAGAGTACCTCTTGGCTTTGAACCCTAAGCTTGGTCATAGGTTTCTGGTACTTACCCTTATACCACACATCAGCTGCTATAATGTCTATTCTGGTCTGAGCAATCTGCATTAAATCAGTTCGCATTGACCCAAACTCTTGCCAACGTTGGCCAATGCTTGGAAAGAGATCTCCAAGTATCTCAGCTATTGCAGCCATGCAGTTGGCATGGTTCTGCAGTTAGTCAGGACCAACCTGATTCGTGGAGTTGCTTTAAAAGTGGATCCAGCGAGTGGCCTCCCTGGATGGCTAAGTTAGCCAGTGGGCTGTCCAGTGTTGCAACTGAGCCATTTAGAGTTCAGACTAGGAAGAAGCATCTTGGTCTGTGCTGAACTGCTCCCAGATAGAAAAGGGAAGGGAATTATCACTATCCGTGCCCCCTTGGTGAGGGAGTGAACAGAAATCAGCCAGGGTTCTCAGTCTTCATCACTGTGCAATGACCTCTGCTGGAAAGTTCAAGGGTCACCAAACCTCCCGGATATTATTTGTGCATTAGTTGTAAATATATCACAGACTCGGGGAGAGAGGGGATGGAATGGCTGTCTGACTGGGCAGGTCCGACCTGCAAGGCTGACTGGATTGTTGGCAGCGATGCACAATTGGCATCTTGGGCCGGGTGCTGGAGGGTGGCCAAGACCCTTTGAATCATATTCAAGCCCAGAGGTAGTCAGCAGAGGAGAGGAGAATTTTTTAAAAAAATTTTTGTTCAAATGGCAAATAACTACAGCCTTACCTAAAAAGGGTCCGAGTTGGATTGTGCATTTTTGGCCGCTGACTGCAGGAACACAGCTATTTCAACATGTTCCACCAAATCAACTGTTTGAGCCCCCTGGCCGGCTGTCAGGTGACTGAGCTGGCAGGGGTCAAAGGCCTGCACATTACTGAAAAGGGATATGATGTCATTCCTTACCAAACAGGATCTCCCAACACCCAGATGGCAGCCTGAGGTCACGGGAGTATTACTTATTGAGTCCACTCGATTTCCATTAAGTGGCAATATCAATTTGCAGCATATTTCTATCACTTAGGAATTTGTGGTTGGCTTACTCAACGTCACCCGCTCCCATTAGAAGCACTTCACTCATTTTCAAAGGCCACAGAGCTTTCTACTGTTGCCATGGCCATTTGTCTAAGGTGTCATTGATTCCCAGCTGACCACCTTTTCCCTTTTCTTAGCCTAACATAGTTCCCTTTGAGCAGGACAATAAAGCTCATTCAGGCGCTGAATGCCGTGGAAATTAGAACACAGAGGGAGGCCATTCAGCCCAAGCAGCCTGCGTTGCTGTTTATCCTTCTGCGCAACCTTTGGGCAGCATTTAGTGCCCTCCCCTGTGGTGAGTTTAGCTGGGGGGGGGGTGCATTTAATCAGGCAAGAGGGTGGCTGGTGGGCCACTTTCCTGCCTCCACCCTGATTAAGTCTGTGGTAGGAAGGCTTGCGGATGGCATCCCCCCCCATCCAGCCTGGTTCCTTGATCCTGAGGAAGGCCCACCGCTGCCTTATTAAGTGCCCGATTGGTATTTAATTTGGCGGGTCTTCCTGAAAAGAGGCGGCATGGGACTGTCACTGGCTCTCCAGCCGGAAGGCGAGACCCCCCATCACCTACACTAAATACTGTCCAGTAGTTCTAATCACATGTGCATCTCCTGTTCCCATATCCCTTTACTTCCCTTTCTCTCAACTGTCTAACTAATCTATAGCTCATTGTCGATACGGTCTCTGCTTCGATCACTAACTCTAGTGCTGCATGCTCCGGCCTCACAACCCTCTGTGTAAAACAAAAATTTCCCCTGCTCTCTGTCCTAAATCTCTGATATTGCCACCTCATTCTGAACCTCTCAACCACTGCTCCTCTCCACTCTGTTCCATCCCTTCACAATTTTAAAACAGTTCTGTCAAACCTCCTTGTTGTCACCTCTGTTCTGACGAAAGCAGCCTCCATTTTTGTTCCCCAAGTCTTTATTCATATATGTATTTCCACATGCCAGGCAGCATCACAGTGAATCTGCACCGTACTCTCTCTGTTGCCTCAATGTCCTTCCTAAACAGTACTCCAGCTGTCTCTCACTCTTGCTTCAGTTGATAGAAAGTCTCCATCTGTTTTGTAATTCGGCTGCATTATCTGCCATCTGCAGTTGCAGTGAGGCATATGTTGCGTGGGAGTTCAGATTGTGCGGCCACTGCATTTGGTTTCAGTGCATCTGGGTGACAGAGGAGAAAAGTCCGCCAGGGTTCCCACTCCTCACTGCCACCCTGCAGTCCCTGCGTGTTAGTTCAGGCCCATGAATTCTAGGTCTGGGCTGCGATGCCCTTTCACAGTCAAATAGCTCGCTAGCATTTACTATGCGATCCTGAAGGGTGGCTGGCATCCATGAAATGTACCCCATAATGATTCACTGCCTTCTACTTGATTGGCACCCCATTTACCACCTTCAGCATCCACTCCCTCCACCACCGACGCACAGTAGCAGCAGTGTGTACCAACTACAAGATGCACTGCAGGAACTCACCAAGCCTCCTTAGACAGCACCTTCCAAACCTGTGACCTCCACCACCTAGAATGACAAGGGCAGCTGACAGATGGGAACACCACCAACTGGAAGTTCCCCTCCAAGTCACTCACCATCCTGACTTGGAAATATATCGTCGTTCCTTCACTGTCGCTGGGTCAAAATCCTGGAACTCCCTCCCTAACAGCACTGTGGGTGTACCTACACCACATGGACTGCAGTGGTTCAAGAAGGCAGCTCACCACCTCCTTCTCAAGGGGTAATTAGGGATGGACAATAAATGCTGGCCTAGCCAACGATGCCCACATCCGTAAATGAATATATAAAATAAAAGGAGATGGGGTGCGGGAGTGGTGGAAAGAAAGTACAATTCTGTGCATTTGTGGGGAGCGAATCAGAATGAGTCACCCGGTGCTCAGTTGCAGTTGGATTCTTGATTTTGTTCAGCTTTTAGTGTATATCTTGTCCTCTCTGCAGCCAACCAGCTGGTGCCTGCTTCCTATTAGTGTGTGTTCTTGAAGTGTCTAACCCGCTGAAGTATTCCAAGGATCAGACTCGACCATGATTTATTTTAACTATTGACTGAGGTCACTCCCACTTGAACAAGATGAAGGTCTTCAATACATATTCACAAAGAGGCTAACTGTTTTGTAGTTTGCAAGCCCAGTATGTGCATGTTGCCTAGTTACATAAAGCTCTGGTGAGACCCCATCTGGAGCATTGTGATTGCCACTCAGCTACTTAAAGGGGTATTCCCCACTTTAAATCAATTATTTAATAATGTGAAGAAAAAAGAAGAGAAGCTGTCTGTATATCATCCCCTTAACATCTTCAGGATGTCCCAAAGTGCTTTGCAGCTAATGAATTCACTTTGAGCAGTAGTCACTGTATATATGCTGGCAAATGTGGCAGCCATTTTCTAGGGTAGTGTCCCCGGCCCAACCATCTTCAGCTGCTTCATCAATGACCCTCCTTCCGTCATAAGGTCAGAAGTGGGAATGTTCGCTGATGATTGCACAATGTTCAGCACCATTCGCGACTCCTCAGATGCTGAAGCAGTCCATGTCCAAATGCAGCAAGACCTGGACAATATCCAGACTTGGGCTGACAAGTGGCAAGTAACATTCGCGCCACACAAGTGTCAGGCAATGACCATCTCCAACAAGAGAGAATCTAACCATCTCCCCATGACGTTCCATGGCATTACCATCACTGAATCCCCCACTATCAACATCCTGGAGTTACCATTGACCAGAAACTGAACTGGACTAGCCATGTAAATACTGTGGCTGCAAGAGCAGGTCAGAGGCTAGGAATCCTTCGGCAAGTAACTCACCTCCTGAACCCAAAAGCTTGTCCACCATCTACAAGACAGCTCCAAAAACACTCTAGAAGCTCAGCACCATGCACTCCACTTGATTGGCACCTCATCCACCACTTTCAACATTCACTCTCTCCACCACTGATGCACAGTAGCAGCAGTGTGTACCATCTACAAGATGCACTGCAGGAACTCACCAAGGCTCCCTCAACAGCACCTTTCAAATCTGAGACCGTTACCATCTAGAAGGACAAGGGCAGCAGATAGATGGGAACACCACCACCTGGAAGTTCCCCTCCAAGTCACTCACCATCCTGACTTGGAAATATATCGCCGTTCCTTCACTGTCACCGGGTCAAAATCCTGGAACTTCCTCCCTAACAGCACCGTGGGTGTACCTACACCACATGGACTGCAGCGGTTCAAGAAGGCAGCTCACCACCACCTTCTCAAGGGCAATTAGGGATGGGAAATAAATACTAGCTTTGCCAATGACAGGCATAGTTAACAAAAAAAAAACACAGCATAGTCCCACAGATACAGTGCGTGCGTGCGTGTGTGTGTGTGTGTGTGTGTGTGCGTGCGTGTGTGCGTGCGCGTGTGTGTGTGTGTGTGTGCGTGCGTGTGTGTGTGTGCGTGTGTGCGCGTGTGCGTGCGTGTGTGTGTGTGTGTGCGCGTGTGTGTGCGTGTGTGTGTGTGCGCGTGCGTGTGCGCGTGTGTGTGCGCGTGTGTGCGTGCGTGTGTGTGTGCGTGCATGCGTGTGTGCGTGTGTGCGCGTGTGTGCATGTGTGCGTGTGTGCGCGTGCGTGCGTGTGTGCGTGCGTGTGTGCGCGTGTGCGTGCGTGTGTGTGCGTGTGTGTGTGCGCGTGTGTGTGCGCGTGTGTGCGCGTGTGCGTGCGTGTGTGTGTGCGTGCATGTGTGCGCGTGCGTGCGTGTGTGCGTGCGTGTGTGTGCGCGCGTGTGTGTGTGCGCGTGTGTGCGTGTGTGCGCGTGTGTGCGTGTGTGTGTGTGTGCGTGTGTGTTCGCGTGTGTGCGTGTGTGTGTGCGTACGTGTGTGTGCGCGTGCGTGTGTGTGTGCGTGCGTGTGTGTGTGTGTGTGCGTGTGTGTGTGCGTGCGTGTGTGTGTGTGCTTGTGTGTGTGTGTGCGTGTGTGTGTGTGCGTGCATGCCTGTGTGTGTGTGCGTGCGTGCCTGTGTGTGTGTGTGTGTGTGTGTGTGCGTGCCTGTGTGTGTGTGTGTGTGTGTGTTTGTGCGTGCGTGTGTGTGTGTGTGTGTGTGTGTGCGTGTGTGCCTGTGTGTGTGTGTGTGTGTGTGTGCGCGCGTGTGTGCCTGTGTGTGTGTGTGTGTGTGTGTGCCTTTTCGCCTTGGAGTTGCTGGAAGCTGGTGTGCGTGTGGCTCAAATCAGGTTGGTACAAAGGGAAGGTGCTAATCTCGTGTTGGCTTCAACTGAGAATCTGCACACACATTGAACAGGACATTTAACCCAGCCTGTCACACAAACCAATTGGGAAAATGCTGAGCCCCGCGAGACAGGGCTGCATTATGGTTCAGTTATTCTGACAATCTGCCCTGAACTGAATACCCTCCCAATGGGCGATAAGAGCAAGGAGAAAGAGTCTTAAGATGATAGCTTCTTTTGGATATTTGTACTCATTATGAACTATGTGCATCTATGCATCAACACTGTTGCTTGTTAGAATCAACTGATTGCAATCAGATTTATCAGGAAGTTCAGCAATGTAATTTTTCATTATTTTCATCTCTTTCCTGTAGTCTCTCACTGTTTTCCATTTACTGTAGCTCGGAATGCAGGTATTTGTCATGTGCACTGTTTAGCACACTACAGGGAACTCAATCATGTCTTACCAGTTCTTTACCCAGAGTGGTGAGAATGTGGAACCGGCTGCCACAAAGGAGCTGTTGAAGTGAATAGTGTCGATACATTTAAAGGGAAGGTAGATGAGTACATGAGGCTGAAAGAAATGGATGGATATATTGATGGGTTTATACGAAGAGAGGTGGGAGCAGGCTTGAATTAAGCATAAACACTGACGTAGACCGGCTTGGCCAGACGGACCGGTTCTGTGCTGTACATTCAGTGTAATTTCATGACCTGCCATGTTAGTTTTGGGCTCTGTTGGTTTCCACCCGATTCCAAAATGGCAGCCTAAAATGTTGCCAAATGTTTTGTTCACCATTGAAATAATGCTAAATATTAATAGTTTGACACTTTTCTCAGCGCCTGTGTGTAGGAATTTGATTAGCATTTGAAGCAAAAGAGCAGGAAAAAGTGCATATGATCCTGACTTTGACCATCAACAGAGCACTGGGAACTTAATTACTATAATGGCAGTTTTTTAAATTTATTCAGGGGATGTGGGCATCCTGGCTGGGCCAGCATTTATTGCCCATCCCTAGTTGCCCCTTGAGAAGGTGGTGGTGAGCTGCCTTCTTGAACCGCTGCAGTCCATGTGGTGTAGGTACACCCATAGTGCTGTTAGGAAGGGAGTTCCAGGATTTTGACCCAGCGACAGTGAGGGAACGGCAATATATTTCCAAGTCAGGATGGTGAGTGACTTGGAGGGGAACTTCCAGGTGGTGGTGTTCCCATCTATCTGCTGCCCTTGTCCTTCTAGATGGTAGTGGTCGTGGGTTTGGAAGGTGCTGTCTAAGGAGCCTTGGTGAGTTGCTGCAGTGCATCTAGTAGATGGTACACACTGCTGCCACTGTGCGTCGGTGATGGAGGAAGTGAATGTTTGTGGATGGGGTGCCAATCAAGCGGGCTGCTTTGTCCTGGATGGTGTCGAGCTTCTTGAGTGTTGTTGGAACTGCACTCATCCAGGCAAGTGGAGAGTATTCCACCACACTCCTGACTTGTGCCTTGTAGATGGTTGACAGGCTTTGTGGAGTCAGGAGGTGAGTTACTCGCCACATGATTCCCAGCCTCTGACTTGCTCTTGTAGCCACAGTATTTATATGGCTAGTCCAGTTCAGTTTCTTGTCAATGGTAACCCCCAGGATGTTGATAGTGGGGGATTCAGTGATGGTAATACCATTGAACGTCAAGGGGCGATGGTTAAATTCTCTCTTGTTGGAGATGGTCATTACCCGGCACTTGTGTGTTGCAAACGTTACTTACCACTTGTCAGCCCAAGCTTTCTCAACCAACCCCTATCAGTTTCATTGGTTTGTGCACCCCCCATAGCCAAGAGGTGGGCCTGCTACCTGGCCACCTTTAGTGCTGCTTTATGCCATTCATCAAACAGCCCGAGAATAGCTCTTCCACTGGCCCATAGGGGAATCTCATTTCTGTGGGCCAGTCCCTTGGTGGGATTTTTCGGCCTTACCCACCGCCAGGATCATCTGGTCCCGCTGAAAGTCACTGGACCTTTGGCTGGCCTGCTGAATCCCCGGTGGAGGGTCCCGCCACGATGGGGCTGGAAAATCCCAGCCCTCGTCTCATCCCAGCATTTCCCTAAGTGAGGTGTCACAATTTTTCCGACCCTTTTCTAGCTTATTTCGACTCTTGCATCTTTGGTCATTCTTGCGGACAAGCCCCAACTCCCATACCTTAGAAAGTGCCCACGTTCACCTCGAGATCTAGGCAAGCTTCCAGTTAAGTGCAGAGGAAATGAATCAATGACGGGGGCTAAAACATTGTTGCTCTGATTCTCAGACTCTCACAGTGAGGAATCGGTGTTCTCCTGTCATAATGGTGTACTCATCATGATATTTCTCTTTAAATCTTCATCGTACGCTCAAAGAGCTCAGCAGTAACCTCCTTCCCAGCATGAACAGACCTCAGCATTTCCATTCTTCCCTTTCTCTTGTGCTGTTTACATGAGGTAAAGGCCAGTTGGGCTGATTTTATTGCCCCTTCAGTTTACTAGGCTGCAATTTATACACTCGGCCAATTCACTCTTCTCTCTTTAGGGATCACTGCAGTCCAATTAGCTTTCACATAGAAAATGTTGAGTAGAATATTTGGCTTCCCACTTTAAAACAAATTACTGCTCAGTATTTGAAACATTTTAAAAATGACAGATCACCATGAAATTCCATTATGACAATGAGTTCAGTTAATCCTATGGAAAACTGGAAAAGGACAGCTGATTCTAGCTGGAGTGGACTGTGGTATTTTCTGGTGCCGTCTACCTCAACAGAGGGCAAGACTATTTAAATTCCGAATTAGTTATACCACTTGATTCCTCCCTAATCCAGCTTTATTGGCATTGAGGTTTATGAGTTTCTTTTTCCATTTAGACTGAGACCAATGTGTCTCTTGAGGCTCAGTTTAGCTCAGTGATCAATTTTTGTCTGCTAACACTCCTGTGAAGCACCTTGCAATATTTTATTCCGTTAAAGGTGCTATATAATTCCAAGTTGTTGTTGTTGTGTGCTCCGCTGAGAGTTCTGATGTATCCTGTGCTTGCTCAGGGTTACTGCCTGTCCGTTGATTGTCCGGTTCTCTGCAGGGTTGGCCTATCTTCATGGCTTTGCTCTTTATTTGTCACATACCAAAACTTTGAGAAAAGGACCTTCCAAGAATATGACTGCAGAATGTACCATGCCTGAAAAATTTGGATGACTGTTTTTCTCTATGTAGTGGTTTCTTTTAACCAAATAAAAATGTCAAATCATCAACTCCTACTCTAAACAGTAATTGTTCTCCCTGGCAGATGTATTTGGGAGCATTGCACTATGTGTTGTGCTTTTCCCTCCCTACCCCTCTCTGCTTCGCTGCCACTCTCCTCTCCTTTAGGTCTCTGGTTAAAAGCCACCTCTTTGTCCAACCTTTTTATCACCACTCCTACTATCTCCTCCTTTGGCTCAGCATCGATTTTTGACTCAGTATGCTTCCGTGGAGCACTTTGGGACGTTTTTCTAGGTTTAAGGCACTATATGAATGCAAGCTGTCGTTGTTTATGTTGCCATATCATGAACAAGCCGGGGATAGTTTGTCCCGGTAATCTTAAGGGCCGGATTTTCACTCCCAAGGCGGGTAGCTTGAGTTGTGAAATTTCCCAGCTTGGCGCACCTGCCTTAGAGGAGAGTGCCCTAAATGGCCATCATTTTTCACTCTGCAGGTGTGGGCTAGGGACTCAGGGGATTGATCCCTGCACTCAAATTGGGAGTGGGGTGGGAGGGTTGATGGGAAAGGCGATCAGGTGGGGAAGCCTGGAGTAAGGGCGGCCGAAGGTTTCTTTACGAGACCTGGAGCAATGCTCCTGCTACCCCCCCCCCCCCCCCCCCCCACCCACGTCTCTGGGGCGAGATCTTGGAACAAAAAAGGAATGACTTGCATCTAACTCCCACTTTTCACGACCAACGGGCATCTCTAAGTGCTTTACAGCCAGTGAAGTAGTTTTTGAGGCGCAGTCACTGTCGTAATGTGGGAAATGCGGCAGCTAATTTGCGCACAGCAAGATCCCACAAACAGCAACGTGATAATGACCAGATCATCTGCTTTTTGTGATGCAGATTGAGGGATAAATATTGGCCAGGACACCAGGGAGAACTCCACTACTCTTCTTTGAAATCGTGTCAGGGGATCTTTTACGCCCAATTGAAAAGGCAGATGGGGCCTTGGTTTAAAGTTTCATCTGAAAGACAGCACCTCCAACAGTGCAGCACTCCCTCAGTACTTTATGGGAGTGTCAACTTTGAATTTTGCATTCAAGCCCTGGAGTGGGACTTGAACCCACAACTCAGGCTGACATAACTCTCATTGGGGCCTCCTCCCACCTCGCGTGATTTTTGCTTTAGCTAATGAAGGGGCCAAGACAGAAATAACGTTGAAGTATTTACACTTCAAGCAATACAAAGGGTGTGGGGATGAGAGGAAGGGAAGTTGCTGTGCCTGATTGGCACTGTTGCCAACTTTAAAATGGGTTGTCGGGAAATTAGAAGCATTGCAAATCAGGGGCATTGACCTCAGTGCCTGATTCTCTGATCAGCGCTCCTGTTGAGTGAGAATCTGCACCATTTCCCCTATTCTGTAACTCTTTCGAGTTATCAACAGTCACAGATTGTAACTCTTTCGAGTACATTCACAGTTCTTGGTTTTCCGGGAGTGGGACATGAACCCACAACCTTCTGATTCAAAGGCGAGGGTGCTATGAACTGAGCCACAGCTGACTGTAAGGTGGACCATTGAAACCCACTTCGAATAAAGCATGTCATTGTCATGTTGCACTATCGCCCACTCTTGACTTCCACCGGTATGAAGGGCGTGTTTGGAAAACACGCCCTTTCAAAAAGAATTTGACCATTTTCCTGGTCAAATTAAGCATTAAAAAAGCAGATATAAAATGCACATCTTCAAGAGTGGTAGATTGCAAATTAGCAGCTGCACAAGGTTACTGATATAATGCATCAATTTCTGCTCCGTAATTATATCCACAGCACTTTATATTTTTTAGCTCACTACTTCCCAGAATGTAGCTTCATTGCACATCACTTCCCTGTATTACTTCTCCAAAGTGAGGTATAATTTATTCAGCCTGGCTTGCTCTTCAAAGGCTACACATCCTGTCCTCCCAGTCGTATGACCTTCTCTAATGGCTCTTTGGCACAGTACCTAACACCCAAATGACATTTTGCTCCGTTAGGCAGAGGGCAATAGGTCCTACTGGTGTGCAGAGGCCGGATTGGCTCAGAATCCGTTTGCAACCCAGCTATAGTATGCCTCACCTGAATCTGGAGCGCTGAAATAGCGCCAGTGTAACCCATGCCACCTTTGAAGGTCTGTTTCAATTTGGATGGATGCCAGTGTGACCCGATGGCATACTCCACAGTGAGTTCCAACCCTGCTCTCTAACCCTTTCCTAGCTCTGGTCGCTGAATCCTCACCCTTTACCATGTGCCAGTTACTTCCCATTCCTTTAATCATCCAGTTCACTCCCACTGCGAATGAAACTTTAGAAAATATGGTCCTCGGGAGCATGGGAGCAGAAATCGTCTGTCAGCTCCTCGAGTCTGTTCCACCTGGCAACTAGATCATGGTTAATCTGAATCTTAACTCCATCTACCCACCTCAGTTCCATATCCCTGAATATCCTTGCCTAACAAAAATCTATTAATCTCAGTTTTGAAATTTTCAATCGACCCCACAGCCTCAACACCTGTTGGGGGGAGAAAGTTCCAGATTTCCACTCCCCTTTGTGTGAAGGTGTGCTTTCTGACATCACCCCTGAATGCACTAGCTCGAATTTTAAGGTTGTGCCCCCTTGTTCTGGACTCTCCCACCAGAGGAAATAGTTCTCTCTTATCTCCTTCCTATGTGTACTGGGGAAAGCTAAGCCTTCAGTACGACTGATGTGGTCATCTGTCTGACTGGAGGAACCCAAAACCCCACTTACAAATTCAATTGACTGATTCCTACAATATTTGCTTGTATAAGATAGTTACAGCCACGCAAGGGTTAATCAGCCTGCAAATTCTTACGCTACGTCACACAACTGAAACATATAAGATCCTGAGGGGTCTTTGACAGGGTGGATGTGGAGAGGATGTTTCCTCTTGTGAGAGAATCTAGAACTAGGGGGTCACTATTTAAAAATAAGGAGTTGCCCATTTAAGACACAGATGAGGCAACAATTTTTTTGGCGGTGGAAGCAGAGTCTTTGAATATTTTTAAGGCAGAGGTAGGTAGATTCTTGATAATCAAGGGGGTGAAATGTTATGGGGGCTAGGCGGGAATGTGGAGTTGAGGTTACATCCAGATCAGCCATGATCTTATTGAACGGCAGAGCAGGTTCGAAGGGCTGAGTGGCCTACTCCTGCTCCTAATTCTGTTATGACCTGGCAGATGATGTGGGCCAGGTGGATCAAATCTACGAGGGAAAGTTGATCACGCGGTCACAACTGTTTTGCAATTTGTATTTTATTTCGAGATGCGTGCTCTGAATTCAGAAGTAATAAGACGACCACGACTTTGGAGGTTTTTAGAAAACTAAATTAAATATTTATTAACATTAGAAAAGATTTCAAGCACATGCATAGGTCTACAAATTGCTACTATAGTAACTCCAAAAACCCCTAATTAATCTGGCTCCCAGTTACACCTCTATTAAGGCAACAGTAAAGACAAGCAGATTTAAACAGACCCAGGCAAAGCCACACAATACCCTGGATAGGAGGATTCAAAATGATCTTTCTCAGCTTCAGTTCCTGTAGACAGCAACCTGATGCACAGAGGCTGGAGGCTTTTCATACTTGTTAGATCTTAGAATGCCTTCTCCTGTTGCACATAGCCTCATCTCCTTTATACATGTTTCTCCCTTTTTAATGCAAATTCCATTGTTCCGATATGTCTTTGCAACTTTACCTTTCTCATAATATAAATCTTTTCATAGTGCTAATATTATCAGTAACCTTTGGGAAAAATAAATACACTGTTTGGCTTAGCTTTTTCTGGCTCGGTGTAACATTCTACCATCTCTTTGAAATTCAAACTAATCTAATTTATCTAAAAATGCAAATGTTCCTTACACCTCCCATTCTAAAACTTCAGCCATGTTTGTGTATTTAGCATTTCAAACCTAGCTTCTTGCTGATAACTCAAAGCCTCCAGACCATCTGTCTCCAATTCAATTAATTCCCCCCACACACACACATACACACAGAGAAACTCATCCAAACCTCACTATTAACCCACTGTTACAATAAATCACAATAATATTATGAAAATTATTATATTTTCATGACGATTCATATATACTCACCAAGGGAGGAATGCCAAGGTGTGAAAACTGCAAGTGTCAATAGTGGACCTGAAAGCTCCTGAAAGTGGAATATTGGGATATGAATACTCCACGCATTCAACTGAAATTCCTCTCAGTCATAGCAGAAGTATTGAAAAAAAGAGGACAACACTATATTTGTATACTTGTAGCCCATTGCATTATTAAAGTGTCATTGGAACATAAAGCATGAAACAACAAAAGATCATGAAGCTTATCGAGCATCTTCCTTAAACAGGCCATGTACATTGGGTGCCATCATGGATTCTAATCCATCTAGTCAATCTGAGGAAGGTGCAGCAGAAATGCTCCCCAATAGTATTCAAGTGAACGCCAGAATATCTCTCATCTTCTACCACAATGGTTTCTTGTCAAAGATGATTTCACCCCAATGCCCAGGGTCACCAGCATCACAGAGGCCATCAAGACTCTCGGCAGTTTTCGACAGCACCTTCCAAACCCATGACCTCTACCACCTAGAAGGACAAGGGCGGCAGACACATGGGAACATCACCACCTGCAAGTTCCCCTCCAAGTCACTCACCACCCTGACTTGGAAATATATCACCGTTCCCTCACTGTCACTGGGTCAAAATCCTGGAACTCCCTCCCTAACAGCACTGTGGGTGTACCTACACCACATGGACTGCAGCGGTTCAAGAAGGCAGCTCACCACCACCTTCTCAAGGGGCAGTTAGGGATGGGCAACAAATGCTGGCCCAGCCAGCGAAGCCCACATCCCATGAACACATTTTAAAAAAGCCTTCACTCGCCTCCTTTTTGTTTTGTGGGTCCTTGCTATGTACAAAATGACTGCCAAGTTTGCTTACGGACCCTGTAGCATGAAGCTGAGTAAAATAGAACAGGCAGAAAGAAAAGCTTATTTAAATATTTATAGGACTTGAATGAAATATATTGGTGTTGTTAACTGCAGTACATCAGGGCTAAGTGGAATGGATTTGTACCCGGTTTACAAGCAATGGCTGCAGGCAACTTCAAAAGTCAGGATATCAGTTGATTTTTTAACTGAAGCCCATAATTATTATTTGTTTAACTAAACAGCCTCACGTACCCGCAGTGGCAACCTAAGCACTGCCATGTGTATAAATCACTTATTTTCCAGAAAATTATGCTTGCTTCCAAATTGCTGCTGATTTTTCCCTGCAGAACAGCTTGAATCACAGCCAAATCAAAATGTCCCTGTGTGCCGGTCATAAGACTGCGCGTTAATTTAATTTATTTTCTTTTTCTCCTTGACTTATAGATTACATTCAACTGGTGAAGACAGTTAACAGTGAGGAGATATCCACTGTTTCTCTTCAACAGTTTTTCGATCTACTTGTTGGAGCGAAAAGGCCAAATATTGTTACATATTGCCTAGAATTCACAGGCCATTCAGCCCAATGGCTCTGGGCTGGTATTTATGCTCCACACAAGCCTCCTCCCACTCTGCTTTATCTCCCCTAATCAGCATATTCTTCTAATCCTTTCACGCACAGATGTTATTGTGCGTTTATCCATCCTTTATAGTGTATTTGCAAGCATATAAATTGACTTGACTTGAAAGCTAATTTTATCTTCAGAGTGCATTCCCAAGGCTTGCTTTCCCCAACAAGTTTGAGAACAACAGATGACGGCCTGTTAATACCTTATATGTACTTTTCCCTGCACTGAAGATTTGGTGTCTGGAGGCCATCAAAGTGTTTCAAGGTGCTGCAGGCACGACTTTGGCTTCATTCCGATAGTAGTTCAATGCGGAGAAGTGTGAGGTGATGCATTTTGGTAGGAAGAACATGGACAGACAATATAAAATAAGGGGTGACATTTTAAAGGGGGTGCAGGAGCAGAAAGACTTTGGTGTATATGTGCATAGATCATTGAAGGTGGCAGGGCAGGTGGAGAGAGCAGTTAATAAAGCATATAGTATCCTGGGCTTTATTAATAGGGGCATTGAGTAAAAGAGCAGGGAGGTTATACTGAATTTATATAAGACACTTGTTAGACCTCAGCTGGAATATTGTGTACAGTTCTGGGCGCCACATTATAGGAAGGATGTGAACACATTGGAGAGAGTGCAGAAGAGGTTTACAAGAATGGTTCCAGGGATGAGAAACTTCACCAAGAGGATAGGTTGGAGAGGTTGGGACTGTTCTCCTTGGAGAGAAGAAGGCTGAGAGGAGATTTGATAGAGATGTTCAAAATCATGACGGGGCTGGACAGAGTAGATAGGGAGAAGTTGTTTCCGCTTGTAAAAGGATCAAGAACGAGAGGGCACAGATTTAAAGTGATTTGCAAAAGAAGCAAATGTAACGTGAGAAGAAACTTTTTCACACAGCGAGTGGTTCGGGTCTGGAATGCACTGACTGGAAGTGCGGTGGAGGCAGGTTCATTGAGGCATTCATGAGGGCATTAGATGATTATTTGAATAGAAACAATGTGCAAGAGTATGGGGAAAAGGCAGGGCAATGGCACTAGGCCATAATGCTCATTTGGAGAGCTGGTGCAGACATGATGGGCTGAATGGCCTCCTTCTGTGCTGTTAAAATTCTGTCGTTCTGTGATAGTTCTCTGTGGATGAATTAAGGTGAAGACTTTGGCCAGGATTTTATGGCCCCGGCACGACACGTCTCCCCCCCGCCCCACCCCGGCGGATGCAGTGAGCCATTTAAATCTCATTCAGTTCGGCGGGATCATAATATCCCACCAGGCGGGAGAGACTGTAAAATCCTGGTCATTAAGTTTGTGGATGATACCAAATTGGGAGGGAATAGTCAATACTGACAAGAACTGCAACAAATAGGACGACATTAATAAACTTACAGAAGGGGCAAATAATTGGCAGATGAAGTTCAACACAGATAAATGTGAGGTAATATGTTTTGGTCAGAAGAATAGGGAGGTCACTTATTACTTGAAAGATGCGAGTCTAGGTGGCACTACGTTGGGGCTATTAAGAGCCTGGGGGTGAGGATTGGCATAGGGGCTATAAAGGGCCATGGGGAGGTAAGGTGAGGGGTATAAGTTGGTTTAGGGGCTATAAAGGGCCATGGGAGGTGAGGAGAGGGGCATTGGTTGGCATGTGGGCTATAAAGGGCCATGGGGTGGGTAGAGGCGCATAGGCTAGATGGAGGGTATGAGGGGGCATGGGGGGGTGGGTGAGGGGGCATGAGGTGTGGGTTGGCATGGATGGGGCATGGGGAGCATGTGGGGAGGCGAGGGGGTGTGAGGGGTATGGGCTAAAGGGCTGTTTTCTGTTTTATTTGTTTTCTTACAAGCCCTGGAGCACCAGGGTGAGCCTTCTACACATCCCCGCTCCGCACCCAGCAGCCGCTGTAGCTGTCTCCGAACTCTTTCCGGGGATGATGAGCCCGACTCCAGTTAGCAATCCCCTCCCCGCAGAATGAAAATTCGACCGTCCGGGGTACTTTCTCCTGAGTTGGGTTTGTGGAGTCAGGAATCTTCCTGATTCTGCGCTCAAGACTCGGAAGCGAAAATTCAGGCCTGAGAGTACTGTGTGCAGTTCTGGTCGGCATATTATAAAAAGGATCTAGAGACACTGGAGAGGGTGCAGAGAAGATTTACAAGGATGAGACTTGAAATGTGTGGGTTTACATATCAGGAAAGGATTGACAGGCTGGGTCTCTTTTCTCTTGAAAACAGAAGGCTGAGGGGTGACCTAATGGAGGTCTTTAAAATCCTGAAAGGTTTTGATTGAGTGGATATGTAGAGAATGTTTCCTCTTGTGGGGAAGAGCAGAACTAGAGGCCATCAATATAAGATAGTCACCAAGAAACCTAATGGGGAATTCAGAAGAAACATCTTTATCCAGAGAGTGGTGAGAATGTGGAACTCACTATCACAGGGAGTGGTTGAGGTGAATAGTATAGATGTATTTAAGGGGAAGCTAGACAAGTATATGAGGGAGAAGGGAATATAGGGTGACAATGGGAGATTTAGATGAGGAAAGATGGGAGGAGGCTTGAGCGGAGCATAAACACCGGCATGGACTAGATGGGCCCAATGGCCTGTTTGTGCCATATATCCTATGTAATCATATGTTTAAAGAGTCTGAAGCCATCAATGTGCCACAATACAAAGATATCAAACCTAGAGCTACTTAGACAAAGATTAGGAAGAGACCTGCCAAATCTGGAGATTTCCTAAGGGTTGGAGTATAAATGGATTTGATCTCCCTCTTAGTGGAGTTGAGGGGAGGTTTTAGAGAGCTGTACTGTTGGTGCTTATTGACAGAATTTACAGAACCATAGGCTCTTGGCATGTTCTTCAGTTTTCTTAAAATATAGATGGAGAATGGATCCTGCCCATTGTTTTTGTCTTCACTGTTGAGTGGTTGAGTGGAGGATCTTCTGAGACATTTCAGCTCCCTGCCTTGCACCTTTCTCTCCCCTTGTTGGGAAATCCAGTCTGAAGCTTAGGAAGACTTGATGCAATGAGACAAAATGCCTTGAAGAATTTCCACAATTGAATGAGGGTTCTTCATAGCTCTATGACCCCTTTTATTACATGTTTTTCTCCATCTTGTAGATGGAGCTTGTATCTTGTTGTTCTGCAAGAAGCATAATGTCAATATGCAGACCAGGCTTAAGGCATAAGAGCTAAAGACTAAATGTTTTCAGAATTAGTGGAGAGATGCAAGTTAAACAGTAGGTCATGGCAAGGTCATTCATTTCACCCATGGACATAGGTTTCTATCAAGTACTGCCAAGTTTCAACAGGGCAAGTCCAGGGTTTGCCATTGTCCAGAATATCCAAGACACGTCTGGCAACTGATATTTCTCCTCCATTTCCTATATTTTCATCTTTAGCTCCAAAATTTAACCCTTGTCTCCAGGTTGACCTCAGAAATTGTGCATCGAGCTCCTTGTAAGACAATATCAGCATGGATGATCTCTTTTCCATTTTCAGGCCAAATGTTTGGTAGGTCAGATAAGCTGGGAACCTCACAACCCCCCAACTTAGAAATCTCTCCTGATAGCTCATTATGTTATGGCACTGAGCTGTACAGATCCGGAGTGGTCCCAGATTCAATCACTACTCTATACTGAGTTTGCTGATCTTGACTAGGGCAGCAATTGGGACTATACAATTGGCTCAGTGCACCTGAGTTAGAAAGTGGGAAAATCAGCCAGGCTTCCTCCTGCCTGAGGCTCTCTCTGTCTGTCTCTGTCTGTCTCTGTCCCGCATTCTCGTCTCCCTCTCTCTGTTCCTCCCTCTTTCTGTCTTTCTTTCTGTCTCTCTGTCTATCTTTCTATGTCTTCCTCCTTCTCTCTGCCTGTCTCCCTCTCTCTGTCTCTCTCTCTCTCTCTGTCTCCCTCTGTCTGTCTTTCTGTCTCTCTCTCTTTCTCTTTCTGTCTCTCACTGTCTCCCTCCCTCTCTGTCTCCCTCCCTCTCTCTATCCACCTCCCTTTCTCTCTTTGCCTCTCTGTCTGTCTGTCTGTCTCCCTCTCTCTGTCTGTCTCTGTCTCTCTCTCTCTCCCTCTCTCTCTCTCTCTTTGTCTCTCTCGCTCTATCTCCCTCCCTCTCTCTGTCTCCCTCTTTCTCTCTCTTTCTGTCTCTGTCTCTGCCTCTCTCTCTCCCTTTCTCGGTCTCTCTCTTCCTCTATGATGATTGGTGCTGGATAAACCATTCTTCTCCTTCACTCTAGCTTATGATTCAGTCTGTTTGTATTTTCTGCAAATAGTAGCTGCTTGTAAATAAAAAACAGGGCATGCAAAAGCTAAACACTGGGTAACCGTTAGCAGCAGCTATGAAGAGGTGGGTGATAGAAACGGCAATCTAGTTGGTTTACAGTACATTAGTAACAACTGGGAAGGAACGTGTAGTAGCAGGGGGCAGGTTACTATTCTGGAGAGTTTTTGAGGGTGCTGCTGGTTGTTAAGTGAGGAGCATGTTTGTTATAGTACCTTGAACTAATATTTAACACCGCCTGTAAGCACCAAGATTCGTCATATGTCCTGACGTGTTGCTTCGTTAATTTTATGATTTAGTGTCACCTCGCTGAACCATGTTTTTCTTCCTGACCTTCAGTCGGCAAGAATATCTTGCTTTCGTCTCAGAGGCCTGAGTTCAAATCCTACTCAGACAAGGAAAGAACGCTTGGGATTTAAAGCAAAGGAGTTAAATGGACTCTCTGTTTAGAGTGCAGCAGATATGAGCCTGTTAAATTTCTGAATTTTGTCTCTTCAAATTCAGCTATATTTAAATAAAAAACAGGGTTCTAACCGCATTTAAAAAAATGATTCATAGCTTGTTCATATACAAAATCCTTCAGCAAGTGACGGCCAAATCCTTTTGAGTTTCAGTGTCTCATTGCACAAGGTTGGTGGTGACACTGGATGCCGCCACTGGATAGGATCACAGCTTTAGGTGTGCCTCCAGGGCCCATAGCAAAATTGCAACAATGTCCACCTGAGCTTCCATACAGCACTTTGAAACATTTCAACTGGGTTCCTGGATGGGATCGCTGCAGAATCATCTTCTTGTTTACGCAGAAGTCCCCAGCATAATGTCTGTCTCTCTATTTCGGGCCTTTTGAAAATCCAAATATATTACATTGACTTTTAAAAAATTTATTCACGGAATGTGAGCTTCGCTGGCTAGGCCAGCATTTATTGCCCATCCCTAGTTGCCCTTTGAGACGTTGGTGGTGAGCTGCCTTCTTGAACCGCTGCAGTCCATGTGGTGTAGGTACACCCACAGTGCTGTTAGGGAGGGAGTCCCAGGATTTTGACCCAGTGACAGTGAAGGAACGGCCGATATATTTCCAAGTCAGGGTGGTGAGTAACTTGGAGGGGAACTTCCAGGTGATGGTGTTCCCACCTATCTGCTGCCCTTGTCCTTTTAGATGGTAGCAGTCATGGGTTTGGAAGGTGCTGTCTGAGGACCCTTGGTGAGTTTCTGCATTGAGAAGAAAGACTTGCATTTCTATAGTACCTTTCATGACCCCAGGACATCCCAAAGCACTTTACAGCCGATGAAGCACTTTAGAAATAAAAACAAAGTGCCAGAAATACTCAGCAGGTCTGTCAGCATCTGTGGAGAGAGAAACAGAGTGTCACTATGACTCTTATTCAGAACTGAAGGAGGGTAGAAATCTGATGGGTTTTATGCCATCGAAAGTGGGGAGTGGGAGGAATAACAAAAGGGAAGGTCTGGGATAGGGGAGAGGGCCAAGGGATTAAATGACAAAGGTGTCAACAAAAGACAAAGGGAGTGGTAATTGTTGTAGTAGAGAGACAAAGCATTTGTCCAGAGTGAGTGTAAATGGCAGAATAATGCACAGCTTTGTGCAAAAGCAAAATCTTGAAAAACAAGATTCAAACTAGCATATGGCAAAAAAAAAGGAATCAAAATGGGGGACAGAGCTCATGGTCTGAAATTGTAGTCACCATCATAATGTAGGAAACATGACCACTGTAGTATAAGGATTTGGCATAGAAAGGGTTAACGTGGGACTGGGAACAGAACCGCCCACACTGTGATGTAAAGGAACACATGACCCGAGTCTAGAGGGCAGTCTTGTACTGGACAGAGACGTGTGTAGAGGCAAGCATGGAGACAGCTCCTAGTTTAGACCTTATACTCTTATCTATGTACATAGTTATGAGTGGTTAATGAACACTTACTGTTAAACTGTACAAGACTCAGAACCTGTTTGTGAGACCTACATCTTACAACTGTGTGCCAATTTGCACACAGCAAGATCCCACAAACAGCAATGTGATAGACTGGATAATCTGTCCTTGTGATGTTGGTTGAACGATAAATATTGGCCAGGACAGTGGGGAGAACCCCCCCCATGCATCTTTGAAATAGTGCCATGGGATCTTTTACAACCACGTGAGAGGGCCGACAGGACCTTGGTTTAACATCTCACCCAAAAGACAGTACGTCCAACACTGCACTGAAGTGTCAACCTGGATTTTTATGTTGAAGCCCTGGAGTGGGACTTGAACCCAGAACATTGTGGGTTAAGTGAGAGTGCTCTTGTCTGCTCTTTCTGTTACCTTTTCAAAGAATTCAACAGGGTTGGTCAAACATGACCTCTCTTGAAATCTGTGCTGACTACTCCTTAT